>NW_008329228.1:17425-18992 GCF_000622305.1 Nannospalax galili
AGCATCCTGAAGCTTCTAAATAAAATACTCTTGGGGCCTGCAATAAGTGGTACAGATTGTCTGTGGTACACATATTGCTATAATATAAAGTGCAATGAAATTTTGCATTAAGTAATAGGTATTGGGCAGATTCTCAGCTCCACAAGGGTGAATGAGATTTTTGGAGCCCAAGGTAGGTTAGGTGTTAATAATACTGGAGAACAAAGGGTACAGAGTATTCTCTGGAAGTGCTCTTGCTGAAGGTAGCTCTTTCATTTGAAATTGGTAAGAGAGTTCAGGATGAGGCACTGGCCAGATATTCAGCATGATCAGATGTCAATGACATTCGAGAAAGATTCAGATGACAAATGGAAAATGTAGAGACAGTCAGAGAAGCACATACTTAGAAGCCTTCTTGAAAATGTGGGTAGAATATCTTCCCTTGCCAGAGCAGATAATCTTGTGCAAGGCACAGGGCAGTGGCCTTAAGTGTCCCAAGTGCTGCAGGAATTGTGGGTGCTGAAGGGAAAATCCCTTCACTGGGTGAGAGCAGAGGCTCCCAGAGCTCCCTCTTCTCTGCTCCTCCTTACCAGCTGCAGGAACAAATCAGCCTCAGCAGGCTCACATACTCTAGAACTGGACAGAGAAAAGGTGATCTGCAATTTGGGGAGATTCGTGTCCAGGCAAACTTGCTCACTTTAAACAAGACTTAAATGCTCAGTAAAATATTTTGATTAAGCCAGGCACATGCCTTTAATCCAAGCACTTGAGAGGCAGAGGTAGGCAGATCTCTATGAGTTCAAGGCCACCTTGGTCTACACAGTGAGTTCCAGGCCAGCTGGGACTACGGGCAGACTCTATCTCAAAAAGACAGAAAAAAATTTGTTTTTGATTAATCTACTTGTTTCTACACCAGTAATATAATACAAAATGTCAGTTAAATATTTTAAGGATGATGTGGCACATGCAAGCATAAATCCTGGGACTAAAGAAGTTATGATGATATTTCTACTTTTCTGTACTTGAGAATAAGTGCATACTAAAGTATTCTGTGTTCATATTACACTGTAAGGAATTCTTCATATCTAATAACAGATGTTGAATGTATATTTTCCCACATTAGCTTCAGGAAAAGTCTTTTGGACACTTCATATTCCATACAGGCTTAAAATAAAAATAACTCAAAATTTTAGAAAGACAAGACTTAATGTTTACCCTTTTCTTCTCTTTTGCCATGCAACCCAATCTATAATTTTATACATACGTCCATTTCAATCCACTGCTTTTCTTTCCTTCTGAATGAGTAGGTCCTCTGCAATTTATTTTCCATTATATGTGAATTTATTAAAGCATATTTATCTTGAGCAGTGGTTTATATTTCTTTCAGTGCCAGCTTTGTGATGTTTGAAGTAATTATATTTTTCAGAATATATACATAGATAATACAGAGACTATTTCTCGATTTTCTATTGCATCCCGGCTCTGTGTCATATGCTCCATGCCATTGCCAGCCTGTGAAAATATTATTTCTATTGAGCAACTGAAATCACTGCTCCTCTAAAGTTTCATTCTCACTTAATGTTATGAA
>NW_008329228.1:19939-22749 GCF_000622305.1 Nannospalax galili
ACATTCATCAAGAAGCTCTGTCCCTTCTGTTCCCACATTTGTCTTTCTCACATAGTTTGTTAGTGTTGCTAATGAATTGCTAATGAGCTGCCAATTCTTGAGAAATTGGAAGGAAATGGCAGAGGCCAATAATATTTGTTAATTTTTTTTGTTATTTCTTACCAAACATCTTAATCATCTTTATACCCTCTTCCCCATCAGCACCCTCCCATAGCTCCCCCACTGGATTTCATTTATGTTATGGTGTATTCATTCAATTTAGTGCCCTCTTGTGTTCCTGAGTGCAAATTCATTCACTGGGGTCTTGACATCCTCTCTAGAGCCACTCTTTACAGAAGATCAGCTCTTCCTCACTCACTAGTAATCAGCTGCTCAATAGTTCTTCAGCTAAGATGGGGCCTGCTGCCCATTTCTACACTTCTATGTTGGGATTTGTCAGCTCGAGTTTGCATGGGTCTTTTGGATGCTGTCACCATTGCTGTAAGTTTATATGAGCAGGGTCCCAGGAGCCTGTAAGGCTCTATTTCCATCTGGTCATGCAACTTCTTCCTTGGCTCTTACAATCTTTCTGCCCTACCCCTTCCACAATGATCCCTGAGCTCTGAGTTCATTGTCCCCTGGTGCATGAGGGAGCTTCATTGATGAGAGTTGGGTGCTCCTCTATCCCTTGTTCCACTAAGTTCCAAGAGTCTTAGGTGTAGAGCTTCCATTGTAGGTGTGTCATTTATGGTTGGGCATTTCACGGACACTTAATTTTTGTGTGTGACCAGTTGTGGTACTCTTTAATAATCTCTGATGTTGCAAAAGAAGCTTCTTTGATGAGTGGTGACTGGCATATGTTTCTGTAATATAAGGGTCTATATTAAGCACATAAGAAATTACATTTGTCTAGGGATGTAACAAGCTTGGGGTTTTCTCTAAGATCAAGGACCTCTCTGGCCATGTGTATTTGGGAAGGTTTACAGCACCACAGGTGAGTTTTCTCTCATCAAGTGAGCTTTAAGTCCAATTACACAGCTGTTGACCACCCCCAAGATAAAAGTGCCACTACTGCACCAATATAGTTTGCTGTGCTGGTCATTGTTGTGGTCATTAGACCTTAAAGCTGGGGTTGGATCATCGATTGATGTCCTCCCTTAGCAGCTTGCATAGTGTTCACCAAAACTATGTGATTTAACCTTCAGGGTGGTGGCTTCCAGGTCAGCTCCAGCTCCATTGCTCCAAATCCAGTGTCTGAAGTATTTCCTATCTTCAGCAATAGGGTCTTACCTTCAATTCCTGTGAGGCCATCAAGGGCTATGGCAATAGCCTGTATAATTTTGGGAGTCTCTTGGACTACCCTGACCAACAACTTGAAGGGAGGTTTCTCCTATCTGGCACTGCTTCTTGTTATGTGGTATTTTGCTCCACACATGGACTCATGTAGAGATACTGCATGTGTAATTTTTCAGTAGGCTTTTGAATAAATACATTTTCCTCTGGATTTTCATACCAGCTAAGCATTATTTATCTATCCTCTGTCTCTTCCTGTCTGACCCTCCCTCCTCCCTCCCCAATTAAAGTACCCCTATTTTCACCATTTCACCTGTGTCCTATGGTCCCCCTCTCTTAAGCTTCTTCTTCCTTTTTATCCCCATAGCTCCTTGTATAACCCTTGCTCTCCCCCTCCCATTTAAATTCCCCCCCTTTTAACCCTTTTGTGCCCTTGGTAATACCAGTCTTCTACTGTTCTCTCTCAAGCTCCTTCATTCCTTTTAACTTTCTGATCCTTCCCATTTTCCTGGTTCCTGCAGTTACATCACTATATGTACTCGCATATAAGGATTTGGTTCTATGGTCCACAAATGAGGGAGAACATACATCATTTGTTTTTCTGAGTCTGTTTTACTTCACTTAGTATAACTCTTTGCAGTTCGATCTATTTACCTGCAAATTTCACAATTTCATCTTTCTTTACTGCCGAGTACAACTCCATTGTGTAAATGTACCAGATTTTCATTATTCACTCATCAGTTGAGGAACATTTAGGTTGCTTTCATTTCTTAGTTATTGTGAAAAGAATAGTGACAAGCATGGATGTACTGACATCTCTACAGTAGGATGACTCCTTTGAATATATGCCAAGGAGTGGTATAGCCAGATCACATGGTAGATTCATTTTAAGTTTTTTAATAGCTCCCCACACTGCTTTTTATGGGATGTTTCTTTAGCTGTACAGCTTTTTAGTTTAATGAGGCTCCACTTGTGGATTGTTGACCTTACTTCCTGAGTAACTGATGTCTGATTTAGAAAGTTCTTTCCTACAGTTATACTTTGTATGGTACTGCCTATGCTTTCTTCTAATATTTTCAGACTTTCGGGTTTCACATTGAGGTCTGAGATCCATTTGGAGCTCACTTTGTGAAAGACAAGGGTCTAGTTTCATTTTTTTTCTACAGGTGGAGGTCCAGCTTTGTCAGCACCATTTGTTGACGATGCTTTCCTTTGGTGTGTGTTCTTGGCACCTTTGATACCTATCAGGTGGCTGAAATTGTATGTACTCATGTTTGGGAATTCAATTGTATCCCATTGATCTACGTGTCAGTTTTTGTGCCAGTACCATGCTGCTTTTATAACTATAGCTCTGTAATATAGTTTGAGATCTATTATTATAATCCACACAGCTGTGTTCTTTGTGCTCAGGATTGTTTTGTCTATCCAGGGTGTTTTGTGATTACAAATGAATTTTGGGATTCCCCCCTAATTTTGTGAAGAATGTCATGGGTATTTTGATTGTGATAGCACTGAACCTTTAAATTGCTTTTGTTAGA
>NW_008329228.1:22887-26074 GCF_000622305.1 Nannospalax galili
AGACATAGTTTCAGGCTATTGTGAAGTATGGGTTTCCATGTACTCTTTTTAAATTGCTTGCTATGGTATATAAAAGGTCTACTGGACTTTGTAGATTGATTTTGCAACCTGCCACTTTGCTCAAAGTGTTAATCATTCCTAGAATTTTTCTAGTGGAATTATTGGGATCTCTTATGTCTGAAAATAGGGATAATTTGACCCCTTCTTTTCCTATTAGTACTCCTTTAATTTCCTCCTCTTGTCTTACTGCTCTCTAGCAAGAGTTTCAAGCAGTATATTAAAAAGGCATGGTGGTAATGGATGGCCTTGCCTGGTTCCTGATTTTAATAGGAATGCTGCCAGTTTTTCTTCATTAGAATGATGTTGGCTGTGAGTTTGTTATGTATAGTTTTAATTATTTTGAGGTATATTCCCACCAGTTCAATCCCTCTAGGACTTTTAACATAGACGAATGTTGAATTTTGTCAAAGGCCTTTTCTGCATCTATTGAGATGATCACGTCCTTTTCATCTTTGAGTTCCTTTATATGATTTATAACATTTATTGACTTATGAATATTGAAATATCCCTGCATCTCTGGAATAAAGTCGACTTGATCATAGTGAATCATCTTTTAAATGTGTGTCTATATGCAGTTTTCAAATTGAGAATTTTTAAAGCTATATTCATTTAGGATATGGGTCTGTAGTTTTCTTTTTTGTTTGGGTATTTACCTGTTTTAGTATTACAGTGATGCTGGCTTCATAGAAGGAGGTCAGGAGTTCCCCCTCTGTTTTTATCTTTTCAGATTTAAGTAGTATCGGGTGTAGATCTTCCTTAAAATTATGTTGTGACTTCCTCTGGGCCTGGGCTTCTTTGAGTTACGAGGTTTTGTATTATTGTTTCAATTCCCTTAACGTTATGGGTCTGTTTAAACTTTTGTTCTCTTCTTAGGGTAGCTTTGGTCATTCCCGTGAGTTTAGGTAGTTTTCCATTTCTTTAGGTTTCCAAACTCCATATAATATATGTTTTAACGTAATCCCTTATAAAATTCTGAATCTTTTTGACATCTGTTGTGATATTTCCCCCTTCATCTCTGATTTGTTGTTGTTTTGGATTTGCTCTTTCTTTCTTTTGGTTAACTGGGCTAAGGGGTCTGTCTATCTTGTTTATCTTTTCAAAGAATCAGCTCTTAAATTCATTTCTTCTTTGTATTGTTTTCTTTGTTTCCATCTCATTAATTTCTGTTCTAATTTTTATTATTTCTTCTCATCTGCTCAGTTTGGGTTTCATTTGTGTTTGCCTTTCCAGAGTCTTGAGTTGCAATATTAAGGTATTGATTTGTGCACTTTCTGATTTTTTAATGTAAGTACTAAGAGATATAAACTTTTTTTTTAGGACTGCTTTCAAAGTGTCCCAGAGATTTTGGGGTGTTGTGTTATTCTTTTCATTTAGTTCCAGGAACACTTTGATTTCTTTCTTAATTTATTCTTTGACCCATTCATCATTTAGGAGTTTGTTGTTTAATCTCCATGAGTTCATGTTGCTACTAGAGCTTCTTTTGCTGATGATTATAAGCTTTATTGTATTATGGTCTGATAGAATGCGTGGAATTATTTCAATTTTTTTTGTATTATAGTCCTGTAGTACTTCGTTTATGAAATAAGTTGCACCAGAGTCTGATACATATATGTTCATGATTGTAATATCTTCTTGGTTGACTGGTCCATTTATCAGAATGAGGTGATCCTCTTTATCTCTTCTGATTAGTTTTAGTTTGAAGTGTATTTTTTCAGATATTACAGTTGCAATCCCTGCTTATTTCTTAGTGTCAATTGCTTGGAATATTTTTTTCTCCATCATTTCACTTTAAGGTAGTGCCTATCTTTGAAGGTAAGATGGGTTTCTTGCATAGAAAAAGATGGATTTTGTTTCTTACTCCATTCAACTAGCCTGTATCTTTTCACTGGCAAAATCAAACCATTGATATTTAAAGCTATTATTGAAAGATGTGTATTGGTTACCGTTATTTCAATTTCTGTTTCCATTCTTGGTCCTATTCTATTTCTCCACAGTTATCTCTTCATTTGGTTTCTTTCTGTTGTCTCTTGGGAATATTCATCCCTTTCTTCAGTTCTTTGTATTGCTTTGAGTATTTTCTGTAGTGCTGGTTGGGTGGACATGAATTCTTTTAGCCTATTAGTGTCATGGAAGATTTTTCTTCCTCCTTGGACTATAATAGAGAGTTTTGTGGGTAAAGGATTCTCAGCTGTGTCATTTAAGACTGAGAATACTTTGGCCCAAAGTCTTATGGTTTTGTAGTTTGCACTGAAATGTCAGCTGCAATGCTGATGGGTTTTCCTTATATATGACTTGTTGTTTTTCTCTTACACCTTTTAGTAGTCTCTCTTTGTTCTGTACATTTAATGTTTTTACTACAGTACTTAATAATAAACTGGATGAACAGTATGAAAGGGTCTATATCTTTCAACAAAAGTATTGTTTTTCTCTCCAGAAATGTGAGGGTATTTTCAAGTCACAAAGTTTTCTAATTGCCTACTAAGTATGTTTTTTGTTCAATATACCTTTTGAGTGTTTATAGCACAGCTGTTAATAATGAAGTTTTTTTACTTCATTTTTTAAAGACATATTTCTTTGTTCTAAATTCTATTTTACTTAAAATTTCTCGGTAGATATTTTGCTAAGTTGAAGAAAAAACTCTGTGAATCCATGCTGCTAGTCATGGTGGCATATCCCTTTAATCCCAGTACTTGGGAGGCAGAGGCAGGCAGATTTCGGTGAGTTTGAGGCCAACGTCATGTACATAGGGAGTTTCAGGCTGCTGGGACTACAGCGGACTGTGTCTCCAAAAGAATCCCCCCCACACACAAAAAAGGCATTCTGATATGCTGCATCTTCACAATTTTTGAAAAGATTTTTTTATTTTTAATTACGTGTGTGTGTGTGTGTGTGTGTGTGTGTTGTGTGGGTATGTGCGTATGAGTAGAGCTTCCCATGAAGACCAGAAGAGCACTTTAGCTCCTCTGAAACTGTAGGTACAGGTGGTGTTGATCTACTTGACATGGGTTCTGGGATCTGATCTCAGGTCCTCTGCCAGAGCAAAGCATACTTATAACCACTAAGCCAGTTCCCCAATACCAGGAATTTTATTTCTTTAGAAACCTGTTGAAACCATGCAACATTATTT
>NW_008329228.1:26090-30348 GCF_000622305.1 Nannospalax galili
ATGAATTTTTTCATGGTCTTCTTCTCAATGTACGTTATGTTTTCCCCTAAAACAATTTTTCATTGGCACATTAAAACACACCTATTTTATTGATCTTTTAAAAATATTTTGAATTTTGTGCATTTCATTTAACAGATCTTAGTGAAATTTAGACCCTTCCCCATCTCTCTTCCCCTTACCCCTTCGCTGAATTTCATGCATTCTATCATATATGTTAAGTCCTATCCAGTCAAGCATTTGTACCACTGTCCCTTGGAACAAGTTCATCCACTGGAGTCTAGTCACCTTATGTAGAGTCACTCCCTTAAAGAAGATCTCCTCTCCCTCACCCTTCAGTAATTAATTGACAATAGTTTCTTGACTAGGGTTGGGGATCTGCTGTCCATTTCCCCAGTTCTACATTGGAATTTTGTCTGATTGAGTCAGCGTGCGTCTTGTGCATGCTGTCACCATGGTTTCAAGTTCATACAAGCAAGTTCCCAGAGACCTGAGAGCCTGTGTTTTCTTATGTTCATTCACCAACCCTAACTCTTACAGTCTTTCCACCTCTTCTTCCTCAATGGTCCCTGAACCATAGGGGAATGAGGTTTGATATAGGAGTCCTAGTCAGTTTCACACATTCTACAGTCTTTTATTCTCTAACACTTGACCAGTTGTGGCCTTCAGTGTGTCCATCTTACTCTGTTGTATGAAGAAGCTTCACTGGTGAGAGTTGAGAAATGTATTAGTATTCTCTGTACCCACTGTTCCACTAAGCTCCACGAGCCTTAGGTGTCAAGATTCTAAGGTAGATGTCACTTAGGGCATGTATGTATCAGACATATTTTCTCTGTGTGTGACCAGTTGTGGAACCCTGTAATAGTGTCCATCTGTTGCAAAAAGAAGCTTCTTATGGGTAGTATATTATATACCTGTCTGTAAATACAAGGATCCATATTTTGCATACAGCAAAAGTTCTCACTTCTAAAGAGATATGATAGAGTTTCTCTACTATCTATGTCCTTTCCAACCATTTGTATTAGGCTATATTTACAGTGTCATCCATTAATTCCCTCTCATTGATAGTGCTTTAAGTCCAATTAGATATATGTTGATTACCCACAGGATTAAAGTGCCACTATTGTACCAATACAGGTAGTTTGCTGTGCCAGTCCTTGTGGTTTTCAGTCTTTACAGTTGGGTCAGACCATTGATTTTCTCCCTTATCCATTACTCAAAGTCCTGTGTCTGAAGTACATCCTGTCTTCTGCAATAAGGTCTTACCTTCAATTCTTGGAGGTAATCAAGCGCTGTGTTATTTTGGGAGTTTCTTTGATAGGATTCATTCTGCAGATTATCTTTGGAACTATGTGATATGTATTTAATATTCTTACTGTAAGTTTTGGTCTCTCATTCTAATGTGTGTGTGTGTGTGTGTGTGTGTGTCTGTGTGTGTCTGTGTGTGTCTGTGTGTGTGTGTGTTCACCAATCCACTTGTTGAATTAGAGGATTACTACACAAGCAAATGTCCTTGTCTTTATGTGATATTCACAAAAGCAATGCACACATATTTTTCCTCAGTGAATGTTGTTTTGATTTTTCTCTATAAATTTAATTTATAACATCAGTGTGACTGTTATATATTTATGTTTATATGAGTGTTTTGCCTGCATGTATAAAAGTGCACCCATGCATGCAATACCTGTGGAGGCCAGAGGAGGACATTGAATTCCCTGGAACTGGAGTTATAGACGGTTGTTAGCTGCCATGTGTGTGCTGGGAACCCAATCCAGTGCTCTGCAAAAGCAGCCAGTGCTCTTAACCACTGAGTTACCTCTCCAGCCCCAACTATTATTGATTTCTACATCGCCTGGATTATTTATGACTTTTAGGTGTTAAGGAAGGTTTACTTATCTGCATGCTGGATTTAACAAACCAAATTTCTCAGCATTTTGTTGTTGTTGTTGTTGTTGTTCTTTGAGGCAAAGTGACATATGTCCAAGGCTGGCCTAACTCTGCTATGCAGTTAAGTATGACCTCCTGATCATTATGACTTTACCTTCCAGAGGCTGGCATTAAAAATGTATGCCATTACTGGGCATGGTGGCACACTCCTTTAATCCCAGCACTCGGGAGGCAGAGGAAGGTGGATCTCTGTGAGTTCAAGGCCAGCCTGGTCTACATAGTGAGTTCTGAGACAGCTGGGGCTACAGGGAGACCCTGTCTCAAAAAGACAGAAAAAAATGTATGCCATTAAGAACAGCCATAAACAGAATTTCAAATCTGTGTTCATGTGATGAATTAGTAAGTCAGAATGTTTATGCCTAAACTAAGACCTCTTCCATGGGAGTTTCACTATTTATAGAGTTGAAATTGCTTTAAGGACAAGAACAGAAACCCGTTTATTAAAATTTATCCCATAAACTCAAAGTATTATGTTTGAACTGTATAAATAAATAATGTGTATAGTATAGAACAATGTTGTTAAAGTCAACAACACACATAATTCCTATGTAGATATTCTATTTTTAAAGACAGAGATTCTCCCTATTATTCTTTGATGGTGTTTTGGTCTATATAGTTCAATGCTGCTAAAACTTTTGTAACATACTATTATTGTATATATAATTTTAATCAGTAAATGCTGTCTTCTTTAGTACTATACCTGCAGGTATAGGGGTGAGAGAAAAAGAGAGAGAGAGAGAGAGAGAGAGAGAGAGAGAGAGAAGGAGAGGAGAGGGAGAGAATATCCATATATAAAACTCTCAAACTAGCATTTGTTTTATGAGCAAAGGTATCACATATCCTCAGTATCTTTATTTTGCTATTTGTTATTAACATTAATTTATATTCTCTGGATTTTAAGGTAATTACAGTTTGAGTCTTTACTTTAATGTGCACTATGTTCTCTATAGCAGGTCAATCCCTGGCTTTGAAGTTTGACATGGAAGAGATCCACAGGAATCCCATCTTTTACCAAGTATAACTTTGGGATATGAATTCCATAATATTCAGCATAACAAACACCAGTTACTGGACATTTCCTTCATTTTCCTCATAGGAAAAGACAAAAATCCCCAAATATACCCATAGGAAGGAGAACAAGTCAATAGCACAGTGTGGGCAACTGAGGCACAGCTCAGACTGTTCTTGGAACTCTAGAAAGTTCCACATATGCCACACTCAGTCTGCAATGAGAGTTGCTGTCTTAGATTGAAAAAAATCATCCAGGAAGGAAGACAGTCTGTTCTTTTCATTGTACACCCTGCCCAGAATGAGATTGCCAATCAGATGGGTAAGGTCACAGCATATAGACAAATTCTCCTCCAGTCTATCAAATTTGTCCATCAATCCAAGGAGTGGCAAATACGTTGAGGATGAGCATCAAGACAAAATTCTTTTTGACTTCAGTTAGTAGATTCATTGCACTAACATATTTTTCCCCTTCAAAAACATACTTTGTCCCTTAAACTACAATATTTCATCATTTTCAAGACTCACTGAAGTCTGGTTTTTGCCATAAAACCTTTTTCTCGAGGCTTGGTTGCCTTTTTTCATCTCCATCACCTGTAGAGATGTGCACCTTCTCTGTATCTTCTCTGAAAATACATTCAGATCACAATGAAGACAGGCTCTTGCACATCCATCCCCTCACTGTTCCTGCACTGTTCTTGATACAGAGCAAATGTTCTGAGCTTTTGCTGGGATTGAGAAGAATGTATGACTTTGGATGATTGTAAAGGAGTTAAGCTGGCATTCCCAGGTGAGCATGGCTGGCAACACAGAAGGACATGACCTGGGTCAATGGAAAAGAGGTGCAATAGTGATGACCACAGAGACCTACCTATGGGATTACATAAGGACAGAATCTATATTTGTGAGAAATGCCATGAGATTCTTCACAGATGCAATAGCCCTGGTGTTATTGAAGCTGTACAATGGAAAGAATTTATTCTTGTTAATATTAACATAAATTCAAACAGTGTATTTTGTATAATACTTAAAGAACTTAAAATGAAGTTCAGTACAATTAAAGCATAGAAAATAGGGACTAGAGAGATGGCTCAGTGATAAAAAGCATTTGCTGCTCTTGCAGAGGACTAGAGTTTGGTTCTTAGCACCCACAATGGATGGCTTCCAACCACCTGTAAATCCATCTCCTGGTGACCAGACATTTTCTCATTATGTCTACTGGAATCTGCATGCACATGTTCATATAGATACAGACATAGGCTGTTGGAGAACCCTGCCCTGTTTGAACTCTGCAGAAAACATGCTT
>NW_008329229.1:0-465 GCF_000622305.1 Nannospalax galili
GAAAACGAAGGAACATAAGCATTTTGTGTTAAAACCCGTTTCCTACGAATTGTTTGTAAAAGAGTATGGCCATCAGTGTAAATCTCTTTGCTCTAGAAACATGTGTTTTGCTTGTGTATCTTAGTGCTTCTTTCCTGTAGAAACATCCGTCCGTCTAACAATGTGTTTATAATAGTCAAAACGAATGAACAGAGGCATTTTCTGTTAAAACCCGTTTCCTATGAATTGTATGAAAAAGAGTATTGCCATCAGTTTCAGTCTCTTTCCTTTAGAAAAATATGTGTCACATCTGTATCTAAGTGATTGCTTTCTGTTAGAATACAAGTAGGTCTAAGAATGTGTTTATAACAGTGAAAACGAATGAACAGAAGCATTTTGCGTTAAAAACAGTTTCGAAAGAATTGTATGAAAAACAGTATTGCCCTCAGTCTATGCCTCTTTCCTTTACATAAATATGTGTTGCTT
>NW_008329230.1:0-320 GCF_000622305.1 Nannospalax galili
GCATAAGAGAATTATAAGAAATAGTTTGGTAAATGAAGTAAGAAAAGAGGATAACGGGGCTGGAGAGACACCTCAGCAGTTAAGAGCACTGGCTGCTCTTGCAGAGGACCTGGGTTTGAATCCCAGAATCCCACATGGTGGCTAACAACTGTCTGTAACTCCAGTTCCAGGGGATCTGATGCTTCTTCTGACCTCTGTGGGCACTGCACCACATAGGTGCACTTACATACATACCGACAATACACTCATACATATAAAATAAAAAATTTAAAAAAAAAGATGATGTGTGCTGGGCATCCTGGTGTATACCTTTAATTCCA
>NW_008329231.1:0-394 GCF_000622305.1 Nannospalax galili
CATGTCACGAAGCTAGCGACAACTACCTGAAATTCCAGCTCTAGGAGATTCCCCCAACCCTATGACCTCTGCACATACCTGCATACATGTGCACATAAACGCTCTCTCTCTCTCTCTCTCTCTCACACACACAAATATTTAATACATATATACATATATATATATATATACATATGCACACACACACACACACACACACAAATCTCATGGTATTTGGACAGTAACCTTTAAAAAAGGCAATTGAGAAAAAGGGGCCAACTGAAAATAAAGAAAAACAGCAGCATTCCTATTATGTAGTCAGCACTATGCTAGGTGGTTTCACATATCTAATCAACAAACCAAATAAAATTTTAAATAGACTTATTAACATATACGTACCATGTTTGATAAAGCC
>NW_008329232.1:0-601 GCF_000622305.1 Nannospalax galili
CTCACACACACACTCATTCTCACACTCACACACTCACACACAATCACACTCTCACACACACGCTCACACTTACACACTCAAACACTCACACTCACACACTCACACACTCACACACACACTCACACACACTCACACACACATTCAGACACACTCACACACACACACTCACACACACACTCACACACACACTCACACTCACACACTCACACACTCACACACACACTCACACTCACACACTCACACACACAGTCACACTCACACTCACACTCAACACTCACATAGTCACACACACGCTCACACTCACACATACTCACAAACACTCACACACATTCACACAAACACACACACACTCACACACGCACTCACACACACTCACACACACACTCACACACACACTCACACACACACTCACACACACTAAAACACACACTCACACACACTCACACACTCATACACACACTCACACACACCCACACACTCACACACTCACATACACACAATCACACACACACACTCACACATACTCACACACAATCACACACACAATCACACACTCACACTCACACACACTCACATACACACTCACACACACTCACACACA
>NW_008329233.1:0-824 GCF_000622305.1 Nannospalax galili
GTAGTATAGTTTGAGATCTGGTATAATAATCCCCCCAGTATTCCTTTTTGTAACCATCGTTGCTTTGACTATCTGGGAACTTTTATACTTCTATATGAATTTTAGGATATTTTTCTAATTCTGTGGATTCATGGGGATTTTGATTTGGAGTGCATTGAACCTATATATTACATTTAGTAAGATTGTCATTCTCAGAATATTAATTCTTCCCATTCATGAGCATAGGTGTTCTTTCATATTCTGGTGTCTTCCTCAATCATTTTCTTTAAAGATTTAAATATTTACTAGTAGAGAATATTAATGTTTTATATAATTTAGTACTGTTTTTAATGTTTTTGTATTAATCTTTTAAGTTTATACCAAGATATTTGATTTTTTGAATCTATTGTGAATGGGGGGGTTTCCCTGTACTCTTTCTCTGCTTTCTTGTTATTGGTATACAGAAAGGTTACTGAGTTTATAGATTAATTTTTCAATCTTTCGCTTTACCGAAAGTATCAATCCGTTGTAGTTTTCTGGTGGAATTTGGGGGATCTCCTTTGTATGGTATCATAATATCGGCAAAAGGGGATAAATTGACCTCTTCATTTTCAATTAGTACTCCTTTAATTTCCTTCTCCTGTGTTACTGCTCCAGCAAGAGTTTCAAGCACTATATTGAAAAGAAGTGGTGATAGTGGACAGCCCTGTCTGTTTCCTGATTTTAATGGGAATAATTCCAGTTTTTTTTCTATTGAAAATGATGCTAGCTGTGGCTTTGTTGAATATAGCTTTAATTATGTTGAGGTATGTTCCCTCCAATCCAATTCCCTTAAGGACTTTTAT
>NW_008329234.1:0-290 GCF_000622305.1 Nannospalax galili
CAAACCGCATGCTTAGAGCATCCAGCAGCCACAACAGGCATAGCGTTCGCTAAGCTTGCAGACTAAAGGTCACGTCATAGAATGGGGGGCTTCCAGCTTCCAGCAGAAATCGACTCCGGAAACCCTGTTGAGGCAGCCAGCTGGAGTTCCCAATTGAGAGTCCTGGGCAGAACAGGCTGTTTCCTCCTTCAGGCTTCCAAATAAAAGAACCGATAGCAGCAGATGGTTAACATCGTTATGGCGGATGCTCACAACACCCATCAGAACCGACTGGGGAAGTCGGGGCAGTC
>NW_008329235.1:0-617 GCF_000622305.1 Nannospalax galili
CTTCCCAGGGAGTGCAAGGGAAATGCAGGACATTATGACCAAATGACCTTGGAGCACACGTGGGGCCACTCATAAGTACCCTTCCTGTATTCATTATTTATTATTGAGCATTTCCAAGCCAAAATCAGATCACGCTGAGTCGCCACTGAAGAAGAACCCTTCCTTTTAGTTTTAAATTATGCCAACAAAAACTTGGCAAATATTCACAGCAAAGAGGAGTGTTCTGTAATACAGTAACTATTTCTCCAAGTAAATGCCCAGGAGAAAGCCCTGCATATGTGCAGAAGAGAATGTTACTAATCTAAAAGTGAACAAATTGTGCTATACCCATCAAAGGGAATGTTAGCGAACACTTAAAATAAGAACATTAGTTATAACCTTCTAAATCTTCCTTCTCCAGAATGATGTTAACTCTGAGTTAGCAGAAGGAAGAGTGGACCAGCCAGGAAAAAAGTACATGTAATAGTAAAGTATGTTTATGATGCTTAGGTTTTGCTTCATATTCGTGACTAGCTATTTTATTATAAAAAAGTTAAGTGAGGGAGGATATTCTTTGGGAAGTCAACAAACTTTTTAATATTTTTCTTATAAACTTCAACAACTTTCTAATAAAATAC
>NW_008329236.1:0-1005 GCF_000622305.1 Nannospalax galili
ACATTCTACCATCACAATGGACCATTGTGTCATTCCCATGATCCACTGTGTTGTCATGATGCTCAATATGCTAATACATTGCTCAATGTCCCCTCACAATCTCCCAATATGACAAAACAATTTTCTTATGTGTCACCAAAATGCTGAATGTGACATCTCAATGCTCCAGTGTGACACCACAATGCTCCAATGTCTCACTACAATGCTCAATTTGATATCATAATGCTGAATGTCCCTTCACAAGGCCCCTCATGTGTCATCACACTGCTCAGCGGGCAAATATAATGCCACAATATGTCATCACAATATTCCATTTTGGTATTGGAATGTTTCATGTGCCATCACAATGCTCCGATGTGCCATCAGTATGGCTCCATGTTCCGTTATATAGCTCTAATGGGCCATAAAAATGTTACAATATGAATTCAGAATGTTCCATTGTACCATCACAATGCTCATTTTGCCACCACAATGCAACATCGTGTTGTTACAATGATCCATTGCGTTGTCACCATGCTCAATATTCAAACACGGTGCTCAATATCCCCCCAAAATCCCCCAATGTGACATCCAAAGCTCTAATGTGACAACAAAATGCTCCAATCATCCAACACTATGGCCCTATGTGCCATTATATTAATCCAATGTGCCATGAAAATGTTACAATATGACTTCAAAATGTTCCATTCTGTGACCACGATGCTCACTTTGCAATCACAATACAACATTATATCATTACAGTGATCCACTGTGTCGTCAACATGGCTGATATTCAAACACGGTGGTCAATGTCCCCTCACAATCTCCCAATGGGACATCTCCCAATCTCCCAATGATCCACTGGGTCATCACAATGCCTCCATGTGACATGACAATGCTCCAAGAAAACAAGCTCAATGTGACATCACAATGTTCAGTGTGCAAATATAATGTCAAAATGTCTCATCACAATATTCCAGTTTGATATTGCAATGTTTAATGTTCCATCAAAACGCTCCAATGTGC
>NW_008329237.1:0-1028 GCF_000622305.1 Nannospalax galili
AAATTTTGTTATAAAAGAGAATCCTTTAAACATATTCTCAGAATTTTTCAGATATGTAATTCATTATATTAAGTAAAGCAACCGTTGTGCAATATCCTCCTGCATAACATATTTTAACCCCTTTAACCAACATCTTCCAGTTCCCACAACCCCCATCTTCTATTATCCAGCATTCATTTCTCTGCCTGCATTAGCTCAACCTTTTAACTTTTTACAAACAACCAAGATTATGTGATCTCTGCATTTCTCTGAGTGACTCTTCAACATAACATAATGTCCCCCAGTTTCATATACAGTATGACAAATGAAAATAGTTTCTTCTAAGGTTAACTAGTACTTCATTGTGCATCTATACAATATTTTCTTTAATTACCAATGTATACTTAGATTTATTCTATATCTTAGCTATAGAGGGAAGTGATGTCTTGATCTTCAATGTGCAGGAGTCCTTTCCACAAAGTGATTTCATTTTCAACATTTCCCCAGTAATGAATTTGATGTATATTATAGTGGTTCAATTTTTTATTTTTAGAGGATATTCCTTAAGTCTACTGTACATTATTCATCTACTTTTCATATTTTGGCTGATTTGATCTTGTTCCTTTCCTCCTCTGTCCTCCCTCCCTGCTTCTTTCTCCCTCCTTCTCTTCCTCATACAACCTCTTCTCTCCCTCCTACTCTCTCTCTCTCGCTTACACAACACACTTAAGTTAGAGATTTGACTAAATCAGAGAGTTTTAATGGTGTCCTTCAATTTATTTAGTGTGTAGTTGCTGAGAAAAGGTTATTAGCTTGAATTAATATGGCATAATAATAAAAATCAGGAAATCTAACACTGAAAATCTAACACTGATACCATTCTATCATCTAATTCACAGTCTCCTTTCAAGTTTAGTCAATTATCCAAGTAATGTCCTGCATAGCTAATGTTTCTTGGCCCAGGATTCAGTTCATGACCACGCATCACATTTAGTTCTTATAGGAATTTGATCTTCTCTAACCTGTAATGGCTCCTCAGCATTTTGATT
>NW_008329237.1:1038-1315 GCF_000622305.1 Nannospalax galili
AAGTCCTAAGAATATGGCTAATTGTTTTTTATATTGCCTATAAGCATGAATTTGCCTGATGCTTCTTCATAATTAGATTTAGGATGCGTATTTTCTGCAGAGATAGCACAAAATTCATATTATGTCTTTTTCAGTGCACTGTATCTTGTTGATGAAGACATAAATGGAATTGACTTTTAGAGTTTCATTTCAAAATTGTTTATTTAAAGTATATAAAGTATACTTAATTTTTTATATTTATGCCATATTCTTAGGACTTACTGGATTCCCTTAGTAG
>NW_008329238.1:0-1042 GCF_000622305.1 Nannospalax galili
CCAGTCACCACTCATCAAAGAAGCTTCTTTTTCAACAGACACAGATTATTAGAGTCCCACGACAGGTCACACACAGAGATTATCTGTGAACTGCCCAAAGCCTAGTTTGCACATCTACAATGCAATCTCTACACCTAAAGCTCATGGAAGATAGAATAAGGGATGAAGAAAACATTAATGTATCTTTCAATTCTCATCAATAAAGCTCCTTCATGCAACAGACGGCCAGGAATACAAAAGATCACAAATGACGAAAACATAAAGAATAATAGTCTACAGAGTGTGGGTCCTTGGACAGGAGTCCTGTATTAAAATCCACCCACCTAGGGCTCAGGGACCATTGTGGAAGAGGGGGCGGAATGACTGTAAGAGCCGGGGAGAAAGCACATGACCATACGGAAAGAGTCCTACAGGTTCCTGGGACCCTTCTCATATAGCAATGGTGTCAGCATGCACAAGACCCATGCAAACTCAAGCAGACATAAACCTACCACAGAACTGTGGAAATGAACAGCAGGCCCCAATCTTAGTTAAAGAATTAATGACATTATTACTGCTGGGTGAGAAAGAGCTGATCTTCTTAAAGGGAGGGACTCTAGATAGGCTGACTAGACCTTAGTGGGTGAATTTGCACTAAGGACATCTGGGAACACTAACTTGGCAGGATAGGCCTTAACACAAATGACAGACTATATGAATTCTAGTCGGGAGGGGTCTATGGGAGGGGGCCAGTGGGGGAGAGGTATAAAGATTAAGTTGTTCTATATTAAATATACAAAAATTCAATAAAAACTTTTTGAAAAAAAGAAAAACTGACTCGGTGTCAACATGTTTACAGAAACTGGGCACATCTTCAGCCCTGACACTTGGGAGGCAGAAGCAAGTAGGTAGGTCTTTGTGAGATTAAGGCCAGCTTGGTCTACATAGTGAGTTCCAGGCCAGCTGGGACTACAGGGAGACTCTGTCTCAAAAAGACCAAAGAAAAAGAAGGAGGAGGAGGAGGAGGAGGAGGAGGAGGAGGAGAAGTTGACTTTTGTTTTTT
>NW_008329238.1:3970-9921 GCF_000622305.1 Nannospalax galili
TCCGAGCAGGTCCACCTATACCAACAGAAGCCCTTGGGGACATTTTGAATTGTTGTTATCCACAGAGCATGGTTTGTAGTTTTGCAGCATCATCTTAAATCGCAGTTGCTGTTCACTCAAATATATAAGATACTGTAAAGTGATTCCCCACAAGGAAAACTTTTCAATGGCAAGGATATAGATATTGCACTTTTCATTAAATCCATTCTTATATTCTTAGTCCCCTCAGAACAAAAGCATTCAGTTGTTTCTCTTTTTAATAAAATGTCTTACATTATATTAGCTCCATGACTGACTGCATTTTCTCTCTCTGACGCCCCTAGACAAGTATGGCCAAGAGCGCTTATTGTTCCAGGGGGAGTGTTGGGAGAGCTGTCCTGTGGGCCACTATCCTGCCAAGGGGCACACTTGCCTGCCCTGCCCAGACAACTGTGAGCTTTGCCACAACCCACATGTCTGCACTAGATGCATGAGTGGCTACTTCCTCGTGCCCACCAACCACACCTGCCAGAAGCTGGAGTGCAGACAAGGTGAGGCAGCCCTGGAGCCCCTGCCCAATGCCAGGAAATGGGGCAAGGGACTATACCCCAGGGCATCCAAGAGGCTTTGATTACCTTGGCCTTAATATCAGCACTTGGAATGGCTTTGGATAGCTCTGGTGGCAAGTGGCGGCAGTGGTAACTTCCCTTTCTTCTCCTCACCTCTATACCTTTCCCCTGAGTTTCCCCAGAAAAAGAAATCAAAAGTCGGCATGATGTAGCCAATCAAATAGAAAGTGATCAGTGGGAGGTTTATGGACAGCATATCATGGAGAAAAAGTGAGTTCCCTGTGTCTTGGCCAACAATTTTCTCTTTCACAATTACTAGGCATGAGACTTTGGGCAAAGGGAATCTAATTTCTCCATGACTTGAGGTCTTTGTCTGTAAAGGGGAAACCATAGTACAAAATAGGTTGCTAAAAGAAATAATGAGAATCAACCAACCTATAACTACTTGAAAATATTTAAATGCTCTTAATATTTAAATGTATGTGGTTGTTAATTCCTTTGCTGTATTGGAAGAGGATAGAGAAAAGCAACATTACTTTCGTTCTCTTATATAAGAATGCTATGTGAGGGTTATATCTGGCTCATTGCTGAAGAAGGTTTCAAGATATTTTAAATGAAGGCATTAATTTCAATTTCCCCTTAAGGTTTATAAGTATAGTAAAATATTTTTACATTTAAAATATGTTTGGTAGGTCATATGTAAAATCTGTTCATTTACACATATAATTCCACTTTCCCAGACATAAAACTGATTTATTTAATAAAAAAAATCTACTAGCTTCACTTCATAGTTATATGGCCACGCATGGTGGTATATGCCTGTAATCGCAGCACTCAGGAGGCAAAGTCAGGAGGATTGCCATGAATTTAAGGACATCTTGGGATATATAGTGAGTTCCAGGTCAGCCAGAGATGCATAGCAAGACCCTATTTCAATAAAACAAAACAAAAAACTACTAGTTATATACAATATAGTTCAACATTTTCTATTTGTACCCAATCAAGCTGATCCAATATATGAAATTATATAAGAAGATTTTTAAAATACATGACCTCCTGAAGGATGGTTTGGGGTTTCATAATTGTTCAATTGTTTAATTTAAAACAAACTACACAACAAAGTATTTTCGTAGCAAACAATATGTCTCCACCCAGTGGAAATGAGATATTTTCTGCTCTTCTCACTGTACAGGTGAAGTCCAAGATTCAGACCATGAAGACTGTGTGCCTTGTGAGGAGGGATGTCTGGGATGCGCTGTGGGTATGGCATGTTCTTTGTTACTTAAAAAGTTAAATAGTTATGTCCTTTTTCACATACCTGTATTCTGTCATTCCTTTAGCAAGGAGTCTTGTCACTGAGGTAATTACCAGTGCCTCTGTCATTGTCCCTTAGTACAAATAATGTCACAATGAGGAGACACTTTTGCAGCAATAAAATCAATCTTAAGAGAGGATGATGGGGTCTTCCCTTCTGGTTAGGTAGTTGGTTAGGGGTGTGTCTCAGCAATCATGTCTCAAGGGGTCTGACATTCGTACTGTGAGATTCTTGAGGTAACAAATTTTGAATGAATGATGAATAAAGTCAAACAAATAAATGCCTGTTGGTCTAACTCACCAGTGAGTGGAACATAAAAGCTAATGGATAGAGAAATCAGGAGATTTCCTTTGTAAAAGTGACTCCATTGCTTGCAGCCTAAGACAATCCTTCAAGGATACACTGTGGTGATATTGGAGTTGAGATTCTTATTATACAACGAGAAGCATGCATTAGCTTTTAACTCAAGCCCATGGCTCCTCCTGTGTCTCTTCCGTTCATGCTCCTGGTTCTGTGGTAATTTCTCTTCCTGGGGCCTCTGTGGAGGCCTGCAGTGCCCCTAAAATGTTGCTGTGCACAGATCACATGGAATATTTGCCAAAATGCATATTGTGACACCTGGGTTTAAGGTGCGCTTGAGAATTTGTATTTCTAACAAGTGAGACCATTACAGTTGCTCTGTAGACCACTTACAAAGTGTCAAGGGGTCAAACTATGTCACAACAAAGTGAACTTTTTTTTAAATTTTTTTAAATTTGCCTTATGTAATAGATTTCCTTAATTCTTAAACTATAAATTATAAACATGAGCTATAATTTCTGTGAAATGAGGAAACAAAATATAATAATAAAGTAAAACTTCAGAAGGAGGTGCCAAGTCAGAGATTTAAGGGTAAAATGGTAATTACCTGGGAAGCAAAAGTAAATTTAAACATAAGCAATAAAAGAACTAAAATTAAAATGTAAGCAACATATTTATATACTTTGCTTATGAATATTTTAATCATGTATTTTATTATATTTTATTTTTACATATATATGCAAATTGCAGTGTCCTTAAAAAGCATCTTTCTGGTAGCAGTGATCACTGTTTTGACTGTCTCGATTTTACTTTTTGTCCGTTTCAGATCCATTCTCCCCTTAGATCTCATACCCTAACACTCCAGTTGAGATCTGTGTTCTTTTTTGCTTGTTTGTTTGTAAGGAAGGAATGGGTTTATTTGATTTACATCTCTTGAGTCACAGTTAATCACCGAAGGAGCCCAAGTTAGGAACTCAGGGCAGGAACCTGAAGTCAGGAGTTGAAACACGAGCCATGGAGGAACGCTGCTTGCTGGCTTGTTCCCCGTGTTCAACCTGCTTTCTTTCTTTCTTTCTTTCTTTCTTTCTTTCTTTCTTTCTCTCTTTCTTTCTAATTTGTTTTTATTGAGGGGTGTGTGTGTGTGTGTGTGTGTGTGTGTGTGTGTGTATGTATTTCATGCGGAACATCTCAAACAATTTTAATCATCTTTGTACCCCCATCCCAACTGGCACCCTCCCATAGTCCCCCTACTGGAGCCCATTTATTCTCATCCCTGTTAAGGCCTACTGTGTCATCAGTATCTCCAGATGTTCCCCAGTGCAAGTCCATCCACTGAAATCTAGTCAGCCTATCTAGAGTTCCTTGTTTGAGGAAGATCAGCTCTTCTCCACCTAGCAGCAATCACTTGCCAATATGTCTTCAAATAAGATTGGGGTCTGATGCTCACTTTCCCAGTTCTATGCTGGGATTTTGTCTGCCTGAGTTTACATGGGACTTGTGTATGCTGACACCATTGCCATAGAATCATATGAGCAAGTTCCCAGGAGCTTTTAGGACTCTGTTCCATATGGACATGCACCTCTACCTGCTCTTCCGTGATGGTCCCTGGGCCTTGGGTTGGTGAAATTTAATAAAGAGGTCCTGTTCAAGGACTGTTATTCAGCAGACTCTTGATCTGCTGAATGATCAAAAGGTCACTTTGGCTATTTGTGACCTTTTGTGTTCCTGGTCCTCTGCTGCGTGAGGGAGCTTCATTATTGAGAACTGAAAGATTCATCAGTGTCCTCTTCTTTACCCCTGTTCTATGTTCCATGAGCCTTAGGTGTAGAGGTTGCATTGTAGATGTGTTACTTAGGCTTGGGAAATTCATAGACAATGTCTGTGTGTGACCAAATTGTGGTACTTGATAATAGTCTCTGACTGGTGCAAAATGAGGTTCTTTGATGAGTGGTGACTGGGATATTTGTCTGTAAATATAAGGATACATATTTTGCACATAGTAAGAAATCACATTAGTCTAGCCATGCAACCTAGTGATGTCAGTCTTGGGGTTTTCTCTAAGATCTGTGACCACTCCAGCCATGTGTATTTGGTTATGTTTACAGTACCTACACTTGAGTTTCCTCCCATTGAGTGGGCTTTTACAAGGTCTCCCTGTAGCCTGAGCTGGTCTGGAACTCACCGTGTAGATCAGGCTGGTCTTTATCTCACAGACATCCACCTGCCTCTGCCTCCTGAGTGCTGGGAATAAAGGTGTGCACTATTGAACTGGGCTCCTATGGAGTTCTTTTGAACTTCACTATTGTGGGAACACCCACACTAGCCCCTTTGTGCATCATGGAGGTGCATGTGTGTGCACATATGTGTGTGCATGTGTGTAACCTTAAGCTTGAGATTTTGGCTCTTTTGGTTGTGTTCAGCGATGACAATAGAACAAGTCCACTAGGTCAAACAGGCAAAAGATGTCCTGTCCATACCTTTAAAACACCTTGGAAGAAATGCACCCTTGTGATCTCCCTTAGGTTCGGATACCACCTTAGCATGGAGTTGGGAACAGTGACCAGACAACCATAGTCACTGGGAGCTGCACTGTGTCCATCCTCCTCAAGCGACCCAGCAAAAGATAAGACTAAAGTATAGCAATAGAAAATCAATCATAGCAGGCACAGGCCAACCAAGGACAAAAGTCCAGTCAACTTAAGAGATAAATTAGAGTCTGCTTCACTTTACAAAGTGCTGTTGAAATACTCTACTCATTCTCTATTTTAGGAAATTTTAGTTGTCTGCTGTGTGCCAGGTGCTTGCCTTGGCACTGGGAATTCAAAGGTGATGTGGCTGGCATCCTGCTGTGAGGCCCTCTCTGTCATGAAAGGTATACTTGGAATGGAGTTCATTAGAAGGTTGCTCTGAATAGAGACAGGCACGAAGTGCAGGGGGATCACTCGGCAGGGTGATGAGAGCATTCAAAGTATATTCGCATCTTAAATTCTAAGATTTCTCTTCATTTACAAAGTTTCTATGTATTGGGCCTTGTGTGTTCTTGAATTGACCTAGTTGAATTCAACCATGACCTTATTTCTGAACCCTCCCTGATCTCAATGAAATGAGTGCTCTCTCTCTCTCTCTCTCTCTCTCTCTCTCTCTCTCTCTTTTGCTACCTTATTTGTAAGCTATTATACTACTAGTCTAATATTTGGTATTTGCACATCCTTCTGCCTAGTCACAAAAGGGCTAGAGAATAAGCTCTGTGAGTTATATATTCCTTCCACAAGAAGAGCAGCATGCCCAGAGCCATAGTACAGCCACAATTAATATGCAAATATCCCTCGCCTGTGATGGCTTAGTTTATGATATTCTTACTTTGCCGCAGTGTGACAATGATACCGACTAGAAACTAAATGTGATGTTTCGAATTCATATCTTTTTCTGCACAAGCAATATGTGTACATAATTCCTTCGTGATGCTGGGCAGAAGCAAACTTCAGCTGCCAGGTGGTGAGATGTTCAGAGTCAACAACCAGCACTCTGCAGTGTCCTGTATGGCCAGTACTTTTTCAATAGATTATAAAAGATAATCAGTTCTTCAATAGAAAATAATCCTGTGCTACAGAATTTTGCCCAAATGTAAGCTAATGTGTTCTGAGTATGTATAACGTGGGCCAGGCAGTGCTAGGATGCTGATAGGCCAAGACTATTAAATATGTTTTTGTCTTAACAGTATTTTCAATTTAGAATGGATTTATTAGGATGTAATTCCATTGTGAATAAATAAAGACCTGAACAGATGT
>NW_008329238.1:11775-12311 GCF_000622305.1 Nannospalax galili
TAGAATGATGGGGTTGTTTGCTGGTTTGCTATAGGGTCTCATGTAGACAAGTTGGCCTTAGACCCATTATGGAACCAAGGAGACTCTTAAACTTCTGATTTTCCAGCATTCACCTCCTGAGTGCTGGGATTATAGGTTTGTACTCTACCAACTGAACTGCAACCTTAGTTATAGAGTCTTGTGGAAGTGTTTGAAGATGAATTTGACTGCCAAGTTAAGAATGTATACAGGTAATTGAGAGCAGAGGGGCTACAGTGCAGACAGCAGGAAGAAGGCTCTTTCAGAAACCAGGTAAAAGTAAAAGCAGCCAACCTGATGTGTAACTCTGAAGAAAGAGACAGGTTTCTAAAAATCACATGAGATAAATGGCTCTCAAGCATAAGAAAAGATACATGGGGCCAGGTGTGGTGGTGCACACCTTTAATCCTAGCACTCGGGATACAGAGGCAGGCAGATCTCTGTGAGTTCAAGGCCAGCCTGGTCTACATAGTGAGTTCCAGGTTGGCTGAGGCTACAGGGAGACCCTGTCTCAAAAA
>NW_008329238.1:15273-18617 GCF_000622305.1 Nannospalax galili
TCTCTTTTGTTTATAAATTTAATAATTTGTGTCTCACTTTTTATTAGTTTGGGTAAGGGTTTATCAATCTTGTCAACCTTTGCAAAGACCCAACTCTGATTCTTTGTATTGTTCTTCCTTTAAAAAAAAAGATTTATTTATTTATTTTATGTGTCTGTGTGTGTGCCTAACTGTAAGTATGTGCACCATGTAAGTGCAGATGTCCATGAAGGCCAGAGGAGGGCATTAAATCTCCTGTAATGAGAGTTACAAACAGTTGTGAGCTGCCATATGGGTACTTGGAACTGAACCTGTATTCTCGGTAAGAGCAGTAAGTTCTTTTAACCACTGAGCCAACTCCAAAATTTGTTTCTCTAGAGCCTTAAATTACATTGTTAGGTTATTTATTGGGGATCTTTCTGATTTTTTTAAAATGTGAGCACTTATAGCTACACACTTTGCTTCTAAAACTGCCCTGCCTGTATCAGGTTGTGCTCTTGTTTCCATTAACTCTAGGATGTTTTAGAGTTCCTCCTCATTTCTTCAGTGACCCACTATTTATTCTAAAGTATGTTGTCAGGCCTCCAAGTATTTGTCTAGTTTCTTGAAGTTTCTACTTTCAATTCACTCTGGTCTGATAGGGTATAAGGAATTATCGCAGTTTATTTTTTTATTTTTAAGGCTTGCTTTGTGGCATATGATGTGACCAATTTTGGAGAAGGTTCCATGTGCTACTGAGAAGAATATGTATTCCCTCTCTGTCAGGTTGAATATTCTGCAGGTATCTGTTAAATCCAGTTGGTCTATGGTATGTTCTTTTTCTTGCCTTTTGTTTATTTTTTGTACTTTTATTTTTTGAAAATTTCATACATGAGTACTGTATTTATATCATTTCAAACCTCCTTCCCCTTTCCAATTCCTCCCATGTCCCCTCACCCTCCTCTCAAATTCATGACCTCTTCTTCTATAGATGTGAGTGTGTATGTGTGCGTATGTATACCTAGTGAGTCCATTAATGTTACTTTTTACAAAAAATATTTTATTTATTATATTTTATTTTATGCATGAGTATACTGCCTGCACGTGTGTAAGTGCACCCATGTTGTGCAATGCCCACGGAGGTCAGAAGAGGGTGTCAGATCCCCTAGAACTGGAGCTACAGATGGTTGTCAGTCACCATGTGGGTGCTGGGAATTGCACCCAGGTCCTCTGCAAGAGCAATCTGTGCTCTTAACCACTGAGCCATCTCTGCAGCCTGGAATGTTATTCTACGTACGTGTGTTTGGGGCTGACCGTTTGGGATCGGGTAACCTATTGACCTGTTAGGGACCTTGTCCCTGGAGAAAACAAGATTCTCCCTTTCTCAGCAGCCATTGATTTCCTGTAGCTCTTCATCTAAGGGTGGGGTCTTGCTGATTCTCAGTTTGGAGAAACAGGTGTAACTATGAAAGTAGTGTATTGAAGTCTCCTGTATTATTGTTTTAGGACCTATGTTATCTTTTATGCCTGCTACTGTTTGTTTTATGAAACGAGGAGCCCCAGTATTTTGTATGTAAATGCTACAACTGTCATAGCTTCACAAATGATTTCCCTTTATTAATATTCATTAATATACTTTGGCCCTCTTTATCTTGTTTGAATAGTTTTGTTTTGAAGACTGCTTTATCAGATATAAGAATAGCTATACCTGCTGGCACTGTTTTTGGACATCTTTGCTAGCTGTGTATATTTCTTGGAAAAAATAGGTAGTTGGTGCTGCTTAGGTTTTAATCCAGTCAGCTTGTGTCTTTTTTGGGGGGTTGGGGGCAGGGGAGACAGTCTCTTTGTAGCCCAAACTGGCTTGGAACTTGCTATATAGACTGGGATGGCCTCAACCTCACAGTGATTTGCTTGTCTCTGCCTCCCTCCCGAGTGCTGGGATTAAAGATCTGCATCACCACACCCTGTCTGCACCTTTTCATTAGTGAGTTGAGTCCGTTTACATGTAAGGCTATTATTGAAAGGGACTTATTATTTGCTGTGGTTTTGTTAGGCAATATTCTGGTTGGCTGGGTTACTGACATTTCCTTTCCTCCTCCTGTTAGTTTTGGGGGCTTAGTGGTCTGCTGTGTTGGACACGACTGATTCTTTTACAGCTCCTTTTTGTTCGTTTGCTTCTTTCATAGGATGTATTCTTTCACATGTTCCTGTGGATGAGAGAGTTCTTTCTTCCTCCTCCCTGTAGATTATTCCTTTAAGAATTTTCTACATTGCTGGTTGGTTGTCATAGATTTCCTTAATTTAGGTTTGTCTTGAGCTATCCTTATTTCTCTGTCAATTTTGAAACATAACTTTCCTGGGTATAGTAACCTTGGTTGACATTTATTTACCTTCCAAGCTTGAAATGTATCAGCCCATACTTTTCTGACTCTTAGGGTTGCTAACAAAAGATATAAAGTTATTCTGATAATCCAGCCTTTATCTGTGAGTTAGTGTTTCTCTTACAGGGTTTAGTATTGTTTCTTTACTTCGTATTTTCCACATCTTAATTATGATGTATCATGGAGAGCTTCTTCTCTGGTCATGTGTGCCTGAAGTTTTAAATGCCTGTCATGTTTGGGTATTGACTTCATTCTCTAAACTGGAAATTTTCTGCATGATTGGATTAAATAATTAATCTGTTCCTTTTGATTTTATCTCAGCTCTCTCTTCTACCCCATGGATTCTAAAGTTTGGATTCTTCAATGTGCTTCAGATGTCCTGGAAGAATTAGTCATGTTCCTTCTTTTTCTCTATGTGTGTCTGAGTGTAGTACTGTCTTGGCTTGTCTGCCATTCCTGAAATTCATTCTTTGTTTGAGCTTGTCTGCTGGTGACTCTCTCTGATGTGGTTTTCTTAGTTGATTGTTTCTTTCATTTGAAGAACTTAATGTTTTGTTTCTCTCTCCAGTCTTTCAATTTGCTTGTTGAATTTGCCCTCTATATTTTGGACTTCCTTTTCCAGTTCACTGACTGTATTGCTCATGTAGGAGACTGTCTTGTCAGGATCTTAGGGAGATTTCCTTAGTTTGTACATCTGTTTTAAAAAGTAGAATTCTAGGGGGCTAGAGAGATGGTTCAGTGGTTAAAAGCACTGACCCTTCTTCCAGAGCACCTGGGTTCAATTCCCAGCACCTACATGGCAGCTAACAACTGTTTGTTCCTCCAGTTCTGGGGATCTGACAACTTCTTCTGGCCTCTTCAGACTTTGCATGACACCAGTGCACTTTCATACATTCAAGCAAAACACTCATACACATAAAATCAAAATTAAGAAATTACAAATTAAAGTAAGACTCTGGATTCTTTCTCAGACATTTCAGCTGTCGTGGTGATTCTGGCTTCTAT
>NW_008329238.1:19097-20963 GCF_000622305.1 Nannospalax galili
TGATGATGGTGGTGATGATTGTGTTGGTGGTGATGATGATGGTGGTGATGATTGTGTTGGTGGTGATGATGATGGTGATGATGATGATGGTGGTGATGATGGTGATGATGATGATGGTGGTGATGATGATGATAGTGGTGATAGTGATGGTGATGATGATGATGATGATGGTGATGGTGATGATGGTGATGGTGATGGTGATGATGGTAATGGTGATAGTGATGGTGATGATGATGGTGATGGTGATGATGATGATGATGATTATGGTGGTGATGATGGTGATGATGACAGTGGTGGTGATGACGGTCAGAGTGATGGATGATGATGACAGACAATGGTGGTGGTAAAGACGAAAATGGTTATGATATTTTTGGTGGCAATATGATGACATTAGTAATAATGATGATGGTGGTAATAGTGATGGTGACAACAGTGGTGGTGGTGATGGTGATGATGGTGGTGGTGATGATGATGATGATGATGGTGGTGGTGGTGGTGGTGATGATGATGATGATGGTGATGACGATGGTGATGATGATGGTGATGATGATGATGGTGATGATGGTGATGATGGCAGGAGAGGAGGATTGTTTTCCCTGGCTGGTCTGTGTTTGTAGTGGTAGCCTAGCACTTACCCTACCCCGTTCCAGCCTATGTAATTGTTTTTCACCAGTCAGGTTCTTCAGTCTGAGATTCCCAGAGCTGCTCTGGTGTGAAGTTCACTTGTGAAGACAGTAGTTGATCATTCACCCCTGGGATGGGGTCACTGAAGTAATCTCAGCTTAGGAGTAGCTCTCATGACCAGGCAAGTCAGGCCATTGTTTTGTACTGCCTGTTGTGGCACCAGCTGTTTTGGCAGGCAATTCCTGGGACAGTGGTCATCAGGAGCTGCTTCCTGGTCGAAGATCCCTGGGGATTGTGCCTCTCTATGTGGATCACTGGAAAAGGCGCTTCGGTCCACACTGTGCCTATGCCAGCTATGTGGTATCCGCTACATAGACAAGGCTTATGATCCACCATCTTACCCCGTCAGTTAACTTAAAAAATCATCAGTAGTAATATTTAAGGAAGGAAAAGGGAGAGGAGAAGAAAAGGGAAAGCCCTTTGTTTTCCAGGAAAATTTCAGCGGGCAGGGGCATAAGGAAATCTCCCTTGAGCAGCCCTTAGGGTGTTGACTTCCGGAGAACTACGGAGTCATCAGTGTATGCTAAAGTCGGTGCTTGGAAGATTATTGGGCAACAGGATGATCACACAGACTTACTTAAAGTACCACCAGAATAAATAGTTGTTTACAATCCTCCTATGCAAGGTACTGAGCATATGGTCACTGTCAGCAGTTCACACAACATGACATTATGACTCTTCTGAAGAAATAAATTCCTTAACAAGGACACTGTCAGCTAGTATCCTTGACAAAAGTGTCTAGGAGGTAATTACCATGGGATATTTGCCATTGTTTTGAGACATTTTTATTGTTGTGATATGTGACACTGCTACTGGTATTTAAGGACAGAGATCAGAACTCTGTTCTCACTGCATAGTAGAAGACCCCTTGTGGTTGTGTGACCCAAACCATCAATATTGCTGACATGGAGCAAGATGTGTTAAGGTTGAGACAGTCATAAGAGAAATCCAGAATATGGGATGGCTGTTCAACTGACCTGTACTCCTGTACTCTTAAAGAAAGTGAAATTTTGTGGGCTGGAGAGATGGCTCAGTGGTTAAGAGCACTGGATGCTCTTGCAGAGGACCGGGGTTGGATTCCCAGCCCCCACACAGCCACTAACAACCATCTATAACTCCAGTTCCAGGGGATCTGTCACCCTTCTCTGGTCTCTATGGAGGCTTTACAGGTGCCTTTATATA
>NW_008329239.1:0-1728 GCF_000622305.1 Nannospalax galili
CCTTCCTTCCTTCCTTCCTTCCTTTCTTCCTTCCTTCCTTCCTTCCTTCTTCTCTTCTTCCTTTCTTCCCTTCTTTCTCCTTTCCTTCCTTCCTTCCTTCCTTCCTTTTTTTCTTTCTTTCTTTTATTATTTTTTATTTATGGTCTTTCTTAGAGTCCCCATGTAGCCCCGGACACCTTGGAATGCGCTATATAGCCCAGGCCAGCCTCCATCTCAGAGATATCTGACTGTCTCTGCCTCCTGAGTGCTGGGATTAAAGACATGTGCCACTGTGTCTGGCTATTTGTATTCTTATAATAATGCTAAGTTTTGTTAAAAATTGCACTGGGCTTTTTCCTTTGCTGTGGAAAGTACGGGGTCTCATTCCATGACCATTCATAATATTTGTGGTTGCATTGGTGGCTTTTCTGTCGCTGTGACAAAACACCATAAGTAAGGGAACTTGTAGAAGGAAGAATTTATTTAGCTTTTGGTTCCAGAGGATTAGAGTTCATAATGGCAGGGAGGCATGTCGGCAGAGGTAGCCGGTGCAGAAAGCCAGGTGATCACATCTTCAAGCAGGCACAGGAAGCAGAGACTGGAAATCTGGTAAGGCTTAAGAACTCTCAAAGCCCATTCCCAATGACATGCTTCCTCCAGCATGACCACATCTCCTAAAGAGCATGACCCTCTGCAAACAGTGCCACAAACTGGGGACCAAGTATCCCAGTATTTAGAATCTATGGGCGACATTCATTCAAACCATTGCAGTGATCAGTTTAGATTAATCTTTTCTCTGTTGTTTTATTTTGTTTGTTGAGAAATAGTCCTGTTCATACCCCAGACCACTCTCAAACTTATGATCATCCTGCCTCAGCCTCTTCAGTGCCAGAATTACAGGTGTGTGCCATGTACTTGGCTTCAGAATAATTCACCACTATTTCTTCTGAAAACAATGTCGGTCTTTGTTTTAAAGAACCGAAAAGTTTTATTTTAGTCTGGACTAGAAACCAGCTAGCTCCTTGCTGAAATGTATGCCTCCTGTTTTATGCCCTCTACAGTCTCTTAGTACCTGCTGATGGAGAACTTGGTGGATGACTTCCCAGCAGCCCTGTCTCCCTTCCATGTCTCTGTGCATTTTTGAGTCAGAGGTTTAGAGCTGTTTACAGGCTGAGTCTCCAGTATCACCTCCAAAGGACTATAGCTTGAGTCAGACTTATACCACTGTTCCATCTGCCTCATGGGTATTTATTAAGGGGAGATCATTTCTGAACAACTAACAATTCATGTTAGTTTGGGGAGAGTTTACCTGTGCAGGAATTTGAAGGTGACCTTCACATAGGAAGAAACTGCTCTGATACAATTCACATGGTAACAGAATTTATTTCATTTTTGATCAAGTGATGTTTGAATGAGCAGAAAAGAATGATAGAGATAGATAAATACTGAGTGAAAGACAAGAGGGACTGTGGGCTATATCTTCCCTCCCAAGTATTTTATTATTACTAGGCATGTCAGGAATTTCTTTAACAACGTTGTTTTTCTGGTGGAACTTTTCAATGGTATTTGCATGATGGCACAGTGAAGAGGTGCTGCAGCCAGTGTAAGCGGGTTATGTGGCGTCACCACAGGGTAATAACGATCCTGGGAAGGCTCACCTTTGTATTTTATCACCTAACGTCCCAATACATCTTTTTTAATACTTTATCATTTTTATTTTATGTGTATGAGTGTATTGCCTGCATGTAT
>NW_008329240.1:0-454 GCF_000622305.1 Nannospalax galili
CTCCAGCAGTGTTGAATAATCTTATCCCTTTATATCACTCACCACCATACTGCCTCTCAGCTCCCCAGCTATAAAGTGAGGATAAGACCTGACCCCACTTTTAGATCACTGTGAAGACCACAAGCCACTTGCTCACTGTGGACAGCTCACAGCTCTATGGCTAACTGCTTCCTTCCTCCCCAGTTAAAGACCAGACAATACATCAAATAAAACGTTTGCCTTCTGATGTGGCCCTAGAATCTAGTTCCATGAGTCAGATGCAGGCTGCCCATCAGACCAAACGTGGATGATAATTCCAGCTGCAGAAGCCCAGCTGGGCAGAGGAGACAGCCCTCCTCCTCAGACATGTGGTATCGTACTGTGACCTGGGGGCCTTGAGCTGCAGGGGAGGATGTGGCCAGTAGGAGATCCAAGGATGTCTGAGCCATGAGTCTAGAGAGTCTTATCGGAAAGA
>NW_008329241.1:0-855 GCF_000622305.1 Nannospalax galili
TAGATGAATAACATGATTTGGGATTTTCTGTATGATATACACACACACAAATAAAAATTAAAAAATGAGTTATGTGTGAGGAGGCAGCATAAAAATTTATGTCATGTTAATTAATAGAGGTGATAAACATTACCATTGAACTCTACCCAATGACTTCATAGACATACACAGGTGCCAAGGATCCGAGTGCAACCGATTATGACTAGTAATAATCAGATACAGATGGACATAGAGATTAGAGATGCATGTGCAAACATCCGTTAATACCTTTAAAAGTGAGTTTTTCTGTATGAAAGAGCTTATTTTAAAATGAAATGGAGATCTTTTTTAAAGGTTAAAAACTCATTCAATTTTATGTCTTACAGAGCTTATACTGAGTTCGAAATTGTATAACTGTATTATTTCAACTGTGAATGTAAAAATTTTAGAGCCACTTTTGAAGTAGACGTATCTTTGATCTGGAAATTGTTAGTGAGTGTGTTAAAGCTGTAAGGAGATGCTTCTTCTAAAAAATAAAGAAAAAAGGTGAAAATAGAAAGTCAGGTTGTTCCTTGTCCCTGAAGGGTTCATTTACATTAAAGTATGGATTGCCTCTTATATCCACAGACCTCCCTGGGAACTCCAGAATTTGTTTCTGATGCTCTGAGCTTCTATTAACTAAACGTGGTGATTATGCTCATATTTCTCCATACATCTGACTTCTAAATATGGTGGACGCTCCTAGTTGAGTAATTATATTGTACGAATGAAATGGAGTTCTGACCTCTATGGTGGCAGCTATGCTTCGTTATATACTTTTTTGTACAAAATTAGTAGACTCTTTTTAAAGGGATATTACTGTTAACCAAAGTAACT
>NW_008329242.1:0-499 GCF_000622305.1 Nannospalax galili
ATTAGATAAACTTGCTAGGGAAAGGGAAAATGTGTCTGCACGTGTTCCTCTCGGAGGAGCTTCATAGGGATCATGGAACCTGTCTAGACCGGCTGCTGTCTTCCCACCCCGTCCTTCCTCTTCCCCACACAGCTTGCCGGTCTCCTACCCGGCTGCAAGCCTTCTTCCTGTCCTTCCCCAGTGTCCTGACCTTGACTTTCAGACTCTGCTGTTCACTTCCCCTAGCACTGGTCCACACAGCACAACAGCACGATCCCGCGCTCTGCACAGTCCCGACACTGAAGCTGCCCGCGCAGGCGGAGCCTCCCGCTCAGTGCCCAGCACAGAAGCAGGCCCCACCCTCACCATGGCCCGGCTTCCGGATTCACGCAGCGCTGTCCTCAGCTGCCCACCCGGTGCTCACAGCGCAGCACTTGATGCTTCTCTTCCAGTCAAGGAACCTAACCTCAGCAGAGAACCCACAACCAGGGGCCACGTAGAGCCCGCCTCCCCCAATCAG
>NW_008329243.1:0-251 GCF_000622305.1 Nannospalax galili
TATAATGTATTATATAAGCATCCTTGTATTTGATCCTAATATCTTTCAATGTTTCATCCACAAATTTTTGACATAGAGTTGGACTATTTTCATCCCCTGAGGAAGTGCTTTCCATTGATACCTTTGAAAAGGTTGTTTTAAATCAGTTGAGGGAACACGGAAAGCAAATCTCTGAGAATCCTCAGGACTTAATTGTAATATAAAGAAACAATCTTGTAGGTCTATAATTATAATAAATAAGTCAAAGGGAA
>NW_008329244.1:0-475 GCF_000622305.1 Nannospalax galili
GAAGTAATATAATTGCACATGGGGCGATAGTGTTGCCACATTGGAGCATTGTGGTTTCACAGTGGAGCTTTCTGATGATAAAATCGAACATTTTGAAATCATAATGTAACATTGTGGAGCATTGTGATGACACAACCCAACATTGTGAAATCATAATATAACATTGTGACAGCACAATGGATTATTGTGATGTCAAAATGCAACACTTTGAAGTTATATTATGACATTGTGATGCCAAATTGGGGCTATATAATGGTACGTGGGGCGATAGTGTTGGCATATTGGAGCATTATGCTGTCACATTCAAGCACTGTGATGTCACAATATTCAGAAGTCATATTTTAACATTGTTGTCATAGTGGAGCAATATATTAGCACATGGACCTATGGTGTTGGCAGATTAAAGTATTGTGATGTCACAATCGAGCATTGTAATTGCATATTGGTATATTTTGCACTCATATTGTAACACAGT
>NW_008329245.1:0-1496 GCF_000622305.1 Nannospalax galili
TGGGCATTAATGTTACATTGGAGCATTGTGATTTCACAAAGGAACACAGTGGATTCTTATTGTAATATTTTGGTGGAACTACAGAGCAATGTATAGACACATGGGGCAACAGTACTGGTATACTGGAGCATTGTGACGTCACAGTGGAGCACTGTGAAATGAAAAACGAACATTGTGAAGTGACGTTATAAAATTTTGATGGCACTATGTAGTAATATAATAACACATGGAGCAATAGTGTTGGAATTTTGGAGCATTGTGATGTCACCTTGGAAAATTGTGATGTCACAATGAAGCATTTTGAAGTCATATTGTAACAGTGCGATAGCACATTGGAGCAGTAGAATGGCACATGGGGAAATAGTGTTAACACATTGCAGTGTTGTGATGTCACATTTTGAAGTCATATTGTTACCTTGTGCTGGCAGGTTGGAGCAGTATAATGACACATGTGGCGATAGTATTGGCACATCGTATCATTGTGACATCACATTGGAGCATAATGATTCACAATGGGCCATTGTGAAGTAATATTATAACAGTGTGATGCCTCATTGGAAAAATAGAATGGCACGTGGGGCAACAGCATTGTGATATCACATTTTGAAATCATATTGTTACATTATGATGGCAGATAGGAGCAATATAATGGCACATGGGGAGATACTTTGGCACATTGGAGGATTATATTGTCACGATGGAAAATTGTGAAGTCTTATTTTAATATTTTGATGCCACAATTGAGCAATATAATAACAAACGTGACAACAGTTTTGAAATATTGGAGCACTGTGATGTCAAAATGTAACATTGTGAAGTTATATTGTAACATTGTGATGCCAAATTGGGGCAATATAATGGCACGTGGGTCAATAGTGTTGGCATACGGGAACATTATGATGTCACATTCAAGCATTGTGATGTCAAAAGGAAATATTCAGAAGTCATATTGTAACACTGTTGGCATAATGGAGCAATATACTAGTACATGGACCTATGGTGTTGGCAGATTAAAGCATTGTGAGGTCACATTAGAGCACTGTAATTGCACATTCGTACATTTTTGCAGTCATATTGTAACACAGTTATGGCACATTTGAGACCATAGTTTTAGCACATTGGAGCACTGTGATGTTATAACGGAACATTGAAAATTCATAATGTAGCATTTTGATGGCATATTGGAGCAATATATTGGCACATGGGGTGATAGTATTGGCTCATTGGAGTATTTTGATGGCACAAAGGAATACAGAGAAGTCATAGGTTAGGATTGTGATGGCACATTGAAACAAGAAATTGGCATACGGGGCGATAGTGTTACATTGGAGCTTTGTGATGTCACACAGGAACACTGTGAATTCATATTGTAATATTTTGATGGCTCTATGGAGCAATATACAGGCACATGGGGCAATAGTATTGGCATATTGGAGTATTATGATATCAAAATGGAACATTGTTAAATGACAAAGGAACATTTTGAAGTCATCTTG
>NW_008329246.1:0-484 GCF_000622305.1 Nannospalax galili
CTGCCAATGGAAGCAAAATGTCACAAGGCATTCCTTGTGGCTCTAGCAGTCTGGCCATTGCCTCAGGCCTGCTCTATGGCTGTTAATAAGACTTTCACCCTCAGCTCAAGCCTGTCTCCCACATCTCCCCCTTTTCTTTATTTTTAAAGGTGAAATATAGTTTAGAATGTATAGCATATTAATATCAGTCCAGATACATAAAGGCAAAGTAGAATGGCTCAGAGGGGGTGATTGTATCAAGAGGCCCCTCCCTCAAGATGGTGAGCTTCCTCAAGAGCAGGCTGGGCCAACTCCATGCCAACCAGTGGGAGTCAAGGCTCTTTGCCTCGGCATTGTTGTCCCCACCTCAACGGTCACTAAGCATTATGGACTGTGCCTGTCTTAGGGTGTCCCTACTTTTGGAAACTTACCCATCATTGACTATCAGCTCTTTAAGGGTGAGTCCCTTGGTATGGTCCAGCAGAGGAGGAGGCAATGTATCAAG
>NW_008329247.1:0-872 GCF_000622305.1 Nannospalax galili
TTTCTCTCTGTGTTGGGCAGCCACTGACCACCATGGCTGAGGCTGTTTTCATTTATGAACTGGGTACTGAATGGAAGGTGTTGATACTTGTTCCAATCCTCTGACTACAATTCAGAAACCTGGCATCATGGGTGTGGCCTAGCTTTTTGCAGAGTTAAATATGAAGCACTGCTGTGGTTGTCACCGAGGCCCTCAGAGTCCAGAGCTCTGTTGTCAGCGTGACAGTCACAGAGCAGTGGGGCAGGTCCCTGCCTGCTCTGTAAGAGACTAATAATTAAAAATCAGATATTTGTACCAAAAGTCATCAGATACTTCTAAGATGCCATATAGCATTGAAACATGGTCCTGCTTTTGTTAATCCTCCAGGAGTCTAAGAACAGTCTAAGTTCACAGCTTTTTAGCACTCCTTCTAGTACTTTTAACAAGAATGCATGAAAGATTTTGTCAAATGCTTTTTCTGTATCTATTGCGATGATCAGTGGTTTTGTCTTTAAGTCCGTTTTTTATGTTTTATTACATTTATTGGCTTACGAATGTTGAACCATCCCTGCATCTCTGGAATAAAGCCAACTTGATTGTGGTGGATTATCTTTTCGATGTGTTTCTGTATGTGGTTTACAAGTATTTTGTTGAGTATATTTGAATCTATGTTCATTAAAGATACGGGTCTATAGTTTTCTTTTTCGTTGTATCTTTACCTGGTTTTGGTTAGAGTTATACTGGCTTCATAGAGTTTGAGAGTTCTCCCTCTGTTTCTATCTTTTTGAATAATTTAAGCAATATAGGTTATAGGTTTTCTTTAAATGTCTGGAAGACTTCTACTGTGAATCCATCTGGGCCTGGTGGCATAGAACAGAAGCTTGTAGTGTCTG
>NW_008329248.1:0-245 GCF_000622305.1 Nannospalax galili
TTTTTTCTAGAGTTGGGAGCTTGAGTGGAAGAAAACAGAAACATTTCCTTGTTAACAGTTAAATTTTTATTTTGCTTGTTCTCCAAGTCCTGGAGCATCTCCAGGTAACATAGCAGAAATCCAAATTCCTGCTGTCCACGTTAGGTTTCTGAAGGTTACTCAGGCGATTCTGTAACACCATCCCAGTGGTTCTCTATTCTGGCTGGACATTGGAATCAGGTGGAAGCTTCAAACACACACACACA
>NW_008329249.1:0-220 GCF_000622305.1 Nannospalax galili
ATATTCAATAACAATTTCCAGAGCTAAGATGCATCTCCTTCAAAACTGGCTTTAAATTTTTAGGTTTATCATTGAATTAATACAGTTATACAATATTGTACTCAGTATAAACACTATAAGACATAAAATTAAATGAGGTTTTAACCTATAAAAAAGATATCCATTTCATTATTAAAATACAGTTTCATACAGAAAAATTCATTTTTAATGCAATTGACAC
>NW_008329249.1:275-891 GCF_000622305.1 Nannospalax galili
CTCACTATGTAGACCAGGCTGGCCTTGAACTCACAGAGATCCACCTGCCTCTGCCTCCCGAGTGCTGGGATTAAAGGCATGTGCTACCATGCCAGGCAGAAAAATTCATTTTTAAAGCAATTAACACTAAGATGTTTGCACACGCATTTCTAATCTCTGTATATCTGATTATTAGTAGTCACATTGAGTTACTTTCTGAGATCCCTGGCATCTGAGCAAGGATATAAAGTCATCAGGTAGATTTCAATGGTAAAGTTTTTCACATATACTAATTATTAAGGAGCAAATTTTTATACTTTGAAGAATTACTTGTTTTAATTTTTTAAAAATTTAAGAACCACAAATTAGAAGAAGCATTTCATTACAGCTTTAACATATTCAGTAACACACTCCAGAGCAAGGATACATCTCTTTCAAAAGTGGCTGTAAATTTTTAGGTTCACAGTTGAATTAATCCAGTTATACAATATTGAACTCAGTATAAACCCCCAGAGAGAGGCCTGTGGGTCAATAAAAAATATTTTTAAAAAATACAGCCTGAAGTCAGTGAGATGGCTAAACAGTGAAGACATTTACTGCCAAGCTTGCTGACCCGAGTTAGAGCATGGGAACCTAT
>NW_008329250.1:0-331 GCF_000622305.1 Nannospalax galili
TAGAACTCTGAGAGAAGTTGCTTTAGAAGTTTGAGTACCTAGATGTTCCTCAGTGATGAATTTTATAATTCTTTAAAACTTTTTATTGTGATTTTATGTACATGATGCAGGTATGATGTAAATATCTGTGGTGGTTTGAATGATAATATCTTCCATAGGCTCCAAGGATTTGATGATATTTTTCCCAGTTGGTGGTGCTGTTTATAAGAAAGTACTGCTTTCTTCAAAAGGAAAAAGTTACTGATGAGAGCAAAGATGTTCCAGAGGAACAAATGGACTTAAACAAAAACTGCAATTTTTTTTTTTTTTTTTTTTTTTTTTTTTTTTTTTT
>NW_008329251.1:0-874 GCF_000622305.1 Nannospalax galili
GTCATATTGTAACATCGTGGTGTCACATTGTAGCAATATAATAGCAGATGGTGCAATAGTGTTGGCACATTGCAGTACTGTGAAGTCACATTGTGAAGTCTTATTGTTACAGTGTGATGGCACATGGGAGCAATATAATGGCGCATGGGGAGACAGTGTTGGCACATAGGAACACTGTGATATCACATTGGTGCATTGTGATGTCACAATGGAATATTGTGAAGTCATATTGTAATTTTGTGATGTTACCACGGAGCAGTCTGATGTCACTATGCAACACTTTGAAGTCATTTTCAAACATCGTGATGGCATATTGGACCAATATAATGTCACAAGGGGCGATAGTGTTGGCACATTGGAGCCATGTGATGTCACACTCGAGGATTGTTTTGTAATAATGGAACATTTTGAATTCATATTGTAAGACTGTGATGTCACATTGGAGAAATATAAGGCCCATGTGGCGATGTTATCAGCACATTGGAGCATTGTGGTGTCTCAGTGGAACTTTGTGACGTCATATTGTAACATTGTAATAACAAGTTGTAGCAATATACTGCACATGGTGCGATATTGCCGGATGTTGTAGCATTGTGATGTCACAATGGAGAATTGTGATGTCAAAATGGAACATTGAGAAGTAATATTGTAACATTATGATGGGACATTGGAGCACAATAATGGGACATGAAATGACAGTGTTGGCACATTACAGTATTGTGATATCATATTGCAGCATTGTAATATCACATTGGAGGATTATGAAGTCATATTGTAACATAGTGATGACATCAAGGAACATTGTGATGTAACAACGGAACACTGTGAAGTCATATTGTAACATTTTGATGAAACATTGGAGCAAAATAATGGC
>NW_008329252.1:0-556 GCF_000622305.1 Nannospalax galili
GGTATCCAAATTAACTATTACCTCTGGTTAGAACTGTGGGGATGTTTCTACGCAACACTTAAATATTTGAATCCATGAACCAGGTAAGGAGGTACCATTTAATCTATTAACAGCCTGAAGAAAGCAAAAAGCAGAGAGAGGAAAAACTTCTCCTGTCCCTGCCTGCCTGCGTGAAGATGGGCCATGAGGCTTCTGCTCTCCTCCTGGACTGAGATTTACACTAGGCTCCCAGTCTTCCCAGGCATCTGAAATAGAATTAGACCACCAGTTTTTCTGAGGCTCCACATGGTAGAAGGGAGATCATGGCTTTTGGGTTTCCACAATAAAGTGAGCCAATTCCACCCTCATAATCCACAAGCAACGTAGCTGTTTCTCTGGAGACCCCTGACTAACACTAACCCCAGCACTTAACAGTGGCCTGTGGGGGACTCCAGTTGGCAGACTTTATGTTCTACTGTCATCTCTTTGCTCCAAGTGTGTTTGTAATTTTTGTGTGCATGATAGAAAGCCTACTCCTTTCAAGCCGGCCCTTCGACTCTCACTCTACTACCATTTC
>NW_008329253.1:0-1188 GCF_000622305.1 Nannospalax galili
TACTGCTTTCTAAGTGTTGTTTTGATTTTTCTCTATTATTTGAATTTATAACATCAATGTGACTAATTTTTTAAAGTTTTATATGTTTTATATGTTTACATGTATAAACATGCACATATGCATGCAATGTCTGCAGAGGCCAGAAGAGGGCATCAAATCCCTGTAACTGGAGTTACAGATGGCTGTTAGCTGACATTTGGGTGCTAGGAACCCAACCCAGATCCTCCAGAAAAGCAGCCAGTACTCTAAACACTGAGCTATCTGTCCAATCCCAACGATTATTTATTTCAACATTGTCCAGATTATTTATGACATTTAGGTGTTAATGAAGGTTTACTTATCTGCAGGCTGGATTTAACAAACTGAATTTCTTCACTTTTCTTTTAGACAGAGTAACATATGTCCGAGGCTGGCCTCAAATCTGCTATGTAGTTGAGTATATTCGTGAACTCCTGATCATCCCAACTTTAGCTTCCAGAGGCTGGGATTAAAAATGTGTGCCATCAAGTACAGCCATAAACTGAATTTTGAATCTATGTTCATGTGATGAATTAATAACAGAATATTTGTGCCTAAACTAAGCCCTCTTCAATGGGAATTTCACTATTTGTAGAGCAGAAATTGCTTCAAGGCCAAGGACAGAAACCCATTTTATTAAAATTTATTCTATACAATCAAAGTAGTAAGTTTGATATGAATAACTAAGTAATGTGTATAATATAGAACAGTGTTAACAATGCACATAATTCCTATGTAGCTGTTCTGTTTTCAAAGACAGAAATTTTGCCTATTATTCTTTGGTTGTGTTTTGGTCTGTATAACTTCAATATTGTTAAAATCTTTGTAATATAATATTATTGCATATATAATTTTAATCGTTTGTCAGCATTGCCTTCTTTAGTATTATTTGCCTGCAGGTATGGAGAGAGAGAGACAGAAAGAGAAGAAAGAGAAAATATCCATATATAAAACTCTCAAACTAATGTTTGCTTTATGAGCAAATGTATCACATCTCCTCAACATCTTTATTTTGTTATCTGTTATCAACATTCATTGACTTTCTGTGGATTCGAAGGTAATTACAGTTTGAGTCTTTACCTTAAGGTGCTCAAAGCTCTCTATACAGGTCAATGCCTGATAACTACCGATATGTACTGGCTTTGAAATTTGCCATGGAAGAGATCCACA
>NW_008329253.1:1745-2782 GCF_000622305.1 Nannospalax galili
TTCAGGTCACAATGAAGACATGCACTTGGACATCCTTCCCCTCACTGTTCCAGCACTGTTCTTGACACAGAACAAATGTCCTGAATGTTTGCTGGGTCTGAGAAGAATGTATGACTTTGGATGATTGTGGTTCAGTAAAAGGAGTTAGGCTGGAATTCCTAGGTGAGCACAGCTGGCAACACAGTAGGACATGACCTGGGTCAATGGAAAAGAGGTGCAATAGTGATGACCACAGAGACCTATGGGATTACATAAGGACAGACTCTACATTCTGGGGAAAATGCCACGAGAATCTTCACAGATGCAATAGTCTTGGTGTTATTGAAGCTGTACAATGGAAAGAATGGAATCTTAAGATTAACATAAATTCAAAGAGTGTGTTTTGTATAATACTTAAAGAACTTAAAATGAAGTTCTGTATAATTGGATTATAGAAAATAGGGACTAGAGAGAAGGCTCATTGATTAAAAGCATTTGCTGCTCTTGAAGAGGACTAAAGTTTGGTTCTCAGCACCCACAAAGGATGGCACCCAACCACGTGTAAATCCATCTCCAGGTGACCTGACATTTTCTCCTTACGTCTACAGGAATCTGCATGCACATGCTCACACCGACACAGACATCTGCTGTTGGAGAACCCTGCCCTTTTTGAACTCTGCAGAAAGCATGCTTGACTACATGTACAAAGTTGCCAATAGCCAAGAGTGTCTATGATGGCAGAACCAGATAGGCATGTATGCAGACACAGGCTCTGAAGTGCAGCATCCCTTGTGTTTAGATTGGAAAAAAAATTTTAATGCAAAACTCTTTGCTTTATTTACTTCATTGTATTAACATTTGGTCTGTACCGTGCAAACAGGCCACACTCTGATGCTGTTTTCTAAGGCTCCTGCTGAGAAATGTCCTTTATCTGCCTACACTTTGTTCCTGAATACAGGATTAGAGTACCCCATCCCTGTGAGTAAACCCTTGGCAGTTAGACACTTAGTGCTCTTTGTTCTAAGGAACAAGGAGTCTCTTGGTCTCCCAACTTCCTT
>NW_008329254.1:0-333 GCF_000622305.1 Nannospalax galili
TAATTGTTTCAAAATATATGGAGAAGTATTTGACAGAATCTAATACCGTGCATGCGTGTGTGTGTGTGTGTGTGTGTGTGTGTGTGTGGTATATGAATGTGTGTACCAATGAGTGTGTGCTCATGTGTGTGTGCACCTGTGTTCATGCATGCACATATGTTAGCCAAATGAGGGTATTTAGGATTCTGCTCCGTCAGCATCTGTCTCATTCTCTTGACACAAGATCTCTCAATGAACCTGGAGCTCACTTGCCGTTCCTTTTTCTTTTCTTGTTTGTTTGATAGGCTGGCTAGTCATCAAGGCCCAGCCTTCCTCCCACCACACCTCCATCCC
>NW_008329255.1:0-310 GCF_000622305.1 Nannospalax galili
CAAAACCTTCATGAAATTAATGCAAAATTAATATTCTATAAAAAGAATGCATCAGATGGTAATAATTCCATCCAATTGCCAATGATTGACTACTAGCTGTTGCTCTAAACACTTTTTTTTTGGTCTTTTTGAGACAGGGTCTCCCTGCAGCCTCAGCTGGCCTAGGAACTCACCAGGGTTCTATATAGACCAGGGTAGTGGCCTTGAACTTACAGAGATCCTCCTGCCTCTTCCTCGAGTGCTGGGATTAAAGGCCTGTACCACAATGCCCTGTGCTCTGAACACTTTTTGAAATAAGTGATTTATCCTT
>NW_008329256.1:0-514 GCF_000622305.1 Nannospalax galili
TAGCATGCATTCTGAGTGAGTACATCTAGAAAGATGCCTTTGGGATGGGGCACCAGCTCTGTGACAGAACACCTTGCCTTATATGAATGATGTCATTGGTTCAAACCCTAGAACTGAAAAAAAAAGAAGTCTGATTCCCAGGAGGCAACTCAGAGCTGTGGGTCACAGGTGAGCCCTGTGTCCCCACATTCCCATTTACATATTTGTTTTGTTTCTTGTATCATGTTCCAAAGGGCCCTCATCCCAGAAACTCCTCATGTCTAGTGTAAGAGTGTGACATCTATGTACAGATGCAAAATCAGGTCAAGTTGCCAAGATGCAACTTAGATGTCACTTTGATAGACATTTAAAGTAACCTACTCATTCATCTATTTCTTCCCCAAGAGGTGACACAATCTTTTTAATAAGTCTGGAAATGTCCATAAGACCTTCACATCTGAGACAGTGTATGGTGTGTGTGTGCGTGTGTGTGTGTCTGTGTGTGCGTGTTCTGTGCCCACCCCCCATATGCTGA
>NW_008329257.1:0-428 GCF_000622305.1 Nannospalax galili
ACAATGTTCCATTGTGCCATCACAATGCTCATTGTGCAATCACAATGCCTCCTTCTGTCATTAAAATGATCCATTGTGTCGTCATCATGCTCAATATGCCAAAACGGTGCCCAGTGTCCCCTCTCGATCCCCAAACGTGACATCACAATGCTCCAATGTGTCACTACAATTCTCATTGTGGCATTACAATGCTGAACGTCCCTCACAAGGAATCTAATGTGTCACCACAATGCTCAGTGTGCAAATATAATGCCCCAATGTTTGATCACAATATACAAATTTGGTATTCCAATGTTTCATGTGCCAAATCAATGCTGCAACGTGACAACATTATTGCCCCATGTGCCATTATATTTCCCCAATGTGCCATCACAATCTTACAATATGAATTTACGATATTCCCTTTTGCCATCACAATGCACATTGAG
>NW_008329258.1:0-2856 GCF_000622305.1 Nannospalax galili
ATAAAAGATAACATTTTAAAAATAGTTACAGGTTCTTGCAAAGCTCATAATCCTGCTGTATGGAGGTAAAATACAAAGGAAATTCAAACTATTTGATAATATAAGTTCAACTCTGCTTGGCAACAAATTATAAACAAAACGAATACTCTGGAAGCTGAAAAAAAATTGGGCTCATGCCCATACATGGAGAAAGGAGAGACACTGAATGTGTCATATGGTAACATCGGCTGACAATGAGGATGTGGAGATAATGTGTCCGAGGGACATAGGAGGGCAGTGTTGTGTGTTAGTCAGTAACTGTATCATGGAAGCCAGAAAGGTCTCAGAATGTGAAATGCAATGTTGGAAGGCTGGAGAGTCTCCTTTAGCAGCTGGTCACAGATGAAGAACTTTGTATGTGTGATTAATGTCTACAGCACAATTATTAAGCAAGTTGTACTTGAGTGGGGTCAAGAGGGAAGGCTAGCAGGAGCTCAGAGCTTCGTGTCTCCAGAAATCCCATTCAGGAAACAGCTGAGCTAAGGTGGATAGAAGGGGTTGAATGAGTCCCCCTATGTATTAGATGTGTTATCTTTGGGGATTGAAGCAATTCTGATCTTGAGGTGATGTATGAATGAGCTATTGACCTCCTTTTATCACCCCCCCTCCCCCTGCCAATATTGCAGGAATACTTTCAGGGCCTGGAGTCTCATATGATTTTGACTGAAACACTCTTCAGAAAGACCATCAGCTTTGCAGTTGGGAAGGAAACCCAGTTCCACATAGAACTGATGGCTCAGGCATCCGCTGTGCTGAAGCAGGCTCACAAGAGAGGTGTGGAGCTGGAATATATTCTAGAGGTGAGACTGCCCATGCAGCATCTTTCTGACTTCAAAGTAGAGAGGTGTGCATCTGGAATATATTCTAGAGGTGAGACTGCCCATGCAGCATCTTTCTGACTTCAAAGTAGAGAGGTGTGCATCTGGAATATATTCTAGAGGTGAGACTGCCCATGCAGCATCTTTCTGACTTCAAAGTAGAGAGGTGTGCATCTGGAATATATTCTAGAGGTGAGACTGCCCATGCAGCATCTTTCTGACTTCAAAGTAGAGAGGTGTGCATCTGGAATATATTCTAGAGGTGAGACTGCCCATGCAGCATCTTTCTGACTTCAAAGTAGAGCCATCTGTGCTACCTTGCTCAGAATTATACTTTTCCTATAGTTCCAGGTTGCTATGTTGCCCTTGTACTTCCTATTTATGTTCAGTATATGCTGTGCTACATTGTAAGTCAGATGGATGAATACTGATCTCAGAGTGTGCATGATGAGGCAGGCTTGGGGGTGGGACCAGGGGAGGGACTTGGTCTTCAAGCTAAAAGCCTAATTAGGAGCATGAAACATGTAAAATGCACATCCCTGGCTCTGTCCCCAGTGCAGTCGTTCTTGTGATAAGGCTGTCACTAGAAGCCAGAAGACAGCCAGCTGGGTACCAATCTTTATGCTCTGGAAGCAAAAGGATGAAGGATTCATATGCCCTCAAACAGTATCCCAGGGGCTGGAGAAATGATTCAGCAGTCAGAGTGGTATTTGTTGCTCTTGCAGAAAACCCAAGTTTGGTTCCCAGTACCCACACTGGGCAGCTCAGTACTCACATTGGGCAGCTCACCATCTCCTATTCGCCTGTTATGTATGATGTTCTTAGTTATAGGTCAGAATGCCCTGTTCTGCCTGTTCCAGAAGGCTACTGAGAAATCCCATTCCCTTGTTCTGTTAGTCACCCTTGTTCATTCATTCCTCACAAATGAAGGAATGAAATATTTATTTATCAAGTAGCCACCAGATTCCCAGGCACAGGGAACACAAAAATATTCCCAGGACTCTGCTCTCACTGGCCCAGTGAGAGAACTGACAAGCAACTGGCAATCAGAACACAGAGAGACATTTTCACAGCAGGCAGGATAAAGCATTTTAAACACTAACTCTTATAGATAGGAAGAAGGCAGTCATTTACCGCCAGGATTCTTATTCTAGAACAGGAATTGACCCATGGGCCAAATGTAGCCTGCTTTTTGGTAAAGCTTATTTGAACATAATAGTTTTATCAATTTGCATGTTAATCTAGAGCTGCCTTCACCCAGTGGGCAGATGTGACTAGTTGCAGTAGTTACTGTATGATCCCCAAAGCTGAAAATATTTTCTATGTGGTGTATTGTTGGAAAGAGTTTGCAGGTCACTGCTCTAGATTCAGAGAGGATTGGATTGAGTCTTAGCTTCACCATAAGTATATTACCTTGAATACCAAATAGGTGTTCCACAAAGGCTAACCAATCAGCTGAAGAACTCTGGGTAAGATGTCACTGATAGATCAACCCCCGTCCTTGTTTAGTGATCGGGTCAGTTGTCCTAAACTGTTTCAGTTCGCTTCCTCTTTCCATGGAAGTTTAATGGCTAAAATGTTTCTTCCCTTTATAGCCTTCACTCACTCTTCAGCATTAACCAGCCTATCTCATGGGCTATAATTCATCTTTATATTTTTCTAAATATATCTTCATCCCTGGGCCAACATTATTATAACTCTAACTCCAAACTCTAGACATGGAATTCCCCAATGTATTATTATATTTTAGAGTTAAATTTGTTATTAATATTTGAAGTCCTTATCATAATATCAACTGTTCAGTGGTCTATCAGTCTGTCAGCTAAGGACGTTTATATGAACCTATCCAACTTTATCATAACCCTCTAAGGTATATTGTAGATCCCTCTGAGGATTGGCTTTGGGAGCAATGCCTTATCAAGGCACATGATTGATTAATAACAAAATCAGCAGTCACCACATCTGTCTGGTTTTATCACCTGGAATGTGTTTCTCAGTG
>NW_008329259.1:0-355 GCF_000622305.1 Nannospalax galili
ATATCTGAAACCACAGAGACCAAAAGGAGGAAGTGGTAAGACGTGTTTCAAGTGCTGAAAGAAATCAATCTCCAGCCATAAATCATGTCTGGTGGAACACCTACTTTAGGACTGATGGATGGATGCTATGAGATTTTGTGAGATACATGCTAGAAGACTCATCTTTTTAAGAAATATTTTATTTACTATTTTTATTTTTTGTGTATGAGTATATTGCCTGCATGTGTGTAAGTGCACCCGAGTCATGCAATGCCCATGGAGGTCAGAGGAGAGCATCGAATTCCCCTGGAGTTGGAGTTACAACGGTTGTTAGCTGCCATGTGGGTGCTGGGAGCTGAACCTGGGTCCTCTGCAA
>NW_008329260.1:0-519 GCF_000622305.1 Nannospalax galili
GAGCTGAAACACTGAGACCTGAAGCCAAGCAGAGTCATTTAATAAAGAGCTATAACACAGACTAAGCTGAGTCCCGTCTCTCTCTCTCACTGCCGGTGATCCAGCCTCTCCGGGGGGCAGCATTCCTCCATCATCGACTCACGGAGCCCTAGCTTTAGCCGCCTCGCACTATTCCCGTGTGGTCCAGCGGCCGGTGGACCCCGCATATTGAGGAAAGTGCTCGGGTGAAATTAGGGCGGTACCCGACCGGACACTCTCTGGTAGCAGAGACCCACAGAGACACGGAGAAGCAGCAGAGAGACCCGCTGCCACAACAGACGCAGAGCCGCGGTGCTGCGAGACTTTCAGCACTAAAGCTGCGGATAGCGACGCACGGCCAGAGACAGACGCCTGCGGCGGAACCCACCGCACTTCCAGGGTGCACGACTGAGACCAGGGGACCGATCCCTGTGGGACCGCACACCTCATAGAACTTAGTGAATTTGCTAATTCTTTCAAACAGAAATCTAATGAATATGT
>NW_008329261.1:0-360 GCF_000622305.1 Nannospalax galili
ATTCAGGACTCTTAACTCCGGACTACCACCACCACACCTTTATTTTTGAAGGAAAAGGTAGATGACACTATTATTTTGAACTGACGGTGGAAGGGGTAGGAAGAGGTGAAAAGAAAGGGAAAAAGACAGAGGTAATAAAATGAGCTTACAATGCATTAGATTGTTTTTTTTTAACCAAACCCAAACAGCTAGCAGAAAGCAAGGGAATACTGATAGAAGTCTTCAGGCCATCAATCAGTAAGGAGGGGTGGTCTGTTCCTTTTAACTGTTGCTGGGTTTGAATTGTCTTGCTGCTCCAAGCCTTCCGGGTGACTTTTACCTTTGGCTCAACTGCTGAGAAGAGTTTTCCATTTTTGTTTG
>NW_008329262.1:0-501 GCF_000622305.1 Nannospalax galili
GATGGAGATAATTCCTCAATTGATGTTACCTCTTCCTAGATGACTCTAGTTTGTGTCAAGTTGGCAAAAACCAACCGGCATATCATGTGTTGATCTCCTAAGTGCTTGACATATGTCAACAGCTTGAGCCCTTGAAATACCTACTGGAAGATAGGTCTGTCGGACCATTTACAGAATTGGACACTGAGCTATGAGCTGTTGATGAGAAAGGCAAAAATTGATCCCAGAAACCCTGGCTCCTGAATTGTACCCTTCACTACCTTTCTATGAGCAGATGAAGAGCTGATACATAAGGCATGATAGTTTGAATGGGAATGCTCCCATAGGTTCCAAGTATTTGAATACTTGGTCAGTTGGTGCTAGTGTTTGGTAAGAGCTGTGGAACCTTTAGGCCCATGGCCATACTGGAGGAATCATGTCATAGTGGGCTTTGGGAGTATATGGCCTCACCCCACTTCCAGCCTGTAGCTCTCTGCTTCCTGTGTCTGCTTGAAGATGTGA
>NW_008329263.1:0-2857 GCF_000622305.1 Nannospalax galili
CCCCATGTGTATCAAGTCCAATGTTCTTCTGTTGTGGGGCACAACCCTGGCGAGAGAGCTCATTTGCTGTTGGAGAGATTCCAGGCTGTCAGTCACGGATGTCATTGCTCAGTCTAGCTTGTCTCGGAGATTTCTCGCCAGGTGCTGGGCTTGTAGCCGCTGTCGCCATAGCAATGCCTCCAGCATCCAGTGTAAGTTCGATCTCTACCAGCAGGGGGAAGATCTTTCTCTGCTGGCAGCTGTGTAGGAGGAAGGTGGTTTCTTACACCTGGGACTGGTACACAGAAGGTGTACAAAGGGTGGACAAAGAGAGATTAACACAGTTCTGGGCTTTTCCTTTGCACCATATGAAAAGAGGAGGGGTGATGCATGCTGTACTGGAGAGAGTAGCTAGTGAGGCATTTGTAATGAGTAGGCTTGCTCGCTGAAAATGCAAATTGAATAGTTAGCCAGTTGTTTGAATCAGTAGATATCCACTAGATGAGAGTCAGTGAAATCTTTTTCTGTTAAAAAAAAGCAGTTAAACATTGGGGTAGGTGGTGAAGGGAAGAAAGTTAGACTTGTTCCAGGACATAGTTGATCTTATCTGATCCTCTGTTTGTCTTTCCTGTAGAATAATATTATGATGAGTTAGCACAGACATAGCTGCAGGTGCAAGATGTGGAGAGATATGAAAGTCAGCTGTGGGGTACCTAGAGAATGCACCTGAGTAGAATTCTGTTATTACTCCAATACTCCAGCGATTGTCCCATGGATCTGATTTTTTCCTTGAAATGTTTCTCTGACATAAAATCTCTAGAACATGGTATTAGGGAGAGTGGGGGCTGGCTGAAGCATTGCTGTTAAGCAGGGTAAAAACGGCTATGAGGATGACAGAGAAAGAAGCTTGGGGGGGGCATCTGTGGCGAGCAGTCTCCACTAGATCATGGATCTCTTTCCACGTGATCTGGTGTGGCTTTCGGTGTCATCTCCGCCTCTTTCTTTTCTTTGTCTCTGACAGGGTCATGCAGGCCATCTTTTTCGTGGGCAGGGAGGTGTCGGACATTTCTAGCTGGAACCCAGATAGGCTTTGGTTGATCCTGTGGGAAAACACAAGCAAATCCTCTCCCTGTGGTCAGCAATGGATCTGGTCCTTTCCAGAGTCCATCAAAGGGGTCCCTCCATCTAACCATGATGGGTGGTACTGGGTGTGTTGGGTTAGGGATAGTCTTATGTCTAGTGTTAGTTTTAAGATTGTGTTTAGGGTTAGGTTTAACCCTAGAGTTAGGGTCAAGTTTAGGGTTAGGGCTAGGTTAATGTTAGCACTCTCAAGAGAGTTATGTTTAGGGTTGGTTCTAGGGTGATGTTTAGGGTTAGGATTAGAGTTAGGGTTAGGGTTAGGGTTACTCGTAGGGTTAGGCTCAGGTTTGGGTTTAGCTTTAGGGTTAGGGCTATGTTTAGAGTTACGTTTAGGGTAAGGGTTAGGTTTAGTGTTAGGATATGGGTGAGGTTAGGGCGAGGGTTAGGGTTAGAGTTAGGTTTTGGACTAGTGTTGGAGTTAAGGGTCTGGTTAGTGTTAGGGTTAGGGGTTTGGTTAGTGCTAGAGTTATGTGTATGGTCAGGCTTAAATGTAGGATTAAGGTGAATGTTCAGATTAGGGTTATGTTTAGTGTTATGGTTAGGGTTAGGTTTAGGGTTAGAGTTAGGAATAGGGCTTGGCTTAGGGCTAGGTCTAGGGTATGTTTAGTGTTAGAGTTTGTTTAAGCATTAGGATTATGTTTAGTGTTAAGTTTAAGTCTAGGATTACTTTTAGGGTTAGGGAAAGGGTTGTGGTTAGGTATAGAGGTAGGTTTAGAGTTAGGGTAATATGGGGTGGCAAGGATCGGGGAGTGCCAGCTGCTGAGCGTGGCACCGGTCTCCTGCGTTCACCTGGGGTGTGGCGGGTCCTGCACTGCATCGCTGATGCTCTCTGCTACCGGGGCTGGTGGCTCCAGGGGACCGCTGTCAGCCGCCGGGCGAGGTTCTGTTCCAATCTTCAGGGAAAACTCCTTCTAAGTTTCACAATTCATTGGCCACTGGATTGCGAGAGGAGGTGCAGAATGGCGAAAGCAGATTCTCCGTGAGTTGTGGTTTACGAAGAGACAGCCCTCTCTGGAGAAATTGGATCGTAGGCAGTAAGACACAGGACTCAGCTCAGTCAGACTCAGTGGCACAGCTCCTTTATTCAGTGACTCAGCTCGGCTCCAGGTCTTAGTAATCCAGCTCCGATTTATTGAGGGAAAACCAGGATACTTATACTGTGGGGGTACTGGTAAAAGCCTTAGCTGATAGATACTTTGTGGATGCCATATTTACATGTGGAGGTGGGCTCCGGCCAGGCTGTCAGACAGTGCCTGAACATCACACAGGAAAAGCTGGCATTTTCTGAGCCAGATGCCATGTTTCTGTGACGGCTACTTCAAAGATGAGTCAAGAAGATGCTGGGAAGGCACCCTGCTGATAAAAGGAGTCTCTGCATATGAAGCTGAGCCCATGGGCTATCCGGACATGGAGAGACTGCTACTTTACACAACCGGGGTCCCCAACAGGGTAACGTTACAGTTGGGGTTAAGTTTAAGATTAGTGTTAGGTTAAGGGTTAAGTGTTTGGGGAGATTTAGTTTTAGAATTATTTTTATGGTTAGGTGTATGGCTAGAATTTTCATTAGTTTTATGGCTATCACATGTCTTAGGGTTAGGGTTAAGTCAAAGGTTAATATTAGACTTAGCATTAGGTATAACAGTAGTTTATGGTTTATGACATGGGTTAGCTTTTGGGCTAGGTTAGAGTTAGATTTTGGGCTAGGGTTAGTGCTAGAGTTAGGGTTAGTGCTAGGGCT
>NW_008329264.1:0-293 GCF_000622305.1 Nannospalax galili
TCCAGGCCAACTGGAGCTACAGGGAGACCCTGTCTCAAAAGAAAAAAAAAAAGAGAAAGAGAGAGCAAGACCCCCCCCCCAAGAAAGCTTCCTTCAGGGGCAAATATATATGCACTTATATATATTTAGATGAATAAAACCTGTAGCTCTGGATTTGAATAATTCTTAATGAGTTCAAAAGAGGAGAGCCAATTCAGCACAAAGAAAGTGGAAGATAAGAATGACTCAAAATTTTTATTATTAATTTTTGATTTGCGTAAAGTGGGCTTTGTTAATGTTCACACCCAAAAGTA
>NW_008329265.1:0-552 GCF_000622305.1 Nannospalax galili
GGGGCCACTCATGGGTTCTGCCTCCTAGGGGGTCAGCCTTTAAGTGGAGGCGCCAGGCGAACCAAAAGCAAAATTAGTACCTCCCTAATGGACAGACAGGATGAGGAAAAAGGGAAGGAGGGGGTTCTCATGCTCACCCACGGGAGAACCCAAGGCACATGTAACACGTAGGGGCTGACTTACAAAACTTCAGTCAGGGGGTGTCTCGCAACACAGAAGAAAGTTGGGGAGAGGCAACCTGGCGGTCGTGGGAAGAGAAAGCAAAACTAAGGCTGATCTCTGGAGCAGTCCATGCATGGCAAGCAGAAAAGTGCAAAGAACATGGTCCAGAAGAGAAAAGGGGCTCCCACAACGATGGCCAGAACCCAAGGAAGGTCAATGCCCATGCCAGCATGGGGAACGAACGTTGGATGCCAGATGTTGCAGGTGTCCTGGGGCCCTCTTGGCGGGGGTAGAGTCGGCATTGAGTCAAGACACGGAATCCAGGAGTTAGGTGAGAATCAGGCAGTGTGAGCAGCTGCAGACTCATTTATTGTGGATATGGGGCTCCCT
>NW_008329266.1:0-423 GCF_000622305.1 Nannospalax galili
GCGGTCCTGGGTGCAGGGTCTGGGGTCTTGGATCTAGGACGCTTGGTGCCTAGCTTTAGCTAACTAACCCCTAGACTGAGAGACACCTGAGGACAGTCAGCTCGGCCGGTGCGGGCCCGCATCACCCCAGGTAAGAGGAGGTTGGACCAGCTGGGGAGCCAGAGGGACCCTGTCCGGGGGAGCTTGGCCTTGCCTGAGACAAGCAGCGTGGGGCAGGAGCTGGCGCGGGGTCCTGGCAGCGGGGAGAGCCCAGGTGGTGGCGGAGACAATGGTGGCCATTCAGTCGGCCTCAGCCTACGCCCCCGCCTGCTCCCGGGCGGACGCGGCTCCAGCCACCAGCCTCTGTAGTCCCTGTGTGGCCTCTCAAACTCGCTCCTGCGCTCCCGTCTCACTTCCGAGGGCCAGCTAGGGGCTGCCAGCGCC
>NW_008329267.1:0-377 GCF_000622305.1 Nannospalax galili
CACTACAGAAGCAAGAATTCCAGGACCATTAGCCATGGCTTAAGGCCCTTCCTGGGTACCAGCCTGCAGCACTGTGGGGACTGCAGCAGAAACCCTATTTACAGGAAAGGATGTGTGCTTAACCCTTTGTGCAACCCTAGTCACTCTGGGTTGTATATCATCAGATTATAACTCCATCTGAGGCATCTCTCATTGATAAAAAGAGAGAGAAAGGAAAAAAAAATTCTTTGCAATGTTATGGGATGTAACTTGAGAGACATCACCAAGCTATAGGGTGGCCATGCTAGACATTTCATTGTGAGGCTCCTGGGGGGAGCCCATACTCGCACTTGGGTGGGTCTCATTCCCCTCAGTGTCTCTCAAGAAGCACTTACCGT
>NW_008329268.1:0-1599 GCF_000622305.1 Nannospalax galili
GAGGGTCTTCTTATCTCAATGAACATAATCAAGATGTCCTCCCGCAGGCATACCCAGAGCTCCATCTTCTGTCAAGCTGACAACACTAACCACCACAGAGTTTGAAGTTGTGGATAAGGTGCTGAGAAAGCAGCTAGAATTGTTAATGAGATTAGCACCATTAAAGAGAAACCTGGCACTCTGCACTGGGACAATAAGAAAAGTATTCTGAGGGCCAGATCATCCCTGTCAAAAGCAACTTGTGAAGATGGAAGTGTATTTGAACGGGTAGAACCTGAACTGAGAAAATAGCTTAAGGAGTTTCCTGATCAAAACAACTGCTTAAAAAAGTGATTTTACAGTTTTAGTTAACAAGGCATACAGAGGCAGTTACAACAGTGGTCCAGGGAATGGGCAGGCTCCACCCAGACCTGGCAGCAGAACATGGCAGCATTGTTCATGTAGTACTGGTTTTACAGGCAAGAAAGATGCAAGGCAGATGGGTCATGGGATCTTGCTTCAAAGTTGCAGAGGGGCTCTGAGACCAGGCAATGTGAAGCAGGCTTGGAGTCCCTGCAAGGAAGTCCTGAGAGACCATTGTGCAAAGCTGTGAAGAAGAAGCCCAATTTGCAATGGAGACTCCAGTATGTTGGAGATTGTAGGACCATGCTATGTTTGTCCACTGAAGAAAGCTGAAGGTACAGAGTGGTGCTAACCCAAGAGAGAGGTTATGTGTGGTACCAACAGCAAAGCTGGGAGGACAGGACTACCCCATGCACATTGGAGTCCAGATGATTCCATCATGAGTCCAAGATGCTAGACATGAAGCTATAGGATTTGATGTTTGCCCTGCTGGGTTTTGGTTTAATATTTCCCTCCTACGCCTTCATTCCTCCCTTTTACAATTGAGATGTTTATTCTGTGCCATTACGTGTTGGAAGTTTGTAACTTATTTTTTGATCACATAGAAACTCACAATTTAGTGATTGCTTAAGTCACAGAAGAAACTCTGCACTTACACTTTTTAAAAAAATCTTTTTGATACAGTATCTCTCTGTAGCCCTAACTGGTCTGAAACTTGATGTGTTGATCAGGCTGGCCTTGATCTCACAAAGAGCCACCTGCCTCTGTCTCCTGAGCGTTGGGACTAAAGGTGTGAGCCACCATGCCTGGCCTACACTTACACTTCTGAATGCTGTTAGAACCGGTCAAGACTTTTAAAGTTGGAAAACATGCATTTTGCATTATGAGATGACCATGAGCCTATGGGGAAGGGAATGGAAGATTATGACTTGAAAGTGCTATATCTAAGTATAAGTTGACAGGATAGGTGATGACAGAGACAAGGCTCTAGGCATATCTGTTAGGGATCATCTAGGTTAAATTACTTAAGGTGAAGACCCACTCTAAATGTGGGCAGCATGATTCACTGGGCTGAAGTCCTGCACTACATGAAAAGAAGAAAGTTACAACCAGGTGTTGTGTCACACTCCTTTAATTGCAGCACCCAAGAGGCAGAGTTGAATGGATCTCTGTGAGTTCAAAGTCATTCTGGTCTACATAGTAAGTTCCAGACCAGCCAGGGCTGCATAGTAAGACCCTGTCTCAGAAGAGTAGGAG
>NW_008329269.1:0-466 GCF_000622305.1 Nannospalax galili
TTTCTCTCTCCCAACTCTTGACTATTTATGACCCATTCTTGTTCAGACTTACTGCAGGTACTGGCAGCTGATTTTGGTAATGACTGCAATGGCTGTACCTTGTCCCATGACTGTTCACTGACCTTTTCTCGACCTCCTAGATCTCACATTCTTTCTTGCCTGTCTTCTGTAAAGTTCCTTGATGCATGGAAGGTGTGGCATAAATGTTTTGCTTAGGGCTAGGCACTTGCCCGTCATTTACTTTTAACATTCTATGGAGCCATAAAACTCCACATTCGCCATCATTCACTGGAAAGACAGGCTTCTCTGATTAAGGCTGAGAGTAATGTATATCTGTAGGTATAAACATAAATATTTAGAAGATAGTTTGATGGCTTGATGCTGTGTCAATTTGCTAAACAACTGTATTCAGTTTTCTCCTAGAGCCTGTGATCTCTCCCACCATGTTTTTTTTTTTTTTTTTTTT
>NW_008329270.1:0-365 GCF_000622305.1 Nannospalax galili
TCTGAATTCCCATGTTTATTCTAAAGAAATAGACTCAATCTAAGCATACACTAGCAAAGGAATGGATAAAAAATATGATATGCACAATAGACGACCATCCCATCATTAAAAACGATGGAGTAAAATGCTTGCTATGCAAGCATGAGAACCTGAGTTCAATCCCCAGAACCCATGTGAAAAATTTAGGTGTGTGCGTGTTTATACTCTTTGTGCTGGGGAGATGGAGGCAGGTGGATCCCTGGGGCCTGTTCACCAGACCTGCCTAATCAGTGAGTGCCAGGCCAATGAGATGGCACCTGAAAAAACACCCAAGGTTCAACTGTGGCTTATACACACAATGTGTGCATAAGTGTATACATAACTGT
>NW_008329271.1:0-693 GCF_000622305.1 Nannospalax galili
ATAGCCTCACCAACAGAATGAATGAAATGGAAATCAAAACACATTTTAGCACGTTGTCACTTGTTAAATGTGGAATCGAGTCCAGTCCACTTGATTACACCCCAACAAAGCATTCAGATTCCTGAAAGCAGTTTATTCCAGGACAAATTTGCTAAAGCAGCAAATGTGATCTGCCTGTCTCTAGCTCCCATGCACAAGGAATACAAATTTATACCACAATGCCCACATTGACCATGGGTTCTGGGGCCCAAACTCAATTCCTCATGCTTCCAAGTCAAGGACTCCAGTGAGTTATCTCAAACCTATTTTTACTGTCTTTGAGGACATTCCCTAATGTCTTCCCTGCTGACTGGACCACTTTATACCTCACCAACAGGGCAGAAAAAGTTTCCTACTTGTCACATACTTTATCAGCATTTACTCTTTTGTTTTCCATAATGATATCAACTCTTACTAGAGTGAGATATAATCTCACTACAGTTTTAATTTGCATTTGCCTGATGGCTAACAATGCTGGACATTGTTTCATAAGCTTATTACCTGTCGTGGTTCAGTGGCCACAATTCAAGCCTGATGGGTTTGGGGAATCCCGAGGTATAGGTACAGAAGAAATCAGGCTGCAGGGGATGCAGAGGCGTGTGGACCAGTGCATACTTTATTCTAAGAATCAACCTTATTTATAGTACAACAAGA
>NW_008329272.1:0-485 GCF_000622305.1 Nannospalax galili
AGTGGGTTACTGGGTGTGGGCCCATGAGTTACAGCGTGGGCTCATTTCCAGATCTATTTCTCGCTTATCTGCAACATCATTTCATGAGCCACAATGTCCCACTCAAAAGACAGAGGTCTGGCCTCAAAACTCCTCTCTCAATCAACTGTGACAAAATAAATCCTTCTATCCCTAGGCAATAAAGAGAGTAAATAAGGCAATGTCTCTCTCACAAAGAAGTTATAGAAGTCCTTGATCAGGATGTAGCACTGTGTTAATGATATACACCGAGGATGAAATAAAAGCCATAAAAACAGAAGAGACTGACTATAAGGCTCCTGTTATGAGATCGTATGTATTAAAATTCAAGAGATTCTTTCAACACAACTACAGGATTCAAGGAACTATGTCAAGAGATAGAAATCATATTCCTGGCATATATCCCAAATTTAAAAAGACAGAATTCTACAGGAATTCCAGAATAAGTAGGTTAACCTAGGTATAAT
>NW_008329273.1:0-791 GCF_000622305.1 Nannospalax galili
GGGCAAGCAGAGATGCAGGGTGACCACATAAAGGTTGGGGTTGCTTCCTGCTTGAGGGGCCTAGACAGGCTCTGTGCCATCTCCCAAGGGATACAGAAGGTGGGCTCTGCCCTCAGAGCCCCTAGCTGGATGCTGACTCTCTGTCCCTTCTCTCCTAGGTGTCACACAAGGCAGTGGTGGATATGAATGAGAAGGGAACCGAGGCTGTGGCTGCCTCTGGCCTCCTTTCCCAGCCCCCATCCCTGAACATGACATCTGCTCCACATGCCCATTTCAACAGACCCTTCCTGCTGCTTCTCTGGGAAGTGACCACCCAGAGTCTGCTATTCCTGGGGAAAGTGGTCAACCCATCTGCAGGGTAACTGTGGTGGGTCATCACAGGAAGGCCAGCCCAGCCTGCATGGCGGGACCCCTGTTGAGACCAGGGCATTTAATGTGCAACAGTGCTAATAAATCTTGGTTCTGTGAAGCCTCAGGACCATGTCTGCAGAAGGGCACTGCCCACAACACCTTCTAGTCACTCATCCTATGATCTGTTCAAACCTGCTGTTAGCTGTGAATTGAAGGCAGAAATATAAACTTGCAGGGCTGGAGAGATGGCTCAGCAGCTAAGAGCACTGACTATTCTTGCAGAAGACCCAGGTTCAAGTCCTAGCACCCAATGGCAGCTAACAGCGATCCATAGTTCCAATTCCTCAGGCATTATACAACACAGGTATACTTACACACATGTAGGCAATATATTCATACACATATAATAAAATAAGAAGGAAAGGAAGGAAGGAAGGAAG
>NW_008329274.1:0-603 GCF_000622305.1 Nannospalax galili
GTGGGGCTTGAAGGAAGGTGAGAAGAAGAAAAGGACGAAAGAAAAAAAACGGATTGGGGCCTATCGGGAAGTTCGGAGTTAGCAGGACCTGGAAAGATGGGTAATGCAATCAGTAAGCCTGAGGACCCACCACTTAAAGTCCTGAGAGGTATGCTTAAAAGCAGGGGATTGGATCTGTCAAATCTGGTAACTCAAAAGGTTTGGGCAGAGCCGGTTCATTTGGCTCCCTGGATACTTGGGGTTAATGTTTTTATTGGGGATACATGGGAATCATGGGAAGAGTTTGAAGAAGAATGCAGAAATGCAACAGAAGTGAAACCAAAAGCAGCCAAATTAGGAAGCAGCACCTCAGGCATGCCCTGGCCAGCTTCAGGGCATCCCTGGACCCATGAAAACAGGACCCATGGATGCCTTTTTCAGAAGGGCGGGGTGGAGCGGAGTGCATGGGTTCAGAGGCGAAAGCTGCCAACCCAACCCACTTTGAACTAAGGTGTGCGTGAGTCAGGGGCCCCCATGAAAGCCGGGCAGGGGACTGACCCCAGCCGGCAACCAGCAACAGCTGCGGGGCACATTAAAAAAAACAACAACCCACCATTGGCTGTG
>NW_008329275.1:0-474 GCF_000622305.1 Nannospalax galili
AGCTTCAGCACAACTCTGTTGTTCAAAGTTGGGGCAGTAAAGGTCAGGAAATGCTAGTTCCTCGAGGCTCAGGAAGTTTGCTGTGGGTGGTTGGGCTCTTGCCCAACACCACACAGCAGCCCCTGATTTGAAAGCATTCCAGCCTGGGTATTTATTCCTCAGAAGTCACTTGAGTGACTGATGGACTGAAAGACTAGTGGACTGCAGGACACTCTGCTCTGAAGGAGGAAGAACAGAGCCAGGCTGTTCCAGCAAGCTTCCTGTTCATTTGGGGCTATTAAATTCCCAGCACATTCTGCACTTACTCTTGAGAATTAGAAGCAGGAAAAGTTAAGGCCACAGGAACAAAATCTATACAAGTGGATAGTGGGATCTGGCAATAAGGGATTTGGGGTGATCACAGAGTTCCCAGCAAGAAAATCATTGGCCACATACTGAGGCATGATTTAACATTTTCCTCAGATATTGTGGAAT
>NW_008329276.1:0-849 GCF_000622305.1 Nannospalax galili
CAATGGGATTTACATCTTCAAAACTTATTTTAAAAACCATAGCCTTAGGAGCTGGAGAGATGGTTCAGTGGTTAGGAGAGTGTGCTGCCTTTTCAGAGGAAAGAGTCGAAGCCCATCCTTAAATATACATTATTCCTGTTTGCATTTTTAATGAAAAGTAGGAACAAGTAACTTGACTGTTGTAAGATCTTTGCTTTCATAAGTTCTATTAGTATCATTATTTATCCTTCAAGGAAGTTTGATCATTGCACTATAAATATGATCATAAACATTACTCTGAAATAACTGAAGCTGCCCTTGTGTGCTGATGTGGACATGGGCTTACTGGAATTTTCATATGTGTTAGCAGTGCTTTAGGGACAATCACAGCGAAGTTGGAATATGCTATCTATTGATTTATCATCTTTCATTTTGAGTTCAAAATTCTAAACACTAGAGAAACACAGAAGAAAGGAGCTATAGCTTCTTTAAAGGATTGCTAAGTACTTTTAATATTTAATATTAAATCCTTTACAGAAAATATGTATTAAATTATACATTTTTCAGAGCATGCATGTCAATGCCCTCATACATATACTTCCAGGAAACTGGTTCTAAAGGTTTTGTTATTACAATAATTTCTTCTTTTATGGCAACTTGTTCTAGCAACATTCTTGTGGAGGTAAGATATTCTGGGTCAGGATATGATAAGGATTCCTGAATAATCATCATTGAACTAAATGCCTGTAATGCTAAAGAAACAGAGTGGGCAATGAAAAAAGACATGATTATATAATATGGAAGTTAACCTGAAAAATGCTGATGTGTATATATTACAATGCTATACAAATAGATATTAATATAGACTCA
>NW_008329277.1:0-455 GCF_000622305.1 Nannospalax galili
CCCAATCCCACATGGCACCCCTCTTTACCAAGGTACATACAGAGGAAGGCAGCTTAGGCAAGTTGGGCATGGAAATCTACCCCTATCACACAAGCCCCAAGGTGACCTACAGCTCTTTTACATTTACAGACACAGTGTGCCATGGAGTCTTTTCAATAGCTTTGTCAGGTGTCAGATACATCTTCCTAGACCATAGTAGTCCCAAGAATTTTATAACTGTTCCTGACCCTTGTACCTGTGTGAGTTTATCTCCCTTCCTCATTCCTTTAAGTGCACCTCTATGTCTTTTAGATGATTTTCTAAACCTGGAAACATGTAGAAATTAGCATTGTGTCATTTATGTAATGAAACGTTTTTGTACAGAGGGCAAGCAGGATAACAAAACAAGGTACTGGGCCACCATCCCATGACAAATAATGGGGCTGTGAAGGTAACCTTGTACTCTGAAAGTTCAT
>NW_008329278.1:0-823 GCF_000622305.1 Nannospalax galili
AAGTTGGCCACTCTCTCCATTCCCACTCAATATAGTACTTGAAGTCTTAGCGCAGTAAGACTTAGCGCAGTAAGAAGATAAAGGGAGTAAAAACTGGAAAGGAAGAAGTCAAAGCATCCTTATTTGTAGATGATATGATTCTATACATAAAAGAACCTAAAGATTCCACCAGAAAACTCCTAGAGCTGCTAAACACATTCAGCAAAGTAGCAGGATAAAAAACTAATATCCCCAAATCAGTAGCCTTCCTATATACCGTCAACAAATATATCAAGAAAGAAATCTGGAAAATTATCCTATTCACTAAAGCCTCAAAAAACCACTAATGTTTTGGAATAAATCTACCAAATGAAGTGAAAGACCTGTACGATAAAAACTTTAAGACACTGGAGGAAGAAATTGAAGAAGATACCAGAATATGGAAAGATGTCCCATGCTCATGGATTTGTAGGATTAATATTGTGAGAGGCTCAGTAGGTAAAAATACTTACTGCACAAGTCTGACAACCTAAGTTCTATCCCAGAATCCCATAATAGAAAGAGAGAATGAATTCTCAAACATCTTCCTCTGACCTGCACGCCTACACACACAGTATAATTCTCACACACACAATAATAATGTTACTTTTTATTTTAAATTTAGAAAGGTCTTTCTGAATTCCCAGAATATCAACAAAGTTGTAACTTGTTTGATGAATACACAGTAGATTAGATTCTTCTTCAAAGAGAAGATAAAGAAAATAATTACATGTATATGTAGATAGAGCTCAACAGAATCTACATGCAAGAGAGAACAGTACATAGCAAACATCCAGAAGACATT
>NW_008329279.1:0-440 GCF_000622305.1 Nannospalax galili
AAACCATAATGAACTATCACTTAATATCTGTTAGAATGCCTATTATACAAAGGATAATAAGTTCTACCAAGGTTCTGGAGAAAAGGGAATAACATATGTAGTAATTGCCACAATTTATCTCATTTTATTAATGAGGTAACTGAGGCACAGATATGCAAAGTTATACTGGCAGCTCATGATTTCATTCTAACTATAGGGACAAAAGTCAAGTATGTGGGCCTTTAGTGCTATTTAGGAAAGTAAGACTGTGAAAACAGATGAATGTAGCACATAGTGTGCTATGAGGTCTGTTATAAATACATAGAACACCAGAAATGAGATATATACTTTTTTCCACCATGGTATTCTCACTTAGTTCTAACAGCAGCCACTATTCTCTGTTGAACAATGCTTTTAAATCTTTTTTCAATTAAAAAAGTGTATATATGTTTATGGTATAT
>NW_008329280.1:0-897 GCF_000622305.1 Nannospalax galili
CCAGGCAGGATTTGAATTTCCTATCCTCCTGTCTCTCAGACTCTCTCTAGTAACTGGGCTTATGGGCTTGAACCACAGGCTTCTCCATTCATTTGGTTACTTGTTATAGGAAGAATAACCACAGATCTCCATGCCCTTGCCTCCCCCCTTGGGGAACTCTGGCTTTCCTACCTTACATGGGAAAGTGCACTGTGCAGACATGATTCACTTAAGACTCTAGAGACTGGAGGGTTATCCCACATTGTTAAGGTAGATTCTATCTAATCAGCTTGTTAAATTAAACCCTGGCTATTAAAAACTAGAGAAAAGGACAAAAAAATCTATCAGCGCAAAATAACAATGAAACAGGAAAAGACAAGAAAGCAGGGAAGGGACAGAGGGCTGCAGGGACCCCGGAGGGAAATCTCCTCTTATCAGGAGAGTCTGAATAGCTTCAGCTCCCCAAAGAAAAGACAGCGCCACTAAGTGGAAAATTTTTAAAAAGACAACTTCATGCTGTGTACAAAATTCACTATAGACAAAACCTGGTCTGACCGCAGGAGGAAAGAGGGTAACACCACAGGGCAGGCAGGGCTACCCTCCCGTCAGACCAAGCGCCTTCACCTCAAAACCATCTCTAGTGGCAAAGAAAGAGCTCTTCTAATTATGAGGGGTCAGTGGGAATACTCAATAATTGTAAATAAATGTGAATCCAATGTCAAACCACTAAGTATATACACAGCAAATATTTCCAGACTTGAAAGGAGAATTGGCACTAACACACTGACAAGGGGCTTCAGCACTTCCCCATCTAATTACAGATGGAACATCTAGATAGAAAGTCAGTAAAGAGCAGGTATGAAGAGCACCGTGAGCCAAATGGACCCAGCATACAGAACTGCACACCCAGCACACACA
>NW_008329281.1:0-722 GCF_000622305.1 Nannospalax galili
CTTTAAAACAGAAATTTAAAGCACTCAGAACCTCCGAGTCAAGCCCGCGGGAGTCGTCTAGGAGGGGCACGCACACAACTCCATGCTCGGGCTCCGCCTTCTGGAGCCTTCAAGGCGGTCCTCCACCCGGTTTCAGCTGGGTGAACTTAGGGCCAAATGGCATGAAAAGTGGGCGCCACGGGTCGCGGGAGGGGTGGGAAGGATGCGAGCCCGGCTCCGACCCCAGGTATAGCTGTGGGTGGCATTACCGGAAAAACAAATTTAATAAAGAGCGGCGCCAATTTGAAAAGGGCTCGTTTGAAACTCAAGCTGCAGAGCTGGTACTGCCCGGGTGCTGTCCGGCCCCCACGTCCCCAGCCCGCCACCTGGGACGGGGCTCCGCGGGGCTCGGCCCCAGCCCACCCTTCCCCGCAGCCCCCCGAGGAGACGCGCCCAGGGACCCGTGGCTCGGCGGCTGCCGGTGGTGAGGTGTCACCTCGGTGTGGCTGCCCCGCCCAGCGCACGCGACCCCCAGGAAGGGGTCCCCTAGGCGGGCTGGGGGTGCTGGGCGCTGACCTGGGCCGCGTGGCTGGGACGTACGGGCGCGGAGGGCGCCCGGGGAGCGGGTGCGGGGGACGCGCGCGAGGGTGTAGCGCTCGACTCTTGTCTGGGCTCCAGCGCGCTCGCGGGCGCCCCGGTCGCCTCTTTCCCGGTTCTCAGCCCCGGCCCCCACCGAGTTGAGC
>NW_008329282.1:0-376 GCF_000622305.1 Nannospalax galili
GAATTCTCATAGTAGTGAGTTCTGGTCTTGGACACAGATTCATCCTGGAGCGATGGAGAAGAAATCAATGTTAAACCACCTACCACATTTGTGAATAATGAAGACAAAATCAGTGATAATTTCAGATCCTAAAGGTATTAGAATCCATATCACAGACACTTCTCAGTTTATGCCCCTTTGTCCTATTTAAGAATGAAGCTGCAATTTGAACCAGTGCCATAAGGAAAGAAGCCAGAGGGGCACTACACACAGGCCAGAGGTGCTCTAGACACAAGGTGGCTCTACCACACCTTTTGGCATTCTCAGATACCTCGCCAGGCTTTTAATGTTTTGTGCTGTCTGAAGTCAGCCAACCAACCTTTCTCTTGTGGGATTT
>NW_008329283.1:0-578 GCF_000622305.1 Nannospalax galili
ATGTCCTCCATTGTTTCAAATCCTAAATCCTAACCCTTAGCCATACCATGGTCCTTCAAACCTTCATAGTACACACAAAGAATCTGGGCAATAACATTTTCCTCATCCCACAATCATGTGCTCTAGATTAAGAAAATTTTTGAATTCTATTTCAAAAGAGAGCTGCTGCAAAGTTCAGAAACTGCAGGTCTGAACAGTACCTTAAATGCAGCATCCTTGGGATTGCATATGAGAAGGGATGCTGTATCTGTTCATGATACTCGACAGCCAGAAAAGTCAAACAGAGTTCTAGGCAAGATTAGTAACAGCTAGAGTCAAGGAATGGGGTGGGAAGCCCATGGTGGACTGACTGGGCTCCAGACCTGTTTCCATGAAGCCAAAGTGAAGCACACAGAGGAGAACTTAAGCAAGCTGATGGAAAAAGTTTTGAGACTGCAACAGCTGATGCCAATACTTAAATGGTGGCTCACTGTGGTCCCAAGGGAGGAAAGGAGGCATACCACAAGGAGGCGAGCTGAAGAATGATGTTGCAGAGGACCCAAAAGACAGAAATGTGGCCTGCAAACCAATCCGCACTA
>NW_008329284.1:0-297 GCF_000622305.1 Nannospalax galili
TCACATCCACCAATTATTAAGGAGCAAATTTTTATGCTTTGAAGAATTATAATTTTTAAAATTTATTCTAATTAATTAATTTTTACTCCCACTTCCCAGATACCACCCACCCACAGCCTCCCCCCGCTAGAGCCCTTTTACTCTGATATCCCTGCTACTGTCTGCTGTGTTGTCGAAACCCCCAGCCATTCTCCACTACTTGCCCTTCTGCAGAATCTAGTCAGCCTATCTAGAGAGCTTTGTTTCAGGAGGGTCAGCTGTTCCTCATCTAGCGGTAATCTGTTGTCAATATTCCTT
>NW_008329285.1:0-406 GCF_000622305.1 Nannospalax galili
GCCCCTCTCTCTTTTTGTTTTAAATTAATTTATTCTTTGAAAATTTCATATGTGTATGCACTGTTTTTTGATTACATCTACCCACAGTCCCTCCCTTCAACTTCTCCCAGATCCCCGTCACCACATCTTTCTCCCAAATTCATGTCCTCTGCTTTAAATAAAAACCACTGAGTCCAGTTGGTGTTACCAGTGTGTGTGTGGGTGCAGGGCCATCCACCTCAGCGCGGACAAACTACCTGGGATTCCATCCCTGAAGAAAACTGATGCTCCCTTCTCCAGCGGCTGCCAGTTGGTAATAGCTCCTCAGCCAGGGGTGGGCTGCCTGAGTCCCTTCTAGAATGCTCTCTTGACATAGTTCGTCACATTCACTTTGGTCTCTGAAGTATAGAAGGTGAGAACAGCCTTC
>NW_008329286.1:0-493 GCF_000622305.1 Nannospalax galili
AATTTGATTAGTTAGTAATATAGAATAATTAAGAAACTTTTGATTCCAGTCGCCGTGAATATAGTGCGCTAGTTGTAGGTGTGCTTCAGTAATATTCTGTACTTTATAGGGGGTGAAACAAAGTGACCTAAAGTGAGGATCACAAGCTAGCAGACTCATGTCTTTGGTAATTTTAAGAGATGTTTGTTGTTGTAACACATTAATTGCCTGGTGAAGATGCTGATTGATAAGGGACTGAGTGTGAAAGGTAGAGGAGGTTTTGTGCATGGCCTCGTTGAGTGTCTTCACAATAGTGGAGGATTGGGTGATATATACTGCAGAGGTGGCAGCCAAAACTAATGCAAGGATGATCGCTGAGATGAAAGTGGCAGTGACCCCGAAATCCCATGTTAAGAGGGGGGCTTGTGACAAGGCTGTATGCTCTATAAGGGTGACAGCATGAAAGTGGGTTGCATTGGTGACTGGATCCCAAAGGGCCACGGGTTCATGCATA
>NW_008329287.1:0-534 GCF_000622305.1 Nannospalax galili
ACCATGGTGTAGCCCAATGCCATCATGTCTGTACATTTTCTCCACCAAACATACTAGTGTGATACATTTTACATAGTCAAACTAACATTCCAAGGCCACTGACAGAGGGTAGTAATGTTATTTGTCACAACATTGTAGGAATGAAACCTATTCAAATTCCTTATAATTTCCAATTCTGCTCAAAATTTTATCAGTTGGTGCTCCTGGGCCATTTTTGTCTGGGTATTCTATTCTACCAAAGTGCAACTAAACTCTTCTTAAAATATTTTAAGTTTTTCTATGCTAAAATTTCAAAGTCTTCCAAATTCCACCATTGGTTCAAGCAATTACATGAACAGATTTATCACAGCTAGGAACCTACTTTCTGTAGTGCTTTTATATTGCTGCAATCAAATATTTGACATGTTGCAACTTAACAGAAAAGGGGTTCATTTTGTACTAGTTTTCAGGAAAAAGCTTGTCATAGCATGGTAGTAGAAATATATGAGGTAGTTGGGCACACTCTATCCAGTGAGGAAGCAAAGAAGTAAAAAA
>NW_008329287.1:1336-2575 GCF_000622305.1 Nannospalax galili
TTCAGCTGAGAATTGTTCAGGACTGATCTCGTAAGTTCCTACAATATACACGGGAGACTAGAGTGTCACAGAGTGATCTAGAAACTCTCCAACATTACACCTACTAGTGCTAAGCCCTAATTAAGCCAATCTTACACTCTTTTCTCTCTTACATAATATTTGGTGTAGGACTCTATTAAATTGTCAGTTTAGTGATTGAAGCGCAATTGAAGGTGTGGAAAGCACAGTAAATAGAGATGACAAAGAGCAGAAACACAGGTCTAGGCAAGGAAGCATTCATTTCAGCAGATGAGCCATTGGATCCTAGTGCTGGGTGAGGACTCTGACAGACAGCAAGTGGATTTCTACTAGTTTTGGCCAAATGAAAACCATAAATTACTGGTTTCTGAATTTAAACTTGTTAAACTGGTGATGGAATACAAGTACTGGATTTTAAGCCACAGATTTCTACTGGTTTGGGCCAGACTGGAAAATCTTAACTTGGTGTTCCAAGCTTAAATTTGTCCAACTGGTGATAGAACACAAATATCGGATTGTAAACCACAGGTAAAATTCCTCATCTCACTATTTTCTTTTTGTTCCTTCTCTTTCCTTCGCTACAAACCTCCATCAACTTCCCCATCCTCTTCCGGTCCTTCATTCCGTCATCATTTTCTCTTCCACACACCCATCCTTCCTTCTTTCGATTCCATTTTCTTTGTTAGATTATTGGAAAATAGAAAAGAAAGGAGTTTAAAGTTAAGAAATAAGAACCAAAGCCAGACCTGCAACAGGCAAAGATTATATCTTCTTTTATTGAAAGAAGACACAGTGAGAGGTAGAGGCTTCCATGGGATCAGGCACCTACGATGTGACAAAGGAACTTGGGGGTTTTATATGAAAGTTGCTAGGCACAGCTGCACTTTGCAAAGAGTTGACTTAGTGCCTGGGTCTGGTGTCCTTGGAGTGATTGAGGGTCTTCTTCCTAAGACTATTTCCTCAGACGTGGCAGGCATGTTATCTATGCCCCTAAAGGAGACAGGTGAGCTCCACAAAGAGTCTCTCTCAGTCCCAAGAGTGACTGATTGATAGGGCTTGAGCAAGGCCAGACTGCTAGTTTAGGGCCAATTAGCAATTCTAAGGAATTTATGTGTTTATGGCTTCCTCTAATGAAGCTTATGGTTTCCCTGAGGTTTACAAACGCCACCGCTCTTCATTCTCCACTTAAGAAAAATTGAGTACAATTAAATCCCAATAATT
>NW_008329288.1:0-1615 GCF_000622305.1 Nannospalax galili
GTAGTTTGCCATGTAGATCGTTATGGTTATTAGGCTTCAGGCCTGGGTTGGTTCACTGATTGTTTTTCCTTGGCAGTTTTAATATCATCATCTAACATTATGATAGCCAAACTTCAGTTAGAAGGCTTCCAGGTCAGTTCCTGCTCCATTGCTTCAAGTCCTGTATCTGAAAAATGTTGTCTCCAGCAGTAGGGCCTTATCTACTAGTTATAGGAGACAACCAAGAGGTTTGGCAATATCCTGTGTTATTTTGGGAGTCTCCTGGATCACTCTTACCAACCACTCAAGGGAAGGTCTCTTCTGTCTGGTACTGTGTTTCTTGCCAAGCATTTCCCTGATATACATAAGCACTAATGTTCAGATACTGTATGTGCATTTCTCATGGGATTTCGAGGGCATCACATTTCCCTCTGGGTTGCTGCCCCTCAAGATTCATTCATTTCTACTCTTTTTTTCTCCTATCCAGCCTCCCTCCTCCCACTCTAGTCCCACTGCCTCTACTATTCCCACCCTCTCCCCAGTAACACCTGCCTCCCAACATCCTCTCTCTCCTGACTTTCCTCCCCTGACACACCATGGCCCATTGCATGTCCCTTCCTCCTCGCCTCCTTGCTGAACACTCCCAGTTTCCCCACCAACCCCCTGATAATATCTGTTCCCTACTATCCTCCTTTCAGGTTCTTTCTGTACTCACATATAAGTGATTTCTGCATTTGTTACTTCACTTAGTACAACAATCTCTAGTTCTATTCTTTTTTTATTTTTATTTTATGCGTATGCATGTATCACCTGCATGTAGGTAAGTGCACCCGTGCTGTGCAATGCCTACAGAGGTCAGAAGAGGCTGTCAGATTCCCTGGGACTGGAGTTATGGACAGTTGTTAGCTGCCATGTGGGTGCTGGGATTCGAACCCGGGTCTTCTGCAAGAACAACCACTGTTATTATCCACTGAGCCATCTCTTCAGCCCCTGTTTCTATTCTATTCCTATTTCATTCATCTTCAGGTGGATGTCCAGTTTTGCCAGCACTATTTGTTGAAGATGTTGCCTTTCCCTCAATTGTGTGTTCCTGGCACCTTTGTCAAATATCAGGTGACTGAAATTGCATGTACTCATGTTTGGGTCTTCTATTGTGTTCCATTAGTCTATGTGTCTATTTTTGTGCTGTTTATATGCCTATAGCTCTGTAATATAATCTGAGATCTGGCATGGTGATCCCCCCAGTGTTATTCTTTTTGCCCAAGATTGTTTTGGCTATCTGGATGTGGTTCCATATGAGTATGATTTTTTTCAAGCTTTGTGAAGAATGTTGTAGGTATTTTGATTGGAATTGTATTGATAAGATTGTCATTTTCACAATATTGATTCTACCAATCCATGAGCATGATGGGTCTTTCCATCTCCTAGTGTCTTCCTCTATCTCTTTCTTTAGAGATTTGAATTTTTCATTGTAGAGATCTTTAATGTCTTTGGTTAGGTTTATTCCTAAATATTTTATTGTTTTCGAGGCTATTGAGAATGGGAGGGTTTCCTCTAGTGCTTTTTCTGATTGCTTGTTATTGGTGTATAGAGAGGCTACTGACTTTGGTAGGTTAATTTTGTAACCTGCAACTGT
>NW_008329288.1:6457-8924 GCF_000622305.1 Nannospalax galili
ATTAGAAAAAAATTTAAATAAACTATGAATTATATAATCATATTAAATTATTTATTATTTTTATTTATTTATAAAATATGTGTTAATATATTATATTAATATATCAAATATATAACAGTATTATATGATAACTGATTTTTGTGTGTATATATATATATGGAAATAATAAGCAAAAGCTATGTGGTCATTTTATTAGGTACATTAAAAAATGGAAACTGCAAAGTTTAACTCATGATTAAAATGATCAACTAACTGGGAATGTAAAGAATAGCTTCAGATTGCCTTCAGGCATTGAGGAAAAATAAACCCAAAGTTAATATGATATTTAGTGTTGAAGGAAGCAATGTGTTAATGTTATCTCTCTTTCTCTTTGAAAATAGTATGTTAATTAAAATAAGTCAGTCAAACACAGACAAAAAAGTTTGATTGCTTGTGCATTCAATAACATCCCAGAGGTTTGAAGTTCTAACCAGGTAAAATTAGACAATAAAAAGAAATAAATACCATCTGTACTAGAGAGGTAAAAGTCAATTATCTGTGTTCAAATGACATGAGTGCTTATAAAACATCTATAATTATAGAAAAGTCTATTAGAACTGAAAATAAGTCATCTAGATCTCATGAACAAAATCAATACAAAAAAATCAATCACATTGCATTAAACTAGAAATGAAGAGTTTAAAATAAATCTTTAAAAAAATCCATTTTGATATTGTCAAAGAGTAAAATATTTAAGAATAGCAAAAAAGCCAAAGACTTGAACAATACAATTATCAAACCATTATTGAAAATTAAAGAATGACATAAACAGGTGAAAAAATATATATCTTGCTCAAAGATTAGAAGACAATACTGTTAGAATGACAATAATCCCAACCAAATCAATAGATTCTACATAATCCCTGAATTTCTGTAGAAATTGATAAACGGATCTTAATATTTATCAGAAGTACAAGGAATTCATAATGATCAAATCAGTATTGCAGAGAACAATGTGGACTGATATTTCCCCTTTCAGAATTCATCATAAAGTCACAGTAATAGTGAATCTAATAGCATAAGGGTAGGCATACCAATCAAGAAAATAAAGCTAAGAATTCATATGTAAATTCTCACACATGTGGTCAATTAATTTTCTATAATAAAAAAAATCATTTGGGAAAAAATAGTTTTTCCAAGGAATAGTATGGGGAAAACAGAATAACCAGTTCAAACAATGGAGATGGATCCCTAACTCAGAATATACGCCAAAATGAATTCAAACTGGAAGAAAGGGCTTAATTTAATAGTGAAAACAACAAAATTACTATAAGAAAATTTAGGAGTCGACTTCGAAATCCTGGGAATGATGTGATTGATATGATGCTCATAACATAAACTGAAAAATTAGAATAAATTGGAAAATATAAGATTAAAAACATTAATGAAAAATGGTGTAAGTAAACAGAGAAACAACCCTTAGAATAAAATATCTGATAATAGACTTATGTCTAGAATATGTGAAGAATTCTTTAAAATTCAACAACATAAAATTCTAATGAATTTTCCTTAAAACAAATGATATTTGTAGATGTTTCTCAAGGAAGATAAATAAATCACCAAAAAAGCACATGAAACAATGGTCAAGAGTTTGGTCCTTATAAATGTAGATCAAGACATCACTGAAACAACATTTCACAAATATTAGGTTGGCGATAACTAAGAAAGCAGGCCAAAACAAGTCATTGTATAGATGTGTAAAAATTAGAGTTCTGATATATTTTTGTTTGAGGTAGAATATGCTGTAGCCACTTTGAAAACTAGTTTGACTATTGATTAAAAAATGACATAATTTTACCATTTTAATAATAAATTCATACACAAAAAATATACACACAAAATTATGTACACAAATATTTGCAGAAGAAATATAATATTCAAGAGTGAAAACAACCCACATTCCCATAAACGTATGATTAGCTAACCCAAATGTAGAATATCTCTATACAACTGAATATTGTTCAGCAACAAAACATTGTTATGTCCTACTTATTGATAAACCTTTAAAGTATGACTTTAACTGAAAGATTATATAAAATGTTGCAATATAGTGACACCACTTTTATGGCTACTCTCTATGACAGGTTTGTCTTGCCAGAGAGCAAATTAATGATTTCCTAAGACTGAGGTAAGTTGGCAGGTAGTGCAAGTCTATTTAATGCTACTAGGCGTGGAATGGGGGTCATTTTGAAGAGAATGAAAACATACCATAATTAGAATTAAAGGACAGTTTCCTAGTTGAATTACAGACTTTAAATCTATGAATTGCCCAAAATGTTCACTACACCTCAATAGAGAAAAAGAGAAAGCAACAATTCTTTGAGCCTAGTTATGGAAGTCATCATAAGAACAACATTAAATGGGCTCAGTAGTGTGTGTGTGTGTGTGTGTGTGTGTGTGTGTGTGTGTGTGTCTGTGTCTGTGTCTG
>NW_008329288.1:9106-10413 GCF_000622305.1 Nannospalax galili
GCACCAGAGTCAATTCCAAATGGATAAAAGACCTCAATGTGAAATCTGAAACTCTGAAACGGCTGAACGAGAAAATATAAGCACTACTCTACAAGTTATATGTGCAGTAAAGGACTTTCTAAATCTGACAATAATTTCCCAGGAATTAAGGTCAACAATCAACAAGTGGCACCTCATAAAATTAAAGGTTTCTGTACAGAAAAAGAAACAACCATTGAAATGAAGAGGAAATCCACAGAATGGGAGAAAATCTTCACCAGCCACACATTTGACAGAGGATTACTATCCAGAATATAGAAAGAACTCAAAAAATCAAGATGGTTAAGAAACACCTTAAAATTTGTTCAACATTCTTAGTAATTAGGAAAATGCAAATCAACATCACTTCACTAAGATTTCATCTCACCCCAGTTAAACTGGCTAAGATCAAGGGAACAGATGACACCCAGTGTTGGAGAGAACGTGGTAAAGGGGGAAATCACATTCACTGCTGGTGGGATCGTAAACTCATGCAACCCATATGGGAAGCAGCGTGATGAACTCTTACACTCATTTACCCAAAGGACTCATCCTACTGTAAAGACACTTGTACATTCATGTTTGTTGCTTCTCTTTTCACAATAGCTAAGAAATGGAAGCAACCTAAGTGTCCTTCAGCTAAGGAGTGAATAATGAAAATGCGGTGCTTTTGCACAATGGAGCTCTACTCAGCAGTAAAGAACGATGAAAACATAAAATTTATAGTCAAATGGATGGAAATAGAAACTATGACACTAAGTCAAGTAACAGAGACTCAGAAAAACCAGCGATGTATAGTCTCCCTTATTTGTGGATCTTAGCACCAAATCCTTATATGTGAATATATATCCTGATGTAACCTCAGGAGCCAGGAAGTGGAAAGGAACCATGGAGGTAAAGGGAAAGAAGAAGCCTGAGGTGGCAGATAGTAAGAGACAGGTGTCGGGGCTGAAAAGATGGCTCAGCAGTTAAGAACACTGGTTGTTGTTGCAGAAGACCAGGGTTCGAATCCCAGCGCCTACATGGCAACCAACAACTGCCCATAACTCCAGTTCCAGGAGATCTGGCAGCCTCTTCTGTCCTCTGAGGTCGTTGCATGACACGGGTGCACTTACCTATATGCAGGCAATACACACATACACATAAAAATAATAGATAAAAATATTGTTTTTAAAAAGAGAGATAAGTGTTACCAAGGGGAAAATGTGGAAAATGGGAGTATTCACCTGGGAATGGAGGAGTGAAGGATATAAAGGGAAGCATGGGGATAAAGGGGAAGGGGAACTCAA
>NW_008329288.1:10746-14216 GCF_000622305.1 Nannospalax galili
GAGAGAGGGTTAAATGGGGAGAAAGAGATGAGAGATAAATACTCCTTAGGTCATGTGAAAAAAACAAAGGGAAAACATATTAGTTCAAAAGTCTACTGAAAAACACACACACAATATCTGTACATAAATGTGTGTTTATATCTGAGGTTATAAAACAAGTAACACAGTGCCAGATAGGAGAAACCTCCCTTCAAGTTGTTGGTCGGGGTAGTCGAAGGGATTCCTGAAATAATACGCTTATTGTCATAGCCTTTGATTACGTTCCAGAACTTGAAGTTAAGACCCTATTGTTGAAGACAAGACATATTTCAGACACAGCACTTAAAGCAATTAAGTTGGAAATGACCTGGAAGCCCCCTTCCTGAAGACTAGCTCTCATGGCTTTAGAGGACAGTGTGGAGGGGCATCTCAAGACTGACCATAGCTATGCTATGTTACAAGCAGGCCCCAGCTAAACCCAGTAGTTAGAGCTAGAGGCAGTTTACTCAAACGTAGGAATGAAAAAAAAATCTGATCCAGCTGCACCAAGGTGGGCTTGAGAACAGGTCAGTATGCACCTGGTAACCCCTGCTAACAACATATTTATAGATTATCTAAGTTTCATTTGGCTTGTTCATATAGAATTATAACTATTGTCTTACAGAATAGAAATTGTTAGGGGGGCTTTCCACCCCTAAGCTTCAGAACTTAAACTTTTCACCCCTGGATGTAATTTTTCTATATAAAAACATACTCTAAAGATGGCTCAGGACTGCACTTGGGGTCTAAATGCCCAGTGTAGTCCCTGGTCAACTAAAACAATCTTTTAAAGACTTTCTTTTGGCAATTTTTTCTGTGTCTGAGTGGTCTTCTCTGGTGAGATACCATCACATTTTGGAGGTCCCACCGAGGACCCCAGACCTTGGCGGGGGAGGCGGGGTCGTCGGTCTCCAATCAGATCAGGAAGAACATGGGTATAGGAAGACCACCCTCCCCCCTACACACACTGCCCAGGGCTACAGTGGGCTCCAATAGCCCCACCCCAAAGATTTTTTTGAAGATTGCAGAAAGTTACTTGCCTGGTTCTGAAACTTCTGGAGGTAAGTTTGTCTGAGACACCTTCAAGAGGACACTTAGGAGAGGCCAGAAGAGCCACTAATTGGGTATCTAAGAAGCCATGTGAGATGTCACCAGCTACCCTCTGCAATTAAACTTGGTGTGTGAATGTTTGGTGGCCATCGAGTAATTGTTTTGTCTGTGCTTGTCTCCTTTGTTACTCCTACCAATTTGTCATGTAGCAATATGGGAGGGGGCGAGTGTCCTAAGACTCCCCTGAAGTGCATGCTTAGGTATTTTAGGGAGGGTTTTGTGGACTAGAATGACTATGAAGTCTGCTTCTCGCCTGGAAAGCTCTGGACAGTCTCTAAGCTTGAATGGCCAGCCTTTAACATATGGTGACCCAGTGAAGGGACCCTAGATGTTCAGACAGCTCAAGCCATTTGAGACACCCTAATCAATTTCCCTACATCGATTGCTGTCTGTTCTTGATTTTGCATCCACCACCCTGGCTTAAAATCTGTGCTTTCAGCCGGGTGTGGTGGAGCATGCCTTTAATGCCAGCACTCGGGAGGAAGAGGCAGGCAGATCTCTGTGAGTTCAAGGCCAGCCTGATCTACATAGTGAGTTCCGGGACAGCTGGGGCTACAGAGATACCCTGCCTCAAAAAGACCAAAAAAAAAAAAAAATCTGTGCTCTCTCCTTGGGCATGTACATTCTAGTGGTCCAATCTGAGGTGGGAAGGAAAGCTAGAGCACCACCACTCCTCTCAATTCTGCCGGAAGAGAGCGACACCTCTCGCCAGCCTTATGCGCCCAGGCAGCCCGCAGGAACAGGCAACTAGGAGAGGTCAGAGAAGGATCCTGTTTCCTCCACTTTGGACCTGTTCTTCCCTCCGCAGACATGGAGTGGTTCCACATAAGGGGAGGTGAGGCAGGCCAGTGCCTCTCCCTCTGTCCACTTGGAGACCCCTCTTTTCTCCTCATACACAGAAGTGGCTCCACTTATGGGAGGGGTCGGGTGGAGTCAGCACCACTTCTTCCCCTAGGAGAGGCCCCACCAATGGGACCCGGGCCACAGGAGGGCACTGGAGCTTGGGTTTTCACTGGTGAAGCCCACACCCTTTTATGGTTCATGTTCTATTTTCCACCCATGATCTTTATAATTGGAAAACTCAGAATCTTCTTTTCTCTGAAAAGCTGAACCATTCATTAGTTTATTTGAGACTGTTTTCTATACCCACCAGCCCACCTGGGATGATTGCCAACAGCTTCTGGCAACACTCTTCATGGCAGGACCGATATGTTCTATTTTCTATTTTCCACCCATGATCTTTATAATTGGAAAACTCAGAATCCTCTTTTCTCTGAAAAGCTGAACCCATTCATTAGTTTATTTGAGACTGTTTTCTATACCCACCAGCCCACCTGGGATGATTGCCAACAGCTTCTGGCAACACTCTTCATGGCAGGACCGAATTAAATTGGAAAGTGGAAAGATTGCTCTTGGGTCTGGGTCAGCATCTCTTCCCAACAGTGACACTCACATAGAGCGTCACTTCCCCTCTAAGAGACTGGACTGGGATCTTAATACAGACAGGTAAGGAGGATCTGGACAACTTTCACCAAGTCCTTTAAGAGGAATAAAGATGGCTGTTTAGGAGACTGATGAATCTTTCCAAGGTCAGCAGGAAAGATTGCTCTTGGGTCTGGGTCAGCATTTCTTCCCGACAGTGACACTCACACAGAGCGTCACTTCCCCTCTAAGAGACTGGACTGGGATCCTGGCAGACAGGTAAGGAGGATCTGGAAAACTTTCACCAAGTCCTTTAAGAGGAATAAAGATGGCTGTTTAGGAGACTGATGAATCTTTCCAAGGTCAGCGAGGTGATTCGGGAACCTCAAGAATCACTTGCTGGGTTCCTGGAGCACCTTAGGGAGGCCTATCGCATCTTTACCCCAATAGATCTTTTTGCTCCAGAAAACCAGCAGGCCACAAATATTGCCTTTGTCACACAATCAGCCACAGACATTAAAAGGAAATTGCAAAAACTAGAAGGGTTTGAGGGCATTAATAGGTCACAGTTGTTAGCGATTGCCCAGAAAGTTTTCAATAACCGTGACACTGTGGAAGATAAACAGAACAAAAAACTGACTAGAATGGTGGTAACAGCTCTCAGAGAGGCAGATAGATGGTAGGAATCTAAGGGGAGGAAGCCAGAAGCAACAAGGAAGGAAAGGGCTAGAAAAAGGTCAGTGTGCCTATTGTAAGAAGGGACACTGGAAGAACAACTGTCCCCACTGAGTGAAAAAAGAGAAGGAGGCCGCCCTATCCTCCAACTTGGGGAGGATTGATGGGGCCAGGCTTCCATCCCAGTGAACTCCAGGAACCCATGGTAACAGTAAAAACTGGGGGCAAACCTTTTAGATTCCTAG
>NW_008329288.1:14758-27271 GCF_000622305.1 Nannospalax galili
CTGAACTAGGATTCTGGTGACTTGTCCCTTGTCTGAAGAGTATCTCCTGAAACTAATACAAATTGTTAGTAAAGATGCCCAGCCTCCAGGGTACTTGCAGGCTCTTCAACAACCATTCCCTTATGTGTGGGCTGAGAGAAACCCCCGAGGTCTGGCTGCCCCCTGATGCCCAATTATCATCCAGTTGCTAAGCACAGCAATCCCTGTGAGAGTCAGACAATTTCCCATGAGTTGAGAGGCAAAGCAAGGAATAGCCAAGCACATAAATAGGCTAAAAGAAGCAGGGATTCTCATTCCCTGCCATTGCTCTTGGAGCACACCATTGTTTCAGGTCCTGAAGCTTGGGACTCAAGACTATGAGCCTATGCAGGATCTCAGGGAGGCTAATAAGTGGGTCAAGACCATTCACCATCTATTCGCAAACCCCTATACTCTCCTGAGCCTCCTACCCCCAGAAAAACAGGTCTAAACAGTTCTGGACTTGAAAGATGCCTTCTTCTCCCTACCCCTGGTACCTGTCAGCCAGTCCCTCTTCGTGTGTGAACGGGAAGACCAGAGGGAGGATACACAGGCCAACTGACTTGGACTAGACTACCTCAAGGGTTTAAAAATTCTCCAACTCTGTTCAATGAAGCTCTGCGTGCCGACCTCCTGAAGTTCCACTACAAACATCCAGAAAGTACCCTACTCCAATATGTGGATGATCTCATCATGACCTCCAAGATGGAAGAAGGGCAGAGAGGCCACCAAGGAACTCTTGGAGACCCTCCAGACAGTGGGGTAGCGCATATCAGCAAGGAAGGCTCAGCTCTGCATGCCCTGTGTCACCTATCCAGGGTACAACCTGGAGGAAGGAAAGCACACTCTGGCTCATGGTCACATCTCCACAATTTTGCAGATTCCCCACCCTGAAAAATAAAAGACAAGGTAAATCCTGGGGGCAGTTGGTTATTGTCACCCGTGGATTTCAGGGTTTTCTGAAAAAGTAAAACTTCTGTATGCCAGCCTTAGAGGGGACCAACCTCTAGTATGGACTGAGACTGAGAGTGGACTGAGAAGCCTTTGAAGTCCTAGAGAGGGCCCTTGTCTTTTCACTGGCTCTGGCTCTCCCAGACATTACCAAGCCATTCCACTTGTTTGTGGATGAGGCTCAGGGCATAGCCAAGGGAGTTCTAGCTCACACCTTGGGGCCATGAAAACAGCCTGTGGCCTACCTATCTAAAAGACTAGATCTTAGATGACCAAGCTGTATATGGGCAGTAGCTGCCACTGTCCTACTAGTAAGGGAAGCTAATAAGTTGACCCTGGGGCAAGAACTTCTTTTGACCACTCTTCACTCAGTTAAGGCCCTCCTGAGAGGAACTCCAGAGAGATGGATATCAGATGCCTGGTTGATTCATTACCAGGTGCTTCTTCTAGATCAACCTCATATAAGGTTTTACAGGACTTAGGCCCTCAACCCAGCAAGCCTGTTGCCAGATGATGATGCAGAGCAACCTTTACATGAGTGTGTTGAATCCACCAGGTGGGACTTGACTGATGTCCCCTTATGGGTGGCAGATGAGGTGCTGTATACGCATGGAAACAGCTTTGTCTTAAATAGCCTCAGATATGCTGGGGCTGCAGTTATCATGAAAGACCAGACTGGGCCCAGATTCTCAGCCAACGAACTTCTGCCCAAGGAGCCAAACTCATAGTCCTAATCGAGGCACTCTGATGTGGAAGGGATAAGGCTAACACTGTGTATACAGACAGTCAGTGCACATTTGCCACTGCTCATATACATGAGGCCTTTTGCCAAGAAAGAGGACTCCTCACCTCGGCTGGGAAGGAGACAAAAAACAAAGGGAAGATCTTGACGCTGCTAAAAGGCATATGGCTATCCGAAAGGGTGGCCACTGTGTAATACAAAGGACATCAGAAGGGGGATTCCCCTGAGGCACAGGGTAACAGGGCAACTGACAGCCACCCAGGAGGTGGCCCTAGAAACAGTGGGGAACCTCCAAATCAGAACCAAGTGTTCCCTACAAACCCACTTATAAGCCAAAAGAAGAGATACGAGCATAGTAGGGCTCAAAATAAGAAAAAGAGGGATGGTGGATATTGCCAGATGGAAGGCCCATCCTCTCAGCAGCTCTGGGAAGGCAACTGGTGACCTAACTCCACCAAGTGACTCACCAAGGGGTTACAAAACCTGTTGAATTCCTACGGCCCAGGTATTACATCCCTTAGCTAGACCACATCTGTTACAAGGGGTATTGTATCCAGATGTTCCACCTGTGCCCAAGTAAATCCTAAAAGAGGGAAGAAATTCCTGGAAGGAATCCACGATCACAGTAGCACACCTGAGAAGGAAATGGACATTACTAAAATTAAGACAACTGTCTTCAGATACAAGTATCTTTTGGTTCCTGTGGATACAGTTTCTGGATGGGTGGAAGCCTATCCCACCCAGACTGAGACATCCTTCACAGTGACAAAGAAACTGCTCCAAGAATTAGTTTCCAGGTTTCCTTTGTCCCTTGCCCTATGGTTTGACAATGGCCCTCCCTTCAAGGACAAAATTTCTCAAAATTTGGTAAAGGCATTGAATACTAATTGGAAGTTACACTGTGCCTATAGGTCACAGAGTTCAGGATAGGTAGAAAGAATGAACAGGATCTTAAAGGATATCCTGACCAAATTTGTTATGAAATTTGAAATCGTGTTTGGGAAATCATGTTTATGAAATCATGTTTATGAAATCATGTTTATGAAATCATGTTTGGGAGACCACCACCTATCCTCCCCAAATTAAGAGACATACACAAAACAGAAATGACCAGTCACTCCCTTCTCAAATGATTACAGACCGTACAATGGACCAGATGGCCATCTACCAGATGGCCTATGAGCTGGTCTTCAATCCAACTCAGAACCAGTCCACAAGTTCAAGCCTGAAGATTGGTATGGATCAGGAGAGTTCCACTTTGGACCCTGGAACCAACTTGGAAGGGCCCATATCCTGTGATCTTTACTATGCCTATGGCAACAAAAGTGGCCTGGATCTCCTCATGGATCCATCACACCCAGTTAAAGGAAGCTACAGAAGAAGATGGAAAGCAGACTGTCACTTGGACTGCTGACCTCATAAAGATAAACTGACATGAACTCCCTGATTGTTATAATTATACTTTGGTTTCTTTTCCTTCCCAAGGGAATTGTTTATAGTCCCCATCTCCCCAGGCCTGGAAATGGCAACTCTGAAAACCTGGAGATGGGAAAATCCTTGCAACCGTGACCACAGACAGTCAACACACCTTCCAAACAGACCTCTGCACCTTTATGGCTTTAACCGTATGGTACCCCATGGCAGATATGAGACAGTATCAAGTAATGAGCTGTGGCAACCTAGAATTTGGAAAATGAATTCAAACACTCCATTTTTATGCCTGTCATTCTAATGGTGAGTCCTTCTGTCAGGGGAATAGCCAATACTACTGTGCAGCCTGTGGTGGTGAGACAGAATCCTCATGAGGGCATATAGACCCCTAAATCCACATAAATATACAGAAAGTACCCTCCACTTGATCCCCAGGTGGTTGTAATCCTCTGACTATCAAGATCATAGCCTGGAATACTGCAGGACACCACTATTGGGTGACAGGGAGAACCTGGAGTATAAGGTTTTATGGCACAGGGAAGGAGCTGGGGATGAGTTCACCATACAAAAAAGGAATCCACCCAGGTCCCTCAACCCATTGGCCCAAATAGGGACCTTTATCAGTCAGGTTCCTACAGTATAGGCTCCCCAGGAGCCTACAGTCTACCACATCTCCATAACACTGGTGACACCCAATCACACTAGGAAAAATAGCTCCAGCCACCCCAGCCTAAAACCCTGAAACAGACTCCCCTATGCTAGGGATGTTTGTGAAAGTCCATCAGCTTTTAAATCATACAGAGTCAGACGTAGGTCAGGACTGTTGGCTGTACTTAAATCCCAAAACCCCTTATTAAACAAGACATGGACTTAATCAGATTCTTACTCCTTGTAAGTATCAATCAAGTTGTGACTGGAACCACCCCTGAGTCAACTTAGGGGACCAACAAGAACAAGGGACCTGCATCATGTCACCTAACTATGACATTGAGATATCCCCCTAGAAGGGAGCTTATAGCAGAGATTACACACACACACAATGTGAAACAGAGGTTTTTCTTCCATGCTCTTGAAACTACCTGGCTGGCATGCGCAAATGGACTGACTGAATGTACATCCGCCGACGAGTTTGAGGGTCAAGGAGGAGGGGCATTCTGTATATTTGTCCACGTTGTCCCTCAGGTATGTGTGTATATATATATATATATATATATATATATATATATATATATATATGTATGTATGTATGTATGTAATATATATAGTGGGGAAGAGGGGTGGGAATACCTCAGTCTAGATCCAGGATTATCCAGAAGAAAGACGGCTGCTGCTGCGATCCTCATCCCACTCCTGGTAGGGGCAAGTATAGTAAGTTCAGCCTCCATTGGTACCTCTGCCCTAATTGTAGGAGATAATAACTTTAAGAAACTTAGTGCCCAAATACACATGGACCTGGGACACCTAGAAAATTCCTTCTCCAGACTTGAAAGTCAGGTAATGTCTCTACGAGAAGTAGTGTTACAAAATCACAGAGGCCTAGATTTATCTTTATGAAGCAAAGGGGGTCTCTGCATTGCTCTAAGAGCGATCTTCTACTTCTACGTGAATCAATCTGGGATCATCAGGGAAAGCTTAGCATTAGTTAGAAATAAAGAAAAGCAAAAAAAAAAAAAAGACGAGTCTGACAACTGATACCAATCTTTATTTTCCTGGTCTTTATGGCTCACCACACTGTTCACGGCCCTAGCTGGGCCTTTAATCCTCCTGGCCATGTCAATCAAACCTCGTCTGATCAACTGCCTGACTAATTATATTAGGCAACAGATTAAAACAGTAGAATTTATGGTCCTGAGGGGACAATATATTCCTCTGTCCCAATATGAGTCTATGATTTGACTCAAGCCATAGAACCAGTAGGAAATGTGGTGAGGCACCTCAAGATGGACCATAGCTATGCCATGTTACAAATAGGCCCCAACTAAACCCAGTAGTTAGAGCTAGAGGCCATTAACTCAAACATGGGAATGAAAAAAAAAAAAGTTTGAACCAGCTGTACCAAAGCGTGGGCTTGAGAATAGGCCAGCATGCACCTGGTTACCCCTGCTAACAGCATATTTATGGCTTCTGTAAGTTTTACTTGGCTTGGTCTTGCAGAATAGTGACTGTTGTCTTACAGAATAGAAATTGTTAAGGGGGCTTTCCACCCCTAAGCTTAGGAACTTAAACTTTCCACCCCTGGATGTAGTTTTTCTATATAAAAGCTTATCCTAAAGATGGCTCGAGACTGCACTTGGGGTTTGAATGCCCAGTGTAGTTGCGGGACAGCAATGTGTGTGTGTGTGTATGTATATATATATATATATATGCTTTCCTTTAACATTTTTTTCTGTGTCTGAGTGGTCTTCTCTGGTGAGATAACATCACAACAATAGTATGCAAGCTACTCAGGGAGAAAAATCAATCAATGGTCCAATCCCAGTTTTAAAGCCCAATATCCACAATAATAACAGGCACACCAAATTGTATCTGTGCAGGACTGGTACTTTTAACTTGGGGGTAATCAACAGTGTGTAATAGGATTTGAAGCCTGCTCAATGGGAGGGAACTCATGTGTAGCACATAAACATAGCCAAATATACATGGCTGGAGAAGTCACAGATTCTATCACATCCCTAAACAAACATAATCTTTTACTATATGCTAAATGTATATCATTGCCGGGCGTGGTGGTGCATGCCTTTAATCCCAACAGTCAGGAGGCAGAGGCAGGTGGATCTCAGTGAGTTCAAGGCCAGCCTGGTCTACATAGTGAGTTCTAGGACAGCTGGGGCTACAGGGAGACCCTGTCTCAGAAAGACCAAAAGAAATTATATATATATATATATATATATTGCTATATTTACAGACAAGTATACCAGTTACCACTCATCAAAGAAGCTTCCTTTGCAGCAGATGGAGACTATTATAGAGTTCACAACTGGTCTCATACAGAATATGTGTCTGTAAGATGCCTAGCCCTAAGTGACACACCTACATTGGAGTCTCTATACCTAAGGCTTATGGAACATAGTGGAACAAGGAGTAGACAGAATACTGAAGCATCTTTCAACTCTCATCAGTGTAGCTTCCTTATGTCACAGAGAGCATTGAACAAAGAAGGCCACACCTGGCTAAAGTGTAGAGAATAAGAGACTACAGTGTGTGTGTCCCTGGATAGGACTCCTATATTAAACCTCACCCACTCAGGGTTCAGGGACCATTGTGGAATAGAGGGCAGAAAGTTTTTGAGAGCCAAGGGTTATGCATGACCATAAGGACACAGAGGCTTCTAGACTTCTGGAAACCGGCTCATATGAACTTATAGCTATGGTGATAGCATGCACAAGAACCATACAAACTCAATCAGACAAAAACCTAGCAAAGAACTGAGGAAATAGTCAGCAGGCCCCAACCTTAGCTTAGGAATTATTGGCAGCTGATCACTGCTAGGTGAGGAAGAGCTGATATTCCTTAAAGGAGTGACACTAGATAGGCTAAATAGGCTCCAGTGGATAAACTCACATTGAGGGACATCTGGGCACACAAACTTAACTTGGTAGGCCTTAACATATAATGCAGAATGCATGAAATCCTGTAGGTGGCTATGGATGGGTGGATAGATAGTGGAGGGGATCTAAATATGATTAAGATACATTGTATGAAATGCACAAAAATCCAATAAAAATACATTAAAAATAAAGTAAAAAAAGCCAGTAGCATACAGAACAAGATATCCTGCATTTTATTATTTTTTGTGCATGAGTGTTAGGTCTATATGCATGTAAATGCACCATGTCATACAGTACCCATGAAGGACAGAAGAGGGACTTGGATCTCCCGGGACTAGAGTTACAGATAGTTCTTAGCTGCCACTGGGTGCTGGGATTCAAATCTAGGTCTTCTGCAAGAACAACTAGTGCTCTTAACCACTGAGCCATCTCTCCAGTCCCAATCTGTAGTTTATACAACAGACAGTGTTTATACAAAACTGGGGAAAAAAACAGAAAACAGCATGAAAAAAACAAAAGATGTTCCCTGACATTTCACAGATTAGAAAGAAGCGCTTAATCCATCAGAGGTGGTGAATATAAATTGAAGTCAAATAAAAAAAAAAATTAAAGCCCAGCAGGATCCTGCCAAATTGCCACAAATTAGAATATAATTGTTTTCCTGGAGGATTACAATAGAAAATGCCCTGGAAAAGTCCTATTTATTGGTTTTTCAGTTTAAGAAATATAGATATTGTTTTTATAATTATAGGGTGAACTATGCATAAGCTTTATTTTTCTAAACTTTATCTTGTTATATTATAAAAGAAAATGTGCTTACATACAAAATTTATTATCTCTTTGGGGAGAATACTTGTGACCACAAAAGTATTCTTAATTTAACCTGTTTAAGTAGGCATTGGTCACACATGTGTTCATTTTTCGATATCGTGTTATGTCTTTTATATGTTAAGTATATATTTTCATTTGTAGGAAATTTTATAATTAATCTTTAAAGACTAACTTAGGAAAATCGAGTATGTAGCCTAATCCACTACAGTATATGCAATAAGAAATTTTTAACTGTTCCAATAATTTGTAAATTGAAAATTATTTCACTTTAAAACAAGGGTCAGTAAATTATAGCCTGCAAGTTTGTTCTGGCTCATCACCTGCTAAGTAAGTGGTGGTTAGCTGAGAATGAGTTTTAACTTTAAAATAGATGAGAAAGGGCTGAGAGTATAGTCCAGCGGCATAGTGCTTGCCTAGCATGTCTGAGCCCTTGGATTTGAACTCCAGCACTGAAATGAACTAATTAAACTTAAAGAATAATGTTACAATACATAAAAGTTACGTGAATTTCAAATTTAAATATCTACAGATAAGTTCTATGTTGACATAAACATGGGTTCACCCTTTGGCTATGTATTAGTTACTTTTCTATGCTGTGATAAAATGCCATGACCAAGGCAACTTATAAAAGGAAAAGTTTCTTACAGTTGCAAAGAGGTAAGAGTCCACAATGGTGAGGAGACATGGCAGCAGAGGTGGTCAGAGCAGAAAGCCGAGCATCCACATCTTCAAACACATGCAGGAAGCAGAGAGAACAACTGAAGGTGGGGCAAGGCGATGAGCTATGGTCCTGCTCCTCCAGCAAGGCCACACCTCCCAAAGGTTCCATACCTTCCCCAAGCAGTGTCACCAACTGACTGTATACCAAGTGTTCAAATACTGGAGCCTGTGGGGGACATCCTTCATTCATATCACCACAGACCATTTAAAAAGGAAGGTAGTTTCAAGCCAAGGTATGAAAGAATCCTGAAGAGTGTGATAGTAACAGCTTATTCATATGAAAATGCATGATAATTAGGATAAACATAGTTTTACTTCCTGATAATCTTTTTTTTACCAACTGACTGTATACCAAGTGTTCAAATACTGGAGCCTGTGGGGGACATCCTTCATTCATATCACCACAGACCATTTAAAAAGGAAGGTAGTTTCAAGCCAAGGTATGAAAGAATCCTGAAGAGTGTGATAGTAACAGCTTATTCATATGAAAATGCATGATAATTAGGATAAACAGAGTTTTACTTCCTGATAATCTTCTGGGGAGGCAGAGGCAGAAGGATCTCTGTGAGATCAAGGCCATCCTGGTCTATACTAGGAGTTTCTGGCCAGCTGGGGCTATAGGGAAATCCCATCTCCAAAACAAACAAACAAACAAACAAAACCACCACAAAATGTCAGACTGGTGTGATTGTGACACAGAGCACACAGACAACAGAGCTGTTCTTCTATGGATGCCCTCTGCTCTGGGAAGCCAGAAGACTCCAGGCAGCTTGCACAGTGTGGCCTTCAGCATCCTGAAGGCAATGTAGTGAAAGTATACAGCATCCTTTATCCTTCTGCCCATTCAGGTAGCACATGCATTTGCATGAAGCCAAGTGCCCCTCTGAGAGCTTAGGGGACTCTGGTGTCACCACAAATGCTGTTCTATGGAGATTTGGGCCACACTGAACTCTGAAAGAATTGCAAAGCTTCTAGTTTGTTGTACGTTCTGTGTGTTGTCAGATATGTAAGGACCAGAAATCTGTATTAATGGTTTTGGTTTCTTTGTCTACAAAATGAGATGAATCAAATCTGTTTGAAAGATTTTTCAGTACTATAAGAATTAGGAATACTGTATGCAAAATTTCTGTAAATAGTAGGCATTCAATTAAAGCAACCTATTAGTATTCATAACTGTCCATTCCTATGGTATCAGGGCAAAGGGAAAAAAATTTCCAGCTGGCATCTGCGACATTAGTAGACATCAGCTCTAAGTCCATAAAGAGCTTAGGAATCAAGACATGACATGGAAGTATAATTAATTAATTCAGGAAGACAGAACCAGGAAGTCTCCAATCAGCTCTTTCATCTTGCTAAGTGATTTATCAGCCCCTTGTCCTGACTCTGGCCTGAACTGGGTTTTACAGCAGCCCTCCCAATCACTTAGCCTCATCTTACTCACATACCTCAGCTCACTTTACAATTCCAGGTGACCCTCACAATTTCTAGGACACAAGGTTAAGAGCCAGGATTCAGCAAGTTACTAAGAAAATAAAAAGTTTTCAGAGAAACCATGCAGGTTCAGAGGGTTCCCCAGGCATAAGTTCACCCATTAGCGTCATTTAAGAAGAAAATTTCAAGCCAAGGTGTTGAAAAAACCCCAAAGAGTGCATGATATTAACTGTTTATTCAAATGAAAATACTTGATAATTAGGATAAAATATGAGGATCTGAAAGTTAGAATGACTGTAATTAAAGTGAAACTGAATTCAGTTTGCTTTCAATTTAACTAGGTATAAAATTAGATTACTAATGTATTGAAACATGACACAGCAAATTATCCCTGTTGCTAATTCTTGGTTTCTTACATTAGGAACCCTATTTAAAAAGAGTAGATGTAAGTGAGAAAATTATTTCAACATTATCTCAAACAAAGGAGGACATCACGCAGAGAAGAATTAAAAGTCCTCATTCCTATGGCGGTGGTGGTGGAGAGAATGTGCAGAGCTGGAAGGGCTGCCAGTCCCTTGCCATGCCCAAGGCTGAGTGTTTCCCATGGACCACAGCCAAGCCATGGCTGTACTGTGCCTTCCTGGACCACCCAGCTATATGCCTGAGACCTGACCTTGAGCATGAAAACTGTGGAGATGGTTTTACAACTGCTCTGTCTTGGAGAAGCCTAGAAGGAACTGCAGAATCTCTGTGAACTTCTTACTTCATGATCAAGGAAGAGCTGGTTCCCTTTGCAGAGCCCTCACACATCTAAGAAATAGTTTGAACAATTCCAATACTCAACTGTTTCCAAGGATTCACACCATCAGAACATGGATTTGTGTTCACTTAATGCATACAACAATCCATCAAATAACACTCATTGTCTCTCTTAAGAGTACATGGTGGATGTGGTGGTTTGAATGATAGTGTCCTCCATACACTCCAAGTATTTGGACATTTTGTTCCCAGTTGGTGGTGCTATTTTGGGAGGTCTTACAAGGTATGGTCTTCCTGGGGGAAGCACGCCATCTGGGGTAGGCTTAGAGAGGTCTTAAGCCCTACCATATTTCCAGTTGCTCTGCTTCCTGAGTGTGCTTGAAAATGTGAGCCTCTGCTTCCTGCTCCTACTCTGGCCACCTTTTGCCACCACACATTTCAGTCATGATGGACTCTGATTCCTTTGGAACTGTAAGCTAAACAAACTCTTCCTTCTATAGGTTGCTTTGGTCATGATGTCTTACCACAGCAACAGAAAAGAAACTAATACAGTACATTTTATTCAAAAGATGAATTTTTGATGCACAGTTCAATACCTTTAATTAGGTTTTCCTTTGTTTCTCTGCATGATCTCTACCTATAAGTGCTTTCTGAATTCTTGGAAAGCATAGCTGATGCTTAAGGAACTCTCCTACAACACTATTTAGCACAGTGTCACATCCTGATGAATGAACAAAACATGCGTTCTGGGTTCTGGTCAGAAGGATGTGTCTGCTTTATTCAATATTCACATCAGGTTTCAGGGAGAAGAGAGGAAGGCCCAAGAGACATGTGCTGTGGGCATCTTCTCAGGGTGGCCCCTGAGCTACAGGGAACTGCAAGGTTTTGCTGTGGTTTGAGGATAAAAATGTCCTCCAAAAGCTCATGTGTTGAGCTACAGGGAACTGCAAGGTTTTGCTGTGGTCTGAGGCTAAAAATGTCCTCCAAAAGCTCATGTGTTGAAGACTTGGTGGGTAGCTGTATGCTTGTGAGTGATAATTTGGATCATGATGGGTCTCATTGATTCACTGATTAATTCATAGCTAGATGGTCTATTGGTGGGGCCTGGCTGGTGGAAGTAGGTCACCAACTCCTTCTTGTGGATTTCTCTCTGCTCCTGTTTGCCAAGAGGTGAGCAACTTTGCTCTACTATGTTCCATTTCACCACAGGCCCAGAAGCAAAGAGCCAAATGACCATGGACCGAAGCTTTTGAAATAAGCCAAAATAAGTCTCCCTTCCTATAAGTTGTTTTTGTGGGTATTTTGTCATAGTGATGAAAAACTAATTGAAACAAGCTTTTAGCTTATCATGGAGATTATCTGTTACTAGCAGATCTGGCCAAGACCCACGGAATATCAAACATGGGGCTGATTTTGTTTTCAGTATTCACCCCATGTATAATTGGATCAAGTCCACCCCAACTGCAGCATTCTAATTTGAAGAGCAGTTCTCCTGGGAATTTTATGGGTTGTTTTCTTAACTCAGGTTCAGTCTGGGTCTGTCAGAACACTTTTGCTGACCAAAGCCTATCTCCTCTAGGTAATGAAGGCCCCACTGATATCTGGCCACATTCTTCATTTTGCTTAAGAGTTTAGGCACAATCCCTACAATGGACAAGAGGTGGGAATGTCCCTCAGATGGAGACACAACATCTCCATGGTAGGCCCCTGGGATCTGCAACTATCCAACTCTGCTTTTCCTGAAGAGAATTTAACCGTACAGGGATCCCCTGCACAGGACTGAGAGAGGCCTTGAAAAGGAACTCAGATCCTCTCCTGACTGTGTGGGAGCCATTTCTGTGAGATGATACAGTGGCCCCTTCCCATACTGCACACCATGAATCACTTAATCTATCAGATTCAACTCTACCCTCAACCTGTTACCAATGGAGAAGTCTAGTGATATCTTAGAAATAAGACAATAGATTGAGAAATCTAACTAGCATTTGCAGGTTCTTAGCACCATCTGAGAAAGAATCCATAAACAAGACAAGGTAAGGAATTAGAAGGAAGCTTATAGAGCAAAAGTTCACAGTGAAAGGG
>NW_008329288.1:27395-65347 GCF_000622305.1 Nannospalax galili
ATATATATCCTATAGAATCTAATTTGTGCCCACAAATGTCCTTCAGGGAGGGTCCATCCACTGGAGCCCAGCTAACTTACCAAGAGTTCCATACTTGAAAGAGACTCTCTGCCCCTATCAGCAGCCATCTGTTGCCACAGTTTTCTTAAGTGAGGTTGAAGCTTCTTACTCACTTCCTCATGTCTGTGCTAGGACTTTTTCCAGTTTGAGCTAGCATGAAGCTTGTGCTTGCTGTCACCATTGCTGTGAGTTCATATGAATAATTGACCACTGTTGTGGTCGTCCAACACCTCTGGCTCTTACAGTCTTTCCTCCCCTTCTGCAATGATTCCTGAGCCTTGTGGACAGAAGTTTGATACAGATGTTTTATTCAGGGATAAGTGCTCTACAGCTTCATGTTCTCTGTACATTGGCCAGTTGTGGGTTTCTGTGTTAATCACCATTGTTGCATAAGTTCTCTGGTGAGAGCTAAGAGATACATTAATCTATGGGCATAACAATAAGTCATCAAGAGTCAGTTTAATATGATAACTATTAAGTAAAAAATTGTTATTAGGTTCTCCCCTACATCCTGTGACTTGTTTAGCTCCAGATTCCTAACCCTGATATCAATGTCAGATACAGGCTCCATTCTAAGAAGCAGACAGTAAATCCAATAAGAACGTCGTTGGTTACTCCCATAATATTTGTGCCACTATTGCACTGGTGAACAAGTCTTGCCAGGACAGTTATTATTGTATTTCACAGGGTTCACAGCTGGGTAAGATTGTTTTTCTTTGCAGCACCTTGCAGTGCAGACTTCTTGAAATAGTCACCTCATACAGGATTTTGGATAGCAACTTGTAAACTAACTCTAATAAAGAGAAGGATTGTTCATGACGTAAGGCAGGGTGAAAGGAAGAATTCTGGAATTGGGTCAAGATTTTTCCCTAATACAATTTCTTATTGTGTGTGTGTGTGTGTGTGTGTGTGTGTGTGCTTACATGAGGTTTTCTAACATACCATGGCATCAAATGCATGGTGGGAGTAGGAATTTCTTAATGCTAAGGATAGGGACAGTCCATGATAATGAAGCTAAAGGCAGTTATTGGCCATGTTGGTCCCAGTTAGTTTGAGGTGTTCTGGCATTTTTTACTTAAAAGTTGTAAGATATCCTGCTTTAATACAGCCCCAGTTACATCAGCCTCTAGCTACTGTATAATTAGCCCCTTTTATTTTTTTATGTCCATCTAGCTCACTTCAAATCTAGTCCTCTAGGATTTTCCCTAAAGTATGGTTCCAAATACTGACCCTGTGCTTCCCACATCCCTGATCCCCATCCTTCTGCCTCTCATATTCTCTCTTGAAGCTGAAAGGTTTTCCTTTCCTCTATTGGTGGTGGAGTGACTTCTCCTAGGCTGTGCCTTCTGTCTCAAGGGCAGCTCTCATATCACTGTTCCCAAGGATTATGTGCAGAAGAAGGGCTGGAAATGTCACTGGGAGAGAACAGGGGTAAAGTTGGCAGAAAATAAAATATTTCCAAAATATTCTTTTCATTATCATTGTTTTCATTTAAAATTCATGGCAATCCATTGAACTATGTCTTATTTTTCTTTCACAAAGAATATGACCCTATAAACCCAGAATTCTGAAGACCAATGTGGAAGGATAACTCTAGAGTAAGATCTTGTCTCAAAATGTAAAACAAAACATGAAGAGAGAGAGAGAGGAAGAGGAAGAGAGAGGAAGAGAGAGAGAAGAGGTGTGTTGCCCAGGTTCCATAGTGACTGGCCTCTGTTTTCTAATTGCAAAGTCCTAGATTCTTCCACCTCACACCTTACCTCATATTAATGAAGATGCTCAACAAGATACCAAACAAACACACCCTCACTATTTTACTCAAGCGATTAAACCATTAGCTAGAAATTTGAACTCCTTGCCTGAGACATTTGTAAGCTAAAACTGGGTGTAGTGGCACACACCTTTAATCCCAGTACTCAAAAGACAGAGGCAGGTGAATCTCTGTGAATTCAAGGCTGGCCTAGTCTACACTTGGAGTTCCAAGCCATTCAGAGCTATATAGGGAGACTCTGTCTCAATAAAAGAAAGCAAAAAAAAAAGAATACCCCAAAATTATTGCATTTTTACTTCATTGTGTATTTCCATTTCTTCATTATGTGAGTTTGCAATATTCCAGTGACTCTTTTCCCCTTTCCATCCTCCCTTCAAAGAATCCCTGAAAAGACTGAAATAAGTGAACTGGCCCCTTTAAAACCCCCTGAGGGATCCTACAATTGCACCAGAGCAGCTACATAATAGTCCTGAGAGGAGGTTTTCTCTATAGTTCACTCAGTATTCAGGAGCTGGACAAGAGCTACATAATTTATACAGGCAATTACACATCAATTGGTTATTAAAAGTGCCCTCATTGAGATGTACTGTACTGAGGACACATAGATAAATCCGGTTCCCCAGGTAACCGGCTGCAACTCACAGACAGAAGGCAGATTTTCTGATTTTTTGGATTGGCATCTCTTCTCTTGACCCTGCTATTCTCTGCCTGCAGTGTGGCACTCTGCTGTGCGTGGGTGGCAGAACACTGGAGCAGTCGTGAGAAAGCCACAGGATAAATGTTAGCACCACACTTTTCTTGAAGCTCTTTCCTCCTGGGAAAAGTAATTATTTTCCTAATTAATTACACATTCACCCCAAAATTCACTCATTCATCAGTGTGTCCACTTAAATAATAAGTACTGATATTAACAACTGTGCTAGATACTGGAGGTGCATAAGAAACCAAAGGATGTCATCTCTCCCTTTGAAGAGTGAATGTTTAGTGAGGAAAAAACATGGGCAAACAAATAATTACAAATATTTTGGGAAGTGCAGCAGTGAAAATAGATACAAATAAAAATGAGGTGGAGAGGGTTTCTTGTTCTCTCCAGGGAATCTGGAAGGGCTTCACATAAGAGATAAAAGGCAAGCAAAGACCTATGATAATACGTAGGAGTTTACGAGATATAGGGGAAAGGTATCTACAAAGAAGGACATGGATATTCAAAGCCACACAATTTTCCATCTAATTAAGGATATGTCCTACATATGAAAGAAATAGCTCTAGGGACACTTTGGTCCATTTATACCTCTGGTCAATCATAGGTGGGGAATCAATTAGTGATTCTGCTGTTGCTGAACTGCTATACCAAAATATCTTGGGGGTGGAGTGAGAGGTAACTATGATACTGTTAGGGTTTTGTCTTATTTTTACGTTTTGGTTGTTAGCCTTAACCATTAATGGCTGCGCTACCCCCCACCCCAGGGTTTTGTCTTATTTTTCACTGCTAATTTGTTTTTTAATTGTCACAGAACAATTATGCACATTAGTCAGGTACACTGTTTTAGTCACATAACACTTTTTTTTGACACAAGAATACATTACGTGATGGTCAAACTGGTGTATTTAGCATATGCTTTGCTTCAAACATTTATCATTTATTTTTGAAATTATTTTTTTTAAACACAGACATTCATTCAGTAAACCTAGAGCTGGATCTAGAAATCAGCACTTTTAAATCCCTTAGGTGATTCTTTTGAAAATTGGACACAAACAATACCCAAGAAAAACTGGGTTAGTGTCTAATAGCTCTTGTTCTTATGCCTGGGCTGGATCCTTGAAGCCTCATTTAGCCTCCTACTCCCAAGCAGTTTGCTCAATGCCATCTAGTCAATTGGATCCCCGGAAGAGCTCATGTTTTTCCAGTTGTGTTTAAAATTTGGGAAGATGCCCAGATACACTGACAGTCCTTTGGCACCAGCTCCCAGTGAGCTTCCTTAGAAATGCAGCCGCAGTGAATCTGAAGACCAAGAGATGCAGAGGTACAGAACAGCCACTTGTGTCTCCACTGTGTAAACTCCTCCTGGAACTCCCATGAGGGCAGAGAGAAGGCCAGTGGGGAAAATGACAGCAATGGAGAGGAGCTACTTTTTTAAACGTTTTACAAAATGGTGCTGAGTATTCATTAAGCAACATATGAGCAAAAAACATTGAACACTTCTGAGAAACACATACCATGAAATACTATGGGGAATACAGGTAGCTTGTATAATCTAGGCAAAAGCAGGGATGCCATCCCCACGTGCAAATAACTGCTCCAGTAAGTTAATAATAAATTTCAGTTCTACCTGATAACATGGGTTAATGGCCTGAAAAGCCATTTTTAGTGATGATAGTACTTCTTTAAGTACTCAGAAGTAAGAAACAATCAAGAATTCACAAAAGAAATAAAGCTTATCCCCTAGGAGCTGTTGCTATGAAAATGCATTACTTTATAGCCTGCTCACCCCTTAGCTTTATTGCTCATCAAAGAAACGGGGAATTGACATTTGTTGAATGCTTATTATTGGACAAACAACAAGTAAGACACTTGCTTCAAGTAGTATTTCATTTTAGATTCTCAAAGCCTAGCGGATTTAGTACTGTCATAATTCATTAAAGATGTAGAGATTGTTTCAAGGGATACATACTTCTTACCCAGGGGAAACAGAGCTAGAATTATCCAGCCTGACTCTTTTCCTGACTTTCTGCCATCTCCACTGGTGGAGTCCCTACCACCACTGTAGATAATCTAGGTAGAGATTGAAGAATCCTAAATTCTGTGTGTTCATTCTGTGATGAGAAAAATTTAGAGAACAGACTGGGTCAGTAACTTGAAGTGCTTTGTAATAAATACCCTTTCCTTTACTGTTTTATGTAATAAATATTGCATTCCAATTACTGTTTCAGAGACTTGGTTGTGGGAATGAATAAAATGTTTGAGAATGCTCATGTGGTTTCTATTCTAGAGTTTGGAAATAATATGTGGTGGATGAATGAAAATGTCCCTCATAGGCTCCAGCTGTTTGGACATTTTGTCCCTAGTTAGTGGCACTGTTTTGGGAGGTCTTAGAAGGTGTGGCTATCCTGGAGGAAACATGTCACTGGGGGCGGGCTTAGAGAGTTCTTAAGCCTTGCCAGATCTGGAGTTGCTCTCTCGCTTCCTGTGCCTGCTTGAACATGTAGAGCCTAGCTTCCGCTCCTCCTTCAGCCACCTCTGCCGTCATACCTTCCCAACATGATGGACTCTTGCCCCTTTGGAACCATAAACTCAAATAAATTGCTTTGGTCAGTGTTTCTATCACAGCAACAGAAAAGTAACTAATACATAATAGAATACTCGCCATATAAGTAAATACTCTATGAGCAGAAGATTTCAGGAAAACAGCAGTGATATCAAAACAATCACAGCTACTGGTCAGCTTCAGATAACCAGATTGGCCACCCGGGGCCAATTTAATTCCAAAGAGGAAAGATGCAGACATTTTCATTCACCTGGTACCTCCTTTCTGAAATAAATGTTGCTCATATTTGAATAATAATGGTAGTTCACTGACCTTCTTTATGAAAGTTCAGGTTAGGGACCATTTGCTTGTTGGTTTTATTTTTCATCTACCCCAATTAATTATCACCATTTCTGTACAAGAGAACCCTATGTGGAAACATGAAAAATCTAATAGAAATAGAGAATGAGAAATGAGACTCTAATGCATGTCCAAGACAAGCCAAGACCTTCACTAAAACTGTGTTCTACTTTCTTGACCAAGACTGAGAAATGACTTAGATTATATCTCATGTGCAAAGAATGGAAGGGGGCAACTGTATTAGGACACTCACCAAGACAGCTCACTCATCCAAGACTTGTGACTCACTGCTGAGGACATTTATTTTCCAGAAACAGTTGACCCAGAAACTCCTGGATTTACAAAATTCCAAATCTTGAAAAAGAGAGTTTGTTCTAGTCACTGAGTGATCATCGAAATGCTGGGCCGGCCTGAAATTCCCACCATGGGTCTTGTACCAAGACTCTTTGAGGAGGCTCAAATCAGCACAGCCTTTTAGGTAGAAACTCAGAAACAGGATCAAAAAGAGAAAATGAATCTGATGATCATCTGGGTCTAGTGCCTTTCCATAGGGAATGAAAAGACAAGATGTTTTCTTTCTCTGTTCAAGGAAGAATTGGGTCTTTCATCCCCAGTGCCTGGAGGTCTGTGAGCCCCACCCCTTCCACAAAAGTGCCCTATCTCTAGAGAATTTCTTTAAGGACACAAAAAGAATATAGAATAAGAACTTAAAAACTACACTCCCTGTGAAAGGAGGGAAGTTAAGTTGAATTTGTTTCCTCTGAGAGTCCCCTGTGGTTATAAAGAGACCCGATTAACATGAGGTTAAGTCAGAATAATTTAGCCTTAGCCCTTATTTCCCTGTCCCCATACTTCTGGGGCTGTTTGTTGCCTGGTGTTTTGGAAGAGCAGGATCCCCTCAAACGCAAATCTCTTTCATCCCTCCCCGTGCTAGGCTAAGTATGCTAAATGTAATGGGGAGATGACAGACACATCACATCATGGCCTAATGCAAGAGATGCAAAGCAGCTGCAGGGCTGGATGGTAGGTGTGCAGCGGCCTGTGTGTCTGCAAATGTCTCTTTTCCTCTCTGACACGTTCCTGTTTCCATAACATTGATAGAGCTCAACACAGTCATATTAAAAATGAAATAAAAAGGAATAATTAAAAGTTTCCTTCATTTACAAACTAGCCATATTCTTTCCAGTCCTCCATGATATGACTTCCACATTTTCTCAAAAATCATCTGTTTTTGTTTGTTTGTTTTTTGAGACAGGGTCTCCCTGTAGTCCCAGGCTGGCCTTCATGTCACAAAGATCCACCTACCTCTGCCTCTGCCTCTGCCTCTGCCTCTGCCCCTGTCCCTGTCCCTGTCCCGGTCCCTGCCCCTAACCTCTGCCTAGGAGTGATGGATTAATGGTGTGAGCCACCATGCTTGGCCCAGAGTCTCTTAATAGAAGCTACCTGCTATGCAAAGTCTTTACGACTGAACTATACCTAAGCTAATCTTTCCTGATTTTCTAAAGACTCCTAAATATATAAGCAGGCTACACAAACAATCAGAAGTCGGAAAGCAATAATCTAAGGATTATAGTCAAAATCTGAAGCAAACTAAATTTTCTGCACAGTAAGGGCAAATACAGTGGTGACTGAATGTAACTAATCCCGAATGCTTGGTTGGTGGGTCTCATGAACGACCCCAATCAGCACATATTTTTCAACAAATCTTATAATATTTCTCTTTCTCTTGCCACCAGTCTAAGGTCCATAGCCAGTATTAAAAGCAACAATTCATTTAATACCTTGTTTAGTGAAATGTTTGTGCTCTTTGACCTGCTGGTACTGAGATTATTAGCAAGCAGAAGCATGGTCCTCTCTTTCTAAGACAGTCCTTTACTGTTCACACCCACACAGTGCGCCTGTCTGTGATGAGACACTTGGCCACCCTGCAGGGCTCATGAGACTGGCCCAAAGTCTCTAGCATCATTTCTATCCTCTGGGGCTCCACATCCCAAGTGCCTCAGCAGTTCATTCTCACTTTGAGCTTGAGACCCCACTGAGGTAGGAATAAGTAAAAGAAAGAAGAGATGAAAAATATTCAAGGCAAGCATGTTCACCTCCTTCCTTTTCTGTCAAATGCTACCCTCTAACTCCAAATATTCTTGGATAAATAAAAGCCATAGCCAGAGGTTTTGCTTTTCTGACCTTCATGGCTGAGCACCTAGCAGAAAAACTGCCATTAAATGCTGCCCTTAAATCACTGCAAATGTGGTCTTGTGCTGAAGCCTTCACCTCAAACTATAATCACTTCCTATGTTTCTTAAAGTTTCCCAATCATCACTGTCTCTTCTTACTCTTCCCCCGACAAGAGCTGTGCTTCTTTGAAGAGAAACAAGTTCCATATTTGTGGGGGTACAGCTATGCTCTATAATACAGTATAGTTTTAAATCAGGGCCAACAGCACATTGAACAAAACCATAAAGAGCCCTAAAAATTCCCTGAGAGAATACATGGAAGATATTGCTATGTAAGACCCACTGTAGCTCAGGAAAGCCAATAATTTTGCCCTACGTTTTCATAGGACTTCACAATGTATAAGTCCATCCTCCATTACCTCTACTTGGTTATTCCATCCAAGATGAGTATAGTAACAATCCACTTTCAGATAAGAAAAACTGACTTTGAGAGGTTGGGCAATGTGCTTATGATTTCATACTGGCTGATGGGACTGGAGGCATAATCCTTAGTGTTGCCTGCAGGTTGAAAACACAGAGCTTCTGATTTAGAAACCAAAATATCAAGAACAAAATGAAAACAAAACAAAGAATTTCAAGATGGCAAAAGCAGAGCCCAAAACCAAGTGTAGAGTCTTGAACATGGGGCTTCTGTGACAGTCATTACATGACTCTGTTCCTAGATGCAGAGCCAGGACTCAAATGCAAGCCTTTGAAATTCAAGCTGGTGTTTCCTATTATCCTCTGGCAGGATCAGGATTCCATTCCACAAACTTCCTCTCATGCTGCACATGTACCATTTAGTCAGCATGCACCCCTGACTTCCCTACTGTAAAACACAATATTAGAACAAATAAACTTTACAATCTCTTACCTTTCCAGAGTTTTATCATCTCCTGCCCTTGATATCTGACCACTTCTAGACAACTATCTCTACAGTGTTTCTTAAAAGAAAGGTGAAAACAAATCTCATGGTTGAATTATATTTGTAATTCATCATCAATCCCTTTATAATCTCCCATCTAAAATCTCTCTGCCCCTCCTACCTATATTTAATTTGTTAAATACCATCATTTTAAGATGAAAGGAAGGAGAGAAGGAGAGAGGGAGGGAGGGAGGGAGGGACAGAAAGAGAGTGAGAGCATGCACGAGAGAGAGAGAGAGAGAGAGAGAGAGAGAGAGAGAGAGAAAGAGAGTGAGAGCGTGCACGAGAGAGAGAGAGAGAGAGAGAGAGAGAGAGAGAGAGAGAGAGAGAGAGTCTAAGGCTCTGTGTGTTGCAGATGGCTCCAGAACTCTACTTCTCTGTTATCAACAGACATCACTCCATGGATGATGCACTCTGCAATTTGTATGGAAAAGACACATTTTTTTAAACCAAACTGGTTATTATTGCAGAGGCTCCTGCCTCAAGCAACCGTCAGAATGTTTTTCTCCTTAAAATCTGAAAATATTCATCAAACTGTGTTGTGCTGCTGGACTTGCAATTAATCACAGCTCGTTTCAAGCTTTCTTAATTAATATCAAGGCCAGGGACCCAGTGGAGGCCCCACATTTAATCTGCAGTTTTTCTAAATTATTATAATCTACTAGAGGATGAGACGTTGGATTTTAATTGACTTTTTAAAAATTCTAACAGTGCATTTCTAAGAATGAAACGAAACAGTAAGATTGCCCTGATGAAGACCTTAGGAAAGCATCCTTTTGCTGTGGTGAGGTGACATCTGGCCAGCAGAGGGAGCAAAACTGAAATCGATGCACCCGACTTTCAGACTAAATAGACTTAACAGAGATGGGGTGAGCAGCATAGAGCCCACCAGGAAGCCTTGTCAACAGCAGAACACAAGAGAGGCAACTTCCCATGCAGTCTGGTCCAGTAGAATTTGGGAGGGAGGTGCGATATTTTAAGTCTCTATTCCTCACCTTGGAAGAATGAAATAGTAAGAATTCCTCTATGATGTGTACCAGGGAAGAGAGGACATTACTAACATAAAATGATTCCCAAGGCATAGGGAATCACTCATCTGAAATTACCCCCAGTAGTAATCTAGTGGTTAATCTCACTTGACAGAGATTATTACTGTCTTCCATGCTTGGCCTTTTGGGATGGCATTATTCCCTTAACTGGACCACACAGGTGCATCTCTGTGTCTGGTGAATATTTATTTTTTGTAACGTGAATGTTTGCAGCATTGCCGCTCAGCTATAATTTGTGTATGCATCACCTTCTGCCAGTGCCTCACCTCTTAGCTCAACTGTTGTAAACTTTTGATTTTGAAATGAACCACAGGAAGGAAAACGGTCTCAGGTTATTAATAGAACAACACTAAAATATTCTAAAACATGGAAGAATTTGTGCGTTAACCAGAACTTATTATAGAGATATTGAAGGGGTGACTTTCTAAAATGTTTACCATGGTGTACAAAGCTCTCTAAACCTTCTCTCTACTGGGACCTTCAGGCATTTTCCCATACCACCTGCCCCACTTTAGCCATCCCAAACGCCCTTCATTTCTATTACTGCACAACTTAACTTGCCTCTGGGGCTTCATGTACGATACTCCCATAGCTAGTAGTACCATTCGGATTTTGTTCGTACTTGAAGACCCTTTGTGTTGGATAGCTTTAAGTGTCAACTTGGCACACCTGGGAGGAAGCCTCAACTGGGGAATTGCCTCCATTGGACTGGTCTAGGGCCATGTCTCTGGGGTATTTTCTTGATTTTCTAGTGCTGTAGAAGGGCCTAGCCCACTGTGGACAGTCCCATCCCTGTGCAGGTTGTTCTGTATTATATAAGAAAGCAGGCTGAGTGTGGGCCAGAGGAGCAAGCCAGTAAGCAGCATTTCTCCCATGGCCTGTGTTTCAGCTCCTGCCTCCAGGTTCCTGCCCTGAGTTCCTACGTTGGGCTCCCTCAGTGATGAACTGTGACCTGGGATATGTAAGCTAAATAAACTCTTTCCTCCTGAAGTTGATTTTGGTCAGAGTGTTTTGTCACAGCAATTGAAAGCAAACTAGAATGTCCTTAGTGGACTCCGTGCTGCTCTGAGGCCTTCCTTGCATCTTGCAAGTGTTCTAATTCAACCATTGCACATATTTTAATGCTTATCACAAGGTGACTTAATCACAGTACTTTCTAAATAATGTATATTCTTTTATTTTCTTTATTATACATATATGGCTGCTTTACACGTCAGCTAGTGATTGGACAAAGTTCTGAGATATCAATTTCATCATTGTATGAATAACATAGCATATGCTTATGCAAAATGGAGTTTGCAGGGGAATCACTTGCTGTCACTTCTTGGTGAAATCAAGAGATAAAGGAACCAGTAGACATGTATAACTACTGACAGTATAAGACATTCTGTTTTACAGTAAACATTTTAAAAATATACCAGTAATATATGCTAAAGTAATGATTAAAAACAGTAGCACAGTAAATTCAAAAGCCAGTGATAAAGTTGATTGTTATTAGCATTGTATTTTGCTCTGCATAGAGTGGATTGCTAAACTTCTATTGCACTCACAGTGCAGAAAAGCTGTTTACACCACCTTCCCTATGAGTACCTTAGCAATACAGTGCTGTGTTGCTGTGATGACTACCACAATGTCAGTAGGAGACAGAAATGCTTCAGCTACATTATAATCTGATGAGCCCGCTGTTGTATATGTAATCCATCACTGACCAAAGCAGCATTATGCAGTGCATGACTGTAATGAATTGTGATAGATAATAAACAGATAAACAGATACAAACATATAAGGCTTTTCCTCTAGACTTTAAGATGTCCAAGAGCTGTGCTGCTGTCTTTTCTGTCTTTTATCTACTCGGCTCCTAGGGCAGTGTCTGTGACATGCTAGGTGCTTGATACTTATTACTTGTATGAATCACTTGAGTGAATAAGTAGAGGTCACTCTGGGTCTAGTCTTATTTTATAAAAGGAAACTGAAGCAGTAGCAGGGCAAATTACTTGTCTAAAGTCACACAATTAATTAGCGAACACATTTGGCACAATGCCAAGCCTTAGAGTGCTCATTTCCTTGGGTAGACAGTCTCAGACAAATTTCTGCTCTTCAGAGCTGCAGATTCCACATTAAACCACATAGTTAAAAGCCAGACAGGACACGAGGTAGGTGCAGGGAATAAAGAACCCTTAAATCAGCTAGGCATGCACAATATTCAGAGCCACGAGTGAAGTCCAGTGGAGGGCTAAGCAATCCAGCCTTTGCAATCCCAGCTCCACCCCTGAGGCTTAAGGAGAATAATTTACAGATATCAGCAAAGGAAAATAAACAACCTAAGCAAGGTCTTAAAAAGATGTATTATCAAGGTATTATCTCCATAAGCAAATGGTCACATGTATTTCCCAGATGGGGAGGTGGACCAGCTCCATGCCTTGCACTATCCAAATCATGAAAGCAACATTTACTGGGACCAGGGGGTGAGGGGAATGACTCTTGAGGCCTTGAAAATAACATGAAAGGGAGGAAATGGGCAGAATCGAGAAGCACAAAGAAGTATGATTTCAATGGACCTTGGCACTTAGCCTTGCCTCAATGTCAACTAGCCAATGAATACTCAGGGAGGTGGGTGAGCCCAGAAGGGCTGTCAGGTCCCAAGAGACCAGGATGGGATGATGTGGCTCAGCCTTGTCACATCTTCCTATTACACAGAAGCAGCCAAACACTCAGATATGTATCTTCTTTTGCATTTTTAAATGGTGAACAACTATTACACTGTGTGGAGCTAACTCTGAAAGAAACATTGTGCAGGTTGTAACTCACAGAAGCATGAGCCCGGACTGATTTATCTACACATCCCAGGGGCATGTGTATTGCCATTGGAGGCTAAAGAAGAGAATCACATCAGGTGTCCAGGCAGGTTGTTTTGTTTGTTTTGTTTTGTTTGTTTTGTTTTGTTTTGTTTTGTTTTCAGGAGCAGATACTTGAGGAGAGGAATGGAAAATAGTTGCATTTTTCTTTGAATAGTTTAAGAACTCATGGAACTTCTTCACTGTCTGTCCTTAAACCATCTCTACTTCAAGACAGTAAATCAAATCATAAATGCTAGATTGTTTAGCAGACTTCACCTTATAATTTTCTTTACTGGAGTCTAATAATTGACCTGACTTGAGACTTTGAGAAGCCTTGAAGTATTGCATGATGGGAGTTTCCCCACATGGGATTCCTGGCCAAGGACAAACCAAGTTTCTTAATGCAGAGAACTGTTGGAATATGGCTGGGAGAGGTGTTGGTTACTGACAAAGAGAAGTCTCCTTATCTCACAGGGCCCAAGAGTCACTAGTCGCCCACAGTGGGACCAGGACTGAACAGCTCTCTCTGCAGAGGCTGCTTATCAATCAAATGTTTCTTACATGTCAACTCAACTTGTAGGGAGCCTTTGTGTATTCAGCCAATGTTACATCCTGCTCAGCACTGGTCCACTGGTCTCTCCTGATCGCTCCCTTCTTCCTCCTGAGACTGCCTGCCTACCCCCTAACTGTGGTACTAGAGAAAGATGCAGAAGGAACCCCTCTATCACTTAATTCTGCCCACTCCCTTCAGAGATAGTTACTCAAAGTCAGTGTTTATGCTTCCCAGACACCAGAATAGCCTGTTTCACGGTTTAGACATTGGGAACACTGAAGTTCACAGGCTGTTCCCTGTCAAAACCTCCCTCAGGCGTGTCTACACTTGATAATCTGCTTGAGAGTATCTGCTTCCATGGGGAAGAAGGAAAAGGGAAGGAATGGACTGCATGAAGAATAAACACATGTACAAATTGCATTTTCAAAATATCACCCTGCTGTACTTCTCGGAAGATAAAGAGAAAGGCTAAACTTCAGTTTCCCTTTTGCTATAAAATAGACACTTTTGGGGGGAATGAAGCTTCAACAACAGGCCCATAGATTTTATGCTAAAACTACAGCTTACCTGTCCATCTCATACCACATGTAAATGTCTATGTACCTATGAGCCTGGGAGCTGTCTGTGGGCTCCTGACTCTTTTTTTTCTGTCAGACACAGTCAAGTATTATACCCAGCACGCAGTTAAAGCAGGTTCCAAGGCATCCAGAATCACCTTTGCAAGTGTCCGTATGAAATGTGATTGGTTCTGTCTCTGAATGGACAGGAAGAAGGCTGGTTCACAGCAAGTGGGATGAGGGAGGTGCAACTGGGTAGGAAGCTGGACCAAGACTGCTGTGAGCGACGCCTCAGCAAAAGGCCTTTGTGGAGACAGCAGAGGAAGGCAACTGTTTTTTCATCCTAAGTGACTCCATTCTGATGTAAAGGCCTTGTACAAATCGCACCTTCTCTTCTAAGCCCCTTTATTCCTGGTGCCTCATGCAGTGCCAGGAATAAAAGCAACCACTGTGTCAAGAAAGCAGCAAGCCAGAAGGGAAGGAGGCACAGAGCAGCCAGCTTTGAGGACATATTAAAGATGTTAGCTAGCAAGCACAGCATCACCCTTCCACCCCTTCACAATTCTTCCCTCCCCTGACCAAATGGAGAGAAACGTGTTGGGGAAAGCAACTACCAGTTCTGTGTGTGTATTTCAATCTCCACGTGAGGGATAAATAAAGGCTCCAGTCCACCAGAGAGACTAAACCTCACAGGGGCTTCGCTCTGGGATGAGGTATCTGTCTCAGTGATCTCTGTTGAAATGCACAATTCAAGAGAGGTATAGTCACTAGGAAGATCCCACACATGCATGCATACAAACACTCATGCAAACACACACATGTGTTCTGAGACAAAGAGACCAAATAGGAGACAGGCATTGCTTCTGCTTCCAGAAGTTTAAAATCTTTGAAGCAAGTGCATTTTCACAGTTACATGTTTATATATATAAAGTACTGATAACGGACTTTGCTATATAACCAAAAGAGATGTAGATTTGGAATCAGAAGACATAAATTTCAGTTTCAATTTTGCTACTTAATAGCAAGTATAACTTGAAACACTCACTGACTCTCCCTAAATCTCTTGGAAGAACCCCTAGAAGACAACAGATACCTAATAAATTTTAGTTATTTTTGTTTAGTATTATAACTATTATTTTTAAGTAGAGATAATGGTGTATTCTGCACATAGCTATGTGTCAGCATATCCATCCACCATAGACCCACCCCAACCTTTGCTGATTTGCATGCCTATCACATGGGGATGGCCTCCTCACTGGATTCGGTGCTTCCACATGGCCATACTCTTATATCACATGCTGCATAATCTTTCCAAAGTTCAAAAGCTCCCCAACTCCCCATATACCTGTAGAGCAGATTCTAACCTTCCTGGCAGGCTCTTAATTAAAGAGTTACATAATCTACATGTATGGAGAAAAGGAGGTAGAGAGAAGATAGAATCAGGTTTACACTTCTAAAACTTACAAACTTACAAACCTAGATTTACACTTCTAAAATTTGAACCATTTCCATTATTAATAAGGCAATGAACTAAAAATGCTTAAGACCTTCATTCATTATTTTGATACGTTGTGTGTTTGTGTATGTGTATGTAAATGTGAGTGCTTATGTAGAGAGAATTAAAGTCAACCTCTTTTTTCTCTTCTTCCTCCCTCCCTCCTTTCCACCTTCCTTCTTTCCCTCCCTCTCCCCCTTTCCCTCCCTTCCTTCTGTTCTTCTTTGCTTGCTTCCTTCCTTCCCTCCTTCCTCCTTCCTTTTTCCTCTCTCTCTCTCTCTCTCTCTCTCTCTCTCTCTCTCTCCCCCCTTTCTCTTTCTCTCTCCCTCTCTCTTTCTTTCCAGACAGGTTCTGTCACTGACTGGTTAGAGAGGCTGGCCAGAAAGGTCTCTACCTTCCTGGTGCTAGAATTATAGGCACACACAACCATGCCTGACTCTTTACATGGATATTGTGAATAGAGCTTAGGTCCTTATGCTTGTGAGGCAAACACTTTACAGACTAAGCCATCTTCCAAGCCCCTGATAATTTTTTTAATGAAATGCCAATCTATATGCTGTATACTAGAGATAAAATGATGAAAATTACCTAAGACGCCCTGTTTTTATGGGAGAGCGTTAAGATTCTGTCAAGTTGACAGATAACAAGCACTGCTCCACAGAGTTGCCGTCTGTTTTAAGAATCAGATAAGATGCCCTAAGTCAAATGCTTGGCACAGTTACTGGGACAGATTAGTAACTACATGCAGCATATAATAGCCATTAATAATGCCTTCATTTCCATTTTAGTTGTCATCCAAATCCACAGAGCTGTATTTTACATCATAAATTGGACCTCTTCTATATTAAAGACTCTGTAACTACCCTGGGCTTCTGAAGCCCCAATGTGTTCTGCTGAGTAGCAATTCCAGTCCTAAAGCAGCCACACAAACCACTCAATGGACTTTCTAGAAAGCTCAGCTAGCCTAGCCTGATCTGCTCCAGGTTCCTTCAGCTCTGCCTGCTGCTGCTATCATCTGGAGTCAGATCAAGCCTTGCTAGTTCCTTCAATAAAATGAAATGTCTTCATTACCTAACATTTTTAAAAATAAATAATTTATTGAGAATTTCATACATGTATATAAGGTGTTTTGATCAAATATATACCCACTCCCTCCACTCCAACTCCTCCCATATGTCCCCATCACTTTTTTCTGATAACTTCAGGTACTCTTTTTTCTTCTTTGATTTATTTATTTATTTTTATCGGGCTTTGGGCTACTCTAACATTTCCTCCCTCTGAAGAGGTAACCCTAAATTTTTATTATTTTTTGTATATTTTAATTTTTTTAGAAGAAGCATTTCCTTATAGTTTTAACATACTTAATAACAGTTGCCTTCCTAAAACAAAGACCTCTAGATAGGCTGACTAGATTCACCAGATGGACAAGTACTGGGGAATGGCTAGGGGTGCTGACAACACCGTGGACAGTAGCAGGGATAACAGAGTATAAGAGCTCTAGTGGGGGGAGGGAGGCTATGGGAGGGTGCCATCTGGGAAGTGGGTGTCTAGTTGAATAAGATGGTTTGGGATGTTCTGTGTGATATACACACACACACACACAAATCAACAAACTAAAAACAAATATATTATATTTGAGGAAGAAGCATAAACATTTATGTCATGTTAATTAGTGGAGGTGATAAACATTACCACTGAAATCTACTCAATGACTTTATAGACATACACAGGTGCTAAGGATCCAAGTGCAACCGATTATGACTAGTAATAATCAGATACATACAGATTAGAGACGCATGCGCCATCATATCTCTGTTCTTAGAAAAAATAATGACTCTTTCTGTAAGAAACAGTATATTTTAAAATGAAATGGAGATCTTTTTTAAAGGTTAAAAACTTATTCAATTTTATGGCTTACAGGGCTTATACCCAACATTTTAAAAAATTTTTAAAATTTTTCATACTCTGTTGTCTTATTTTCAAAAAGCTTTCTCAAGCTGAGCACAGTGGTGCACAGCTTTAATCCTAGCACTCAGGAGGCAGAGACAAGTAGATCTCTGTGAGACTGAGGCTAGCCTGGACTGTATAGAGTTCTAGGCCAGTTCGGGCTACAGGGAGAGCCTGTCTCCAAATATTTTTTTTTTTATCTCAGTCTACCTAATTCTTTTTAAAATTTGGTACATTTGTTTATTTATTAGGGGAGCATTCATGGCATAACCATAGAGGTCAGAGGACAACTTCTAGGAGTCATCTTTCTTCTTCCACCGTGTGGGATCCCAGGATCAAACACCTTTACCTGCTGAGCCATCTCACCAGCCCCAAAGCTGCCTTGATTTTATCTCACTGTCTATACACCCACCCCTGCCACAAATCCATCATTAACCATTTTTCCCACCTTTTGGGAAATTTCCCAAACAGTTCTTTTCTGAGCTATCTTTCTCTGAGACCCCTTGCTCACTTCTCCCCTGTATCTGCTGAAGTCCACATTCTCATCCATGAAAGCTGCATTTGAAATTAATTTCTTCCCCAAACCTATCTATTTCTGTCTACCAAACTGTAAGTAGTTGGGACAATGTGGAAAGAAAGAATTATTTTTTTCTTTTTTGTACAATTTTTATTGATTTTTTTTTGTGTATTTCATACAGAACATCTTAATCATCTTTATACCCCCTTCCCCACTGGCACCCTCCCATAGCCCTCCCCACTGGATTCCATGCATTCTGTTATTTGTGTTAAAGCTTATAAGGTCAAGTTAGTATACTCAGAGGTCCCTCAGTGCACGTTCATCCACGGAGGTCTAGTCAGCCTATCGAGAGTCGCTCCCTTTAAGAAGGGAGCTCTTCCTCACACAGCAGTAATCAGCTGTCAATAGTTCCTTAAAACGGTGGCCTACTTCCCGTTTCCACAGTTCTATATTGGGATTTTGTCTGCTTAAGTTTGTATGGGTCTTGTACATGCTGACACCATTGCTAGAGGTTCATAGGAGCAAGGTCCCAGGAGCCTGTAAGACTATTTCCACATGGTCATGCATCTTCTCCCCTGGCTCTTACAATCTTTCTGTCCCCTCTTCTACAATGGTCCCTGAGCCCTGGGTGGATAAAGTTTAATACAGGAGTTCTGTCCAAGGACCCATTATGTGGCATGTAGGTGAGTGCTACGCCTGCCAGGAACTATATTAACTCAACACATTTCCGTTACCTTGAGCCATACAACATTGAAAACTAGCAAATACTTAGCTGGCTGTTTTTCCCACTTCTTCCAAGTATTTCCAGAGATGAACAGTATATGTTGAATCAGATTTATAAGATAAAAAAGTTGGAGGAAGGGTGACAAGATTATCTGATGAGATATGTATCATCTTATGACACAAAGATATAAACTAGGGAGAAAAGAGCATTTGAATTAAATATCAGTGTATACATGCCTCATTCCATTGGCAACTGACACCTCCAGAATGATAGTTCTAGAATGTGGTTCTGTCTTACATAATTTTGGAAAAGTCATTCATGGTGATGTAGCATGAATTATAAACATACCACCACAATGGCATCTGTGGTCTGACTACTCACGTGGCACGACACTCATTATAATCTTTTAATGTAGTTATTTTGCTTATGTCTACTCTTTCAATTTAAGTCCATGGAAGGCAGAGAGCATGCCTTACTTATATATGCCAAGTATCATAAGGCTCACTACAAACTACTGCACAAATTAGCCTCATAGCTCATGAGATTTAAACAACGGCTGCAAGTTAAGTAACTGCATCATAGACTTCAGAGTCAGCATGTTTGGGGTTTGGTTTGACTATCAGTTATCTCTATGGGAAACATCTGCAGCTGAACAATCCCCACTGTACAGTACACTAGCGAAGAGAAATAGAGCTTCATAGAATGCAGTTTGGACGCATGTACAGTAGACGAAACATTACAGTAGATGTTTTTCTCTTAACTTGATTTGGGAGAATGAGGCTGTAACGCATCACTGACTTTCCCCACCACTGTGATCTGAAGAAAAGTCAGGCATCACTCTCTCAGTGTGTTTATTTTCTAGTCTCCTAAAGTCGTGTTTTGTCACAGTAATTCTTTGGGACTCTTTTTGGTTAATAATAGGGGCAAGGAAATATTGCAAATAGCACCTAGGCTAAGACTGGAGAGGAGACATCTAAATGCGGTAGGCGGTGGTGAAAGCTGATGAGGAGAAAAGGCAAATTGGGAATTATTTTTTGTCCCTTGTATCTATTATATAAGTCTGGACATGGGTTGTGTATCTCCTTTTAAAGCTTTTGAGTTATTTTAAAGTTAATTTTTGGATAGCTTGAGGCCGGAGCCTACAGATCACAGATTTGTAAACTATACTGTACATAACTAAATGACAAAGTCTATTAAATTCTTCAATATCGTAAATATAATCATCAGTGGACAAACTAATGCAAAATTTGATGTTAGAAGGCTTCGCTGTGGGCCACACATCCACAGAACAGTGAGTGACAGCTCCACCGCGGAAGGGCTGACACGGTCTTAGTGACAGGTAAACACATTAAAAGGTACTCTCTTTGAGTCCCAACATGTCTCAAGTGCTCTTCATTGGTCAGCTTTGACCTATGTTTTGGTTCTGACATTTTTGATCTTTAAAAATGAAACCTGGGTATTGAAGAGATGGCTCAACAGTTAAAAGTGCTTACTGTTCTTCCAGAGAACTTGAGTTTAGTTCCTGGCACCCATGTAGATTGACTCACAACCACCTGTAACTCCAATTCCAGGTATGCGGTGCCTTCTTCTGGCCTCCTCTGGCACCCCCACATATGTAGCATGTACTCTGTAGCATTTACTCATATAGCCACACACACATACAAAATAAAAATAAAACAGATCTTTAAAAACATTAAAAAGTGAAGCCAGAATACAGAGTTGTGCAATATTTAGTGACCTCTTCAGGAAAAGACAGAAGTTTAGAAGAGTCCATTTTAGTGTTCTGAGAATTTAAGTTAATTTTTCAAATTTCCCACAACAGTTGCATTGACATTCCAAGGCCCTGTGAGAAGACTCTGGCTTTTCTCATCCACTCAACAAATATTTACTATGAGCATACTTCTATCAGATGCCAAGTGCACTGGGAACATTGTTGCACCAAATCCTCTGGAACTATGGAATACATTATATACCACCATACCCATTCTCAAGATCAAGAAACCAAAGCTCACAAAGACATATGAACTGACCTAAATAAGCATGCATAGAAGTGGTTAGACAGTGTGATGACAGATCTCAAGCTTCCTGCCATGCAGTGGTGAGTAGTTGCTGTGTGGAACCATCACTGTGCTGAAGACTGTCCATGGGATTCTCTGCATGACTGAGTAGTTAATTTGCAGGATTCAGTATACAATGAAAATGAATAATGCATTTCATGATGGCACCAACAGAATTTCAGACCAAACACCCCCTACCATGATTGGTGGTCACATAGCCAGCTCTGGTTTTCTGATTCAGTCACCTAAAATTTATCTCTGACCTTAGCATCCTCAAGGACTAGATTCCTTGGGTTTAGATAAGTGTCCCCTCTCTCACTAAGGACCATGTGGTAAAGGCTCAAACCCCAGCTTCCCGATACTGGGAAGAGGCAAGAGGTGGAAACTTGGGGAGGCAGATCCTGGGGAATGGTCTTGCTGATTTTTTTTTCTTTTTCTTTTTTTGCTTTCTCTTTTTCTTTTTTTTTGGGGGGGGGGATGGTTGTAAGGTGAGTTTCTTGGCTCTATCACTTACTCCCCACCATCACTGCAGGCCCAAAAGTGATGGGTCAAATTAATCATGATCTGGAAACCCCAAAACAAACCTGTCTTCTTTATAAGCTGATTTTTTCTGGCATTTTTTATAATGATAGAAAGCTGACTGACACAACACCCAGTTGTGAAACCCTCATTCTTTTGAAAATAAAATATCCTTAAAAATTTTTAGTAATTTTACTTGTATCCTTCAGTTGGAGAAATCAGGATTTTCCCAAATGGTAAACAGAAAAGTTGGACAATGTGCAGGATAGCTTTAGTGTCAACTTGACACACCTGGGTTGAGGGAGCCACAATTGGGGAATTGCCTCTATTGGACTGGCCTATGGCCATGTCTGTGGGGTATCTTCTTGAGTGAGTGATGTGGGAGGGCCCAGCCCACTGTGGGTGGTGCCACCCCTGGGAAGGTGGGCCTGTGTTGCATAAGAAAGCAGGCTAAGCATGGGTCAGGGGAGCAAGCCAGTAGGCAGTGTTCCTCCATGGCCTGTGCTCCAGCTCCTGCCTCCAGGTTCCTGCCCTGAGTTCCTACCTTGGGCTCCCTGATGAACTATGACCCAGGAGATGTAAGACAAATAAACCCTTTCCTCCCCAAGTTGGCACTGGTCATAGTGCTTTGTCACAGCAATGGAGAAACAAACTAGGACAGACAAGATTCCATGACAGAGAGAAAGCTAGGTTCTGGGAGTCACTGAGCTTCAATGTTAAAGCCTCTTGAACAAACTTTTAACTAGGCACAAAAATTGTAAAAGAAGGAAAACAAACAAGCACCGAGACGAAGAAAAAAGACAACTGTTCTGGTAGAAAGACCAGCCATCCTGAACTCTGCAAAATGCTGTTGGCTGCCTAACCTGGCCAGTGGCTTCTGTCGCAGACTAGGGTGGCAATCTCACAGCACACACTCCCTCCTCTGATAGCCATGGTGTCTGTTCTGAATTATCACATGAGTGCTATAGTTGCTGCACAATGGTACTATGTTTTGAGCTGAGCCGTCCGGGCTGGTAGGAGACTGTGAATACTGTACTCTCTCCATTGTGCTAATTCATTTGTTTTCCAGGATACATTTCCTGAGTGCCTCATGCTGTGGCAGCTGGAAGCTCTTACAAAATTTAAGGGACATATATATTATCTGCAGCTGCCCAAAACTATTGAAATTAAGACTCTAGTTGCTCCCACATCGCAGGACTTTCTCTTGCTGGGCTTATCTGAAGCCAGGTTAGTTACTGAATCATTTCCTTCTGGCTTCTGTTTCTCCATAGCATTCCAGGAGCTGAGTCTGGCCAGCCAAGAATTCACAGGAGCTATTAGGGCGTAAATCTTAATACAGAAAGCATCAGGACAATCAATAGGATTTGGCAGGTCCCATCATATATCAGAGAATGCAGAGAAAAGGGAAGCAGTAGCCACCACCCCCACTGACTTTGCATCATTGTTCATTCACTTGTCACTCAAGCTGGTCACAGTCAGGAAGTGTGTTCAGCCCTTTCCTGGAGGGACCATACCCTATTGGTTTTCTAGGACAGTCTCTGTTTCAAATTCTCTATTCTGTTGTCCCCAGAAATGTGCTTGGACTTGTCAGAATTGGATCCAGATCTGGGAGTTAAGGAAATCAGAGAGTCAGTTCCCTGATTTTTGTTCTCATCATCTCCTTAGTGAAATTGAGCTCTACAAGCTTGTGTACAATTCTAAAAGCTACTTGGACCTCAAATTTATCTTATCTGAAAAATACTGGAAAGGCAGAGGCAGGACAGAATGACCCATGATATCTTTTTAGTTTTCCTCCAGGAAATTCTTGTTCTTGATAATAAATGAAAAAAATCAAAATCTCAGAGTTGAATGTATACCTGAAGACTATTTTCCCCTTTGTCATCTGTTAACATGATGTGCTCTAAGTTCGCTTGTGATATTCCCCACAGACTGGCCTCGAACTCACAGAGATCTGCCTGCTTCTGCCTCCTGAGTGCTGGGATTAAAGGCCTGCGCCACCACGCCTGGCTTAAGTTTGATATTTTATATATAGAAACACAGTGCTGCTTCTCTCTCCCTCAGCAGTCCTGGTGGTCTGCCCTAAACCCATATACATACAAGCACCATTAAATGGACTCAGCAGACCACACACACACATACACACATCATATATATATATATATATATATATATATATATATATATATGTATATGTAGACATAGATTATATAATCAAAGAAAGAAGAGAGAATTGGGGTGAAAGAGATAGAAGGGGAGAGGGGTGGAAGGGTGTTAATACAGTACTCATGTAAAATCTCAAAAAAGAAAACAGTGCTTACCTACGTACAGCAAATAACTTTTTTTCAATTAAAAATCCATGTCTTTGAAGAATTTTACACACACATATATGCACCCCAAACCGTTTACCTTCCCCTTTGCCCCACTGCTCTTGCCACTGGTTCCTTCTGCTTCCTAGACAGCTTCTCATGATGTTTGGACCTATGCAAAACCCAGGAACCGCAAAGGAGAGGAAACATGGTCTTTGTCTTTCAGAGCTGCTGTAATCACTTAATTGGATTATCTCCAGTTGCATCCATTTTCCTGCAAATGATATAACGTCATTTCTTCATGACAAAAATAAGCCACTGATGTATATATGCTGTACTTTCTCTATCCATTTCTAAGTTATCGGACACCTAGGATGGTTCTGTAAATTGCCATTTTTGGAGCAGTGCTACAGGAAACATCGAGGCTCAGTATCTCTGTAGTATGCTGACTTTGAGTGCTTCACGTGAGTGTCCAGGAGTGGCATAGCTGGGTCATGTGGCAGATCTAATTTTAGTTTTTCTGGGAAAAAGTCCATATTATCTATGAAAAGGATTAGTTTAGATTCCCATCAGCAGTGTATGAGGGTCCCCTTTTGTCTAAATTCTCACCAGAATTTGTTAGTGTTAGTTGTTTTCTTCATGGCTGCCATTCTGACTGGGGTAAGATGAATAATATATAATATGCAAAAACTCAACAAACTAAACAATGAGAAATGAGACGATCCAATCAATAAATGGGCTAATAAATGAACACACGGTTGTTAAAGAATGAAATACAAATGACCCATAAACACATGAAAAAGTGTTCAATCTTACTAGTCATCAGAGACATGTAACAAAGTTTTTCAAAACGTTCTCCAAATACTCTTGAACTTTGAGTTCTTGTGTGACAATGAGGTTCCACAACTGGAGCAGGTGTGGGGCAGTGTCTCTCAAGCACAAATGTGTACATGGATCACCTGGGAACCTGACATAATGGAGACTGTGGTGTGGTAGGTCTGAGGAGGGACCAACAGGCTATGTTCTGGGCAAACACTCATGTGATGCTGCTGTTGCTCTGACTCTGAGATCATGTAATTCATCACCATTATCAGAAGGTGCTTTGTTTTGTGGGTGCTATACATATTCCGGGTTGAAATCTGTGATCTTTCATATATCATTGAGGTGAACTCAGGCAGGCTTTTGGCTCTTCTCAATCACCGTATCTTCACATTGTGAAGAGGAATGCACTTAATGTATCAAGTGCACACAGTGAGGGCTCTTTTAACATCAATTGTTATTATTCTAGGATTAGACTCTTTGTACCTACATTGAAAGGGCAAGGACAGTGCTATGAGGTGCCTAGAAACCAAGGTTGAAGAATATATGCTTATTCACCTTGCTTTGCTCAGGAATTGATTTAAGCAACTGCTTTTAATTGTTCTCCTCAAATATCCATAACAGCTGTCATGTGAACAAATAAATAAGTTAACAAATAAATAATAAATAGCTAGCAGAAAACAAACAGGCATGTGTATATGCCAAAAGTGGGGTGTACCTCAAGTAAAGACTAAACTGCTGATTTTGCTGACTAGTTAACCTTGCAGTCTATGATACTGATTAAAGTTTAACTTGCTGCATTTAGGTCATCTTCTGAAATTTTTTCCTCCTTTGGATTCCAGTTATGGTTAGGGTTTGAAACTGAGTTTTGTTTCAGGACTAACTGAAAAGCAAACATTTATCTGTGGTTTCTGTTCTAGTTGCTTAATTTATTATTAGGATCATACAAGAAATGTTGGCAAGATTCCACTCTATGCACAATTGCCTAAAACCCCTATGGGGTAAAATCCTAAACAAGATAACCACGGGCCAGTGAAATATGCACCTGGGGAGTGAGGAGGTGGGTAGCGAATCTAGATTGTCTCTGGGAAGCTTTGATTGTGGTCAGGATTCCTATGCAGACAACATACTGTGAATGTAGGCTTCCCTGAACAAATATATAATTCATTTTCAGGCAGCAATACCTGGAGGCTGAATCATAAGTCTTGGAAGCACTAAATCCCTTTAGCAATCCTAAACTGATCTAAGACATGGTTACTTTTAAATCATTTCACCTCTCCAGTTCCTCATGTTTAAAGGAAGGATTAAAGATGCCCATCTCACCTCAGCAAAGCTCGGGTACGAATTAATTATGGTTTTTAAATGGCTGCAAAGGACTATCACCCAGAAATGTATATGATAAAGGGATGTTTACACAACACACATGCCCCAGTTGGAATGTAAGTAAATGCCAGAGAAAATTGATGACAAATATCACAAGGCAAAGTATTTACTCTGCAGGGAGAGAGCAGTGGTATTGTGTAGGAAGATGGAGGGGAGCTTAGCACAGGGGTAACACAAATGTCTGACTTAAAAGAAATGGTATAATATGTGATCTTGGAGAGGACGTATTTGTTAGGGCCTCTCATTTAAATCAGTGGAACTATATATAATTCCCATTTGTTCAAACATTCAATTTCTTAGAAAAACTTAATCTAGAACCAACAATTGCCCCCCCCCCCCATTCAGTGCTCTGTCACAAATGCCAAATTCAACAAGGCATCAATTATCTTCCAGGTCAAGAAGCTTACAGCCCAGGGGTAGAGAGAAACATGCAAACTACTGAGCCCGGTATGACATCAGGGCTTAAGTTACAGCAGAATCATGCACAGAGCAAGGGACTGATGCACCTGCTTCAGTGGGACTTGTAGCTGAGAGCAAGATTTTGGAGAGGATGCTTGAGTTGAACTTGAAGAATGAACCACAGTTTGCCTGAGTTCAAGGTCTGAGAAAAATCTCATTCAGACAAAATCAGAATCTAAAAGGCTAACAGTCCACTTTCTTTTGCTTGTAGATTTATGTGAGTTTTCTCTCCACCAGAGAATTTAAGATTGTTCTTTAAGCTGTTCCAAGTGGAATGTGGGCGGAGGTAACAGACCCTGAGAAGGCCTCAGGGGTTTTCAACTTACAGATTTTGCAAAGCTCTAGTTGCAGTTCCTGTATACACCTCTTCTTCCCCAATTCTAGGGATGTCATTGTTTCTAGTCCTGCATTCTGGGCCATCCTTATAAAAGCCTAATTCAAAAAGAATGGAATCAGGAATGGAAGAAGTCAAAATATTCATGTTTGCAGATGATATGATCCTACTCTTAAAAAAAAAAAAACAATACAAGGATTCCACCAGAAGACTCTTAGATCTATCTGATACATACTATCACCAAAGTAGCAGGATACAAAATCAGCATGAGAAAAAAAAACAAAAAAAAAACATAGCTTTGTACACAGACACACCAGTAATGGACTTATTAAAGAAGGAGCCAAGGAAAAAGATGCCATTTGCAGCAAAACACACACACACACACACACACACACACACACACACACACAAGCACACCCTCAACCATAAACTTAACCTAATATATAATAAAAATCTCTACAATGAAAATTGTAAAGTACTTAAGACCTTGTAGAAGAGAATGGCAAAAGGGAAAACCTGCCACATTCATGGACTGGCAAAATAAATATTGCCAAAATGGTCACCTTAACAAAAGCAGTATACATATTCAATGCAACCCTGTTCTCTGTAACAACTGAGTCTAACTGTGGCCCTGAAGGCAGAGTAATCATGGGCTTTTTTTCCACCTCTTGGTGCAGAATATGCTGGATGAGGGGCCCTAGATCCCCTAGATTGTAGCTCCCTGAAGTCTTTCAAGCCTTGACTATCATTCCACCCAGAAACTCATGTGCCATTCAGGGAGTGGGGAGGAGACAGAAAACAAGAAGTGTACCAGGAGAGGAGCCAACACCAAAGAAAAGAGATGTATAGGGACATTAAGAAGCTGTCTAGGCACCCACAAATGAAGGGGTGAAAACATGCCAAACTTGGCTATTATTTGTAATAACAAAATAGTGATATCCTGCAGTGAGAGGAGAGAGAGAGAGAGAGAGAGAGAGAGAGAGAGAGAGAGAGAGAGAGATCCCCTACCAAATCGCCTATTCTGAACAGTTCAGGTCAGTCTCAACTAGGTCACAAGGATATGTGTATCTTCAGAATAAAGTCTTTAATCGGCTGATGGATATGAAAAAATAAATTACTGTGGCAAAATGTAATAAACGTTAAAAGGAAAATGATGAGGGTAATATAACTACATTGATTTAACTAGGATGATAGAGAGGAATTGTCTGCTTTATAGGTTTCTGGATGTCTATTAGTGGCTCTGTATTAAGGAATAGGGCTGTTCTCTTGATATACTTAAGAGCTGTCAGTAATTCCTATTTCACAGTCCACTGCTTCAATTCAGAAAGTGTGTTCCAGCCTTTGGTGACCCCATCCAGGAGGCACTGGAGGGTGACCAGCTGCCTGGGGTTTGCGTTCAGGCAGCTCTCTGGTAAGCAGCTGTATTATTCAAAATTTGACTGCATTTAAGAGGATCTAGTGGCATCAACCAACCCCCTGTCCGCCCTGCCACCCTGATGGACTGCACTGTCATTTGTTTTAATCACTCAGTGTTGGGCTCATTATGTCCTGATCTTTTCTGGAGAGTATGCCTCCTTGGTGGGTAAAAATGATAATTGAAGACATTTAGGGAACAGGCACCATGCCAATCCCTGGGGGCATATGTCTCCTGGGAGATAGGACACCTTCCCATGATAAAGCAAGAGAGATGGAGCTTCAGGCAGAATGTCATTTTAACACTATGGAAATGTTACTGACCTATAAAAAGTGTCCTACAGTCACTTATGGCCCATACCAATGCATGATCAGGAAAAGGAAGAAACTCATTTCTGGTCACTTCCAAGCTGTCACAGTGTGCTGGCATTTTCTGATGTCAGCTCACTTAGCTCACATTAATGCTTTTTAAATGAGTTTCTTCTGAAACTCTCTTTATCCTTATCCAAAACTCAGCCTGATGACTCAGTTTGCTCCTTTACAGCTAAGTCTCTTTAGTCATCTTTTACATACCCCTTCATCTCTCTATGGAAGAAAGTGCTTGCCCTGTGTTCAAGCACTTAAATGAAGATAAAACACTGGAAGTTCCTAGACCTGGCTTCTCAGCATTAGGCTGTACGTCCTTGGCTTAGGAATGCAGCTTCTCTGTCCTGCAGTGACATTCTAAGCAAAGGTGGGGTTGTTGGACTAGACACTGGTTCTCAACCAGGTGTGGGTTTTTCACCCTGGAGTCAGAGCATTTAGCATTATTTGGTAGTATTGGGGGCTGTTGTGACTGGGTGGGGAGGTGCTGCAAGCATCCAGTGGGTGGAACAGATGATGCTATGAACAGTTTCCTATAGAAATGATTACTCTGCTCAAATGGTCTATAGTGTTAAGCTTGAGAAAATAAGCTTAACACAGTCATTGCAGACGACGTTTCCTGTACCTCTCATAGTATTACCTATTGCCTTCATGTTAAATATTTTTTTACATTAATTTACTTATTTAATGTGGGGGTGTAGAGATAACATAGAGATCAGAGTTCAACTTTCAGGAATTGGTTCTCTCCATCACGTGAGTTCCAGGGATTGAATTCAGGTCATCGGGTTTGGTGGCAAGTGCCTTTACCCACTGAGCCATCTTGCCAGCCCTGCCTTCTCCCTACTTGTCATGAGGCCATTCTGAACCACTTCTGGCCCCACCTCATCCCCTCACATAGCATCCTCTCCCACAATCCAACCTCACTCCACTGTTAAACTGAGCCTGAATTAGAGAGGAGCCTTACCCACCCTACTCTCCCTCTTGTGAATCAGGTGCATGTGGCCTCTGCCTCAAAGCAATTCAAACAAGGATTTCTGTCCTAAAAAAAAGCTAGCTTTTCAATTTTCATTTGTTGGTCCTGGTCTTCTTTTACTATTAATGAGAGATATCATTTATTAAATTCCCATTATCTATATGACATTGTGTTTCTGAGATTTATTTTTAAAAGTTTATCATTCAATCTTTACATAGCTTTGCAAAGACAAATAGTATTCCCACTGGAAATCTCAAAATTGAAGCTTAGAGATAGTATATCACCTGTGCAAGGAGACCTTTCATTTCTTGGATACATTATTTAATCTTCAGTGCTAATAGGTGGGCAATTCTGAATCCAAAACAGATACACCTGCCTCCAAACCTATGAGTATGCTTTCTATAATGGAGCAGAAACTCTTTCAATCCATATTTCTTGAATTCACATTCTTAAAATAAGCCACTACCCACAGTGTTTTCAAGTAGCAATTTACTAAATCTTGTTGGAAAAAAAAAACTGTTTCTTATGCTAGTGAACCCAATATCTATAGCTAGATCCAGGGATTGGAGAGTAGGAAAAAGATCTATTTGTCATCTCCCCTTTCACAGAGGGAGGAGTTACAGTCAAGCCATTCATGACTGCAGAAAACTAGTTAGTCACAGGGATTCTTACACTTCCCTGAAGCGAGAAATTAGTTGATGGTAGAGAACTGTCTGTACACTAGTCATCTATTGCTGTGTAATTGCTTCAAAGAGTGTGTGTCACCACATGTGCACTGCAGGGATGTGGGAGCAGCAGGGAAGTTGTAGGTATCCTGTGACTCACTGAAGTTGCAGGGTTTATTCTCAAGGTTGCTGGCTTGTGTGATTGGCAAATGGGAGCAAGTATTGATCAGAGACATCCATTCTTTGCTACTTTGGTCCCCAGAGGGCTTATTGAGTGCCCCCTTAAACATAGCAGATTTGCTTCTGAGTGAATGATTTAAGAGCAAGCAAGGGGAAGCACATATTATCTCCTATGGCCTTACCTCAGAAGTTGTACCCAGTTGTGTCCTTACTAACTATGGGGAAGATACCAGTCTTATCCACCACGGGAGGGGAAGAAATCTGGGGCCAAAATCCTAAGAGGCAAGGATTCCTGGATGGAATTACTACAGTGTATGGCAAAGTTCAGTCAATTTCGGCTATGAAAAGATAGTGCCTTATCTGTGCCTGGTCTGGCGGAGAACCTCACCCCTTCTCAAATGCAATAAGAACGTTATGTTTAACATCTTTCATTAGGTCTCCAATTAAGTAAAGCTATTTTATTGTTCAGGATAGAGACCCTGAATGCCAAAGCAATCTTGAGCAAAAAGAAACGTGATGGGGAGATTACTATACCAGATCTCAAACTGTAACACAGTGCTATAGTCCGATGAACAGCATGGTGCTGGAACAAAAACAGAGGTGTAGATCGATGGCACGTAATAGAAGATGTAACATGAATGCATGCAATTTCAGCCACCTAATATTTGACAACATTTTGATAGAACATACAGTGGAGGAAAGACAACAGTTTCAACAAATGGTGCTGGCAAACTGTTTCTCCACTTGTTGAAAAATGAAATTGGACCACTGTTTTTTGCTCTACACGATGTCAATTTCAAATGGACCAAAGACCTCAATGTGAAACTTGAAACTCTGAAACTGCTAGAAGAAAACATAGTCAGTACCCTACAAGGTATAGGGGTAGGAAAGAACTTTCCAAATCGGACATTGGACATCAGTTGTAAAGGCATTAAGGTCAACAATCAACAAGTGAGACCTTATTAAACTAAAAAGCTTCTGTACAACAAAAGAAGCAACCAAAGAAGTGAAAAGGAAACACACAGAATGTGAGAAAATCCTCACCTGCTACACATCTAACAGAGGATTAATATCCAGAATACACAAAGAACCCAAAACAGAAAGAAAAGAAAAAAATAAATGACCCAATATAAAGATGGGCTAAGGACCTGAACAGAGAGTTCTCAAATGAACAAATAAAAATCATCAAGAAACACCTTAAAAAGTGCTCAACATACTTAGTAATTAGAGAAATGCTAATCAAAAATAAAATTTTTCATCTTACCCCAGTCAGACTGGCTAAGATCAAGAGAACAAAAGATACCAAATCCTGGAGAGGATGTGGAGAAAGGGGAATGCTCATTCACTGCTGGTGGGATTGAAAACTCGTTCAACTACTATGGATAGCAGTGTGGAGAACTCTTATAAAACTAAAAATGAATCTACCATATGATCCAGTTATACCACTCCTTGGCATATACCTCAAAGACTCATCCTACGGTAAACATACCTGTACATCCTTGTTTGTTGCTATTCTTCTCACAATAGCTAAGAAATGGAAACAACCTAAACGTCTCTTAACTGATGAATGGATGATGAAAATGTGGTACATTTACACAATGGAGTTCTACTCAGCAGTAAGGAAAGATGAAATTATGAAATTTTCAGGGAAATGAGTGGAACTAGAAACTGTTATACTAAGTGAAGTAACAGACTCAGAAAATCAAGCAACATATGTTCTCCCTCATTTGAGATCTTAATACCAATCCCTTATATGTGAGTATGTATCCTGATGTAACAGCAGGAGCCAGGAAAATGGAAAGAAATCCTTGAGGTAAAAGGAAAGAAAGAACTCAAGAGAGGGAGATAGTTGGAAACAGATGTTACCAAGGGGAAATGGGGAAAACAGGGGTATTCACCTGGGAATGGAGGAGGGAAGGATATATAAGGAACCATGGGGGTAAAAGGGAAAAAGGAACTTAAGAGGTAGGAGGGATAAGAAGAGACAGGTATTATCAAGGGGAAAATGGGGGTACTTGTGGAGGTTAGACAGGGGGAGAAAGGGGAAATATAAATAAAACAGGTGGTATAAAAATCCAGGGGAAAATATATTAACTCAACCCCCTCCCCGAAAAACACACATGCAGTATCTGAACATGAGTGCATGTGTACAGCTGAAGTCTGTATAAGGAGTAACACAGTGCTAGACAGGAGAAACCTCCCTTCAAGTTGGTCAGCACAGGCCAAGAGACTCCCAAAATACACTGGCTATTGCACAGTCCTCCATTACCTCCCAGAACTTGAAGGTAAGACCCTATTGCTGAAGACAGGACATTCTTTGAACACAGGGCATGGAGCAATGGAGTTGAACCTGACCTAGAAGCCTCCTCCCTGAAGACTAACTCTCATAATTCTAGAGGATAATATTCAAGCTGCTAAGGGAGGAAATCAATCAATGGTCCAACCCAGCTCTAAAGCCTAATAACCACAATGACTGGCACAGCATACTATCTCTATTGATGCAATAGTGGCTCTTTTATCTAGGGGGCAATCAACAGCTATCCAATTGAACTTAAAGCCCTCTCAGTGGGAGGGAACTCATGGGAGGCACTGTAAATATAGTCAAATATACACAGCTGGAGAGATCATAGATCCTAGAGAAAACCCCATCTCTGTCATATCTCTGGACAAATAAAATTTCTTGCTGTATGCTGAATATGGATCCTGATATTTACACACAAGTATACCATACACTACACATCTTGCTGTAGATTCCAGGATGACCTTAAAACACACGATCCTCCTGCATCCATCTTCCCAGGGCTACAATGCTGGAACCACAGGCTTAGGCTACCTTGTATCAGAAGCAGTTACCCAAATTGAGGTGTTTCTAGGATCCCTATGGAGAAGCAATACTCTAGGAAACTTATTATCAAGGGGAAAATACACCTGAACAAAAAGCTAACATTTAGTTTCTGTAAGCGTATGGAGTGAAGGTCACAAATTGTCCTAGAAGTAGAAGCCATGGCGAGGTCTGGTGACATCATTAAACAGTACGGCTTCTGTATCCAGAATGCTAGAGACTGACTCATAATCCTGCCACTCACTAACTGTGTAACTTGTTCATATTTTAGTTTGTGATTTTGTTTCTTTATCCAAAGTACGTAACACTACAAGTACTTACCTCACAGGTTTATCAAGATCTTTGCATAAGCTATGACTGCACTGTTTTCCCTGGGGCTGGGCCAGTGTGGTTATGTGCTATATAATGATATTGTGATCAGCAACGGTCCACATATAGGACAATGTGTCCATAAAATTGTGAGGGAATAAAGCTTCCTATCACCTGGCCATGCCATAGCTGTTTGCACACAGCTAAATGTGGTATGCGTGTGTCTGTGGAAATGCTGGCTAAACAAACCCACTAAATTATTTCAGTCAGGCACACAGTCATGCACAGTGCATAATACTTGATAATGACAACAAGCAAGCATTTTACTGGTTTAATTAATTACATATGATACTTTTTCAAAATAAGATTTTTATTCCTTTCTTGAGGGTTTCATATAATATATTTGGATCTTATTCAGTCCCTCCCCCACCTTTCTGATCTTCCCCCACCTATCTATCCCCCCTACTTCCTGTCCTATGTTTTTTAAGATCACTGAGTCTAATTTGTGTTCCTCAGTACTCAGGTGAAGAAAATGTTAAATCTAAAAAAAATCCAGGAACAGAATACACAGAACTCTGGAACACTATATTAAACATTTTGTCATTATTTGAGTGTGCATTCTTTCTATTTATCTATAAAAATGCTTACCATAAAATATTCTGTGTACTCAGAGAAACTTCACACACCTCATGTTTACCATGTCTTTTCTCCTTTGCTTCATTTAATTTTGTGTTGTTATGACCCATAATGTGTCATATATATATATACATATATATGGTATATATATATGTATATATATATATCAGGAGGAAAATGTATGTACAATAAAAGCATATGCAGCATATATTACACTATAGAAGCAGTAATATATATGCATTTACTCTATAGCCTATAGCCTTTCTGTACAGTGGGCTATAACATCTAAGCTTATGTTAGCACACTCTACAATATCTAGGCCACACTAGATTAAATCACTGCCTGATACATTTCTCAGACTATATCCATAACATTAAGCAGCTCATACTGTAGCACACTTTGGACATATTAGTTATCATTAAAGTTGGTTCATGTTGTTCAGACTTTTGCCTGTTTTGACATTTATTTAACTTTAAGTCTTTAAACAAGATATTTAAGTAATATAAAAATTGGTGTTTTTAAAAGAGTTGGAAATATCTTATGTTTCAAGAAAAATATACTCCATGTGCTCATTTGTACTCCATTACAGCTGCAGACTTTCTCTCCCTGGTAGTTGCATGACTTAATTACAGCTAGATGGACAAAGACTCATTTCCTTTGATGATGAAACTAAAAAAAAAAAAAACTACAAAATATTGTATGGCAATGCCTCTAGCTGAGTTGAAGTGGACATTACACAAAGTAAATAACTCTAAAATAAACAGGAGAACTTAGCCAGGTGTGTTGGTGCACGCCTTTAATCCCAGCACTTGGGAGGCAGAGCAGGCAGATCTCTGTGAGACTGAGGCCAACCTAGTCTACATAGCATGCCTCAGGCCTGTTGGTGCTACAGGGAGACCCTGTCTCAAAAAGACCAAAAGAAGAAAGAAGAAACAGGAGAACCTGATGTGCCCATCAGCACTGGGCTTACAATATTGTGACTGTCCTGTCTGTGTTCAAATGTATCAGGCTATGCCTGCTCCTGGTGCCCATCACCAAAGTCTCTTCCGAAGAGGCCCATGAATCTGTCAGTAACAGGGTGCTTTGTGTCCCTTGTGGAGTCAAGAGAAGAGCTTTCTTGGCTTCTTTGCAATGTCTTTAGCAGATTGGATTGCAACCCTGAGGAAGCAGGGAGCCCTGATGCCTCACTCTGCACACTTTGTGCTTCCAACCAGTCCCAGGCCTAGATATTAATAGGTTCTCTGCTCTAAGTGATCTTACTTGAGTGACTGAAAGTTGACCTGATGAAAGGAAAGTAGCAATTACAATCTGACGTGTTCTTGTGGGCAGCTGCTGGTCTCCAACGCCATTTTATGCAGACTCTTGGTTGTTAGTTACCTCCGTCTTGCTGGAGACGAAGCAACAGTGCTGAATAGAGACCTTGACAGCAAAGGAAGGAGCTCCTGGGGTGGGGAAATGTCTGCCTCTGCTGCCCAACTCAGATCCAAACTGTGTTCCAGTGTTCTCTCCTGACTAGCCTTGGGACTGGCTCTAAGCCCTGAACCCTGTCTCCTAACCATGGAAGACAGCACCAAGCCTTTGTTTAGCACTGTCTGAACACATGAACCCAGTATCTTCAATCTCCATTGTGATTATCCAATAATATAACGATATTTTGGTTCATCCTATATCCCTGAAAAATGCTTTTAACAAAGTACAGATAAAAGTTACATGAACTTTTGCAAAAGAAACATGTCTGAGCTCTTGTTTCCTACCCTAAAACCTACTGACTCAGAAGTGTCATGTGTATAGTCTAGGAATGTGCATTTCATAACAGTTTCCAAGGAGGTGGAGAGATGGTTTAGCAGTTAAGAGCTCTTGTTGCTCGTCCAGAGGACCAGAAGTCCAGGAGATTTGATCCCCTCTTCTGGCTCCTGAGGGCACCCATACATAGGAGGCACACATACATACATGTACATACATAAAAAATAAAAATAAAATCTTTAAGAAACAAAAACTTCCAGTGGTTTCTGATGTACCCAGCAAAGGATTCCAGTACCCCACCTGGCCCTGGAAGCAGCCTTGTCTCAGCAGTCCTGGATCTGAGTGTGCTGGTTCTGTTCACTCAACTCAGTGCAGTGTTACAGAGTTGCTTCCTAGCACATGCTGATACCTATGCCTTGCTCTTATATTTCGTCTTCTGAACCATCTTATTTCCCTACCAAACAAAGTAACAGACAGGCTTTAGTTCTTAAGAATGGGGCAAAACTGGACATTAGAAAACTGTGTTTAAAAAATGGATGGAGGAGCTGGAGAGATGGCTCAATGGTAAAGAGCACTTGCTGCTCTTGCACAGGAACCTGGTTTGGCTCCTCCCACATTAGGTGTCTCACAATCACTTGTAACTCCAGTTCCAGGGACCCCAACACCCTCTTCTGGACTCCATAAGCATTGCACACATGTGATGCACATACAGATAAGCATCTCATATACATAAATAAAAATAATTTAAAATAAAAAAATTAAATGGATGACATAAATCACATGACCACGGGGGCATCTGATCAGGTTAAGAGAGTGCAGCTCTAGTAACACAGCATAGTGAAGCGGGAAGCTCTTCTTTCAGTCGTCTGATTCCTAATCCCCAAGTCGCATCATGTAGCAGCAGCAATTTTCAACATGAAGTCCGTACACCCCCTAATGGTGCTGCAAACTTTTCAGGAGTCTGCAAGATCAAAACAGTTTCCACAAGACATCCCAGATATTAGCATCAGTAAGTCAGAAGTGATGTAGGCAGTTCAATAAGAGTGATGACTGTTACCAAGCTGACTGTACTGCCTGCCTTTGCAGTACATTTTTAAAAAGCCAATTTGATATAATTGTTTTATGACCCTAAAGAAGAAAGCCAACATGATTAACTTTCTTAAATCTTGATCCTTGGTTACCTTTTATAATACTATATTTGACAAAACCAAAATAAGACAATGTCCCAGAAGAAATAACTGCAGTTGCTGGAGGTGCAAGCCCAACAAATTTTTTTTTTCATAAAACATCATTTTTTTCTTGAAAGGATGATAGACAGACAAACTGTAGTTATTCAACCTGGGTATCTGACCTTTCAAAGAAATGAATGAAGAATTGCTGCCATTTCGAGGAAAACAGACTGCATTTGTCAACAATGATAAAATTGCAACATTCAAAAGAAACCAGAATTTTGGACAATTTCACCAGGAGCTTGCTGTATTTATAATAGTGATGAATATGACTTTTGGAGTGTTTTAAGATGAAAATGAATCAGCAAGCTACTATCTTCTAAATGACTAGGTCCTCATGTCATAAAACCATGCATCTGTGAAAAGACTTCATAGATCAAGTCAGATCAGATCTAGGAGTTTTAAATGTTTTTATATGTTACTTGACATGTAGTTAAACATTGTATATTTATGGGGATATTTCCATTTTTGTATACAATATGTAATGAACAAGTATAAGTAATTAGAATTTCCATCACCTCAATATCATACATTTTAATGTGTAATATACTAATGTTAACTACAGTCACATCAGTAGATAAAGAAAATGTGGCACATTCCACAACCAAATACCATTCAGTCCTGAAACTGAGGTCCTGATACTGGTAGCAACATACATAAACGTGGAGGACATTATGTTATCCAGTATAGACTAGACACAGAAATGAGTCATCTCTCATTCATTCACTGAGTATGAAAAATGTTGATCTCATTTTAAAATAATCTGTTCTGCTTTATCTAGATGCATATTTTATAGCATTATGATAATTTTTAGATTACTATAACTGCTGCTAAGTCTTAAAGTTTTGTTTATAGCTCTTAAAGTTTCTTTGTGTTTACTAAATCCTAAGTATTTCTATATAAATTTAAGAATCACTATAAATTTACTTTTTGAAGATTTATTTATTGATTGATTTTATGCATATGTGTATGTGCCTGAGTGTATGTGTACTGCAGGCTTGCCGGAGCCCACAAAGGTCAGAGGAGGGTGTTGGATACCCTTGGAACTAGAGTTAGTGCAGGAGGTTGTGAGCCACCATGTGAGGGCTGGGAACTGAAGCAGGGTCCTCTGCAAGACCAGAAGTACTCTTAATTGGTGAACCAGCTCTCCAATCCCCATAAATTTACTTTAAAATGTAGGTTGCTGAGATTTCATTGGAATTATGTTGAACCTGCACATCAATTTTGGGAGAACTGCCATCTTGAAATGATCGTGTCTCTTGACCCATGATTCTATTTCTTTGTGCCTTCCTTAATGCTCTTAGCACTCAGTGATGCTCTGTGGTTTTCAGTGAACAGTTTGCACCACTTGTAAAATCTGATCCATCTGTATATCAGTTTTTGGTTCTATTATATAGTGGCATTATTTTTTTTTTTAATTTTCATTCTCTGGCTCTCTCTGTTGTTTTACAGAGAATTGTATAGAATAT
>NW_008329288.1:65526-80140 GCF_000622305.1 Nannospalax galili
TATATATGGTTACTTTGATTTAAAAAAATGTTGATCTCCTAGAAACAGAAACTGAATATTGCTCATCACAAACTGGGGTGGGCAAGGGAAGGGAAAGAAGGAGAGAGGAGAGATTTGCCAATGGGTATGAAGTCACAAAGAGTAGGAATAAAATCAGTGGGTTTCAGTGTAACAGATTATGAAGTACTCAATACGGTTTCAGATTCTGCCTTGCAATTAACCTTTAAGAAACTAAGACTTTCAAATTTTAGTGTGGCATCAAAAAGAGTATCTATAGTTGATTATCAGACTATTAGAACAACCTTTTTTCCAACTATATAGTTTGAGATTGAATTCAAAAGCAGACATAAGAATCCCAGTGTCCTCTATTAAGCCTGTTATTAAAAGAGATTTACAAGAGTACAAATGTATCCTATTTAAATTTGTTCTGTTTACATGACGCATCACTTAAACCATGCCTTTCAAGACAAAGCATAGTGTTTCAGAATGATGCTATCAGCACAGAATGGGGCCATTGTCTCTTTAACTAAAATTCCATTAGGGTGGGTAGTTTTTGACAGATATATCACCCTTTCAATCATAGTACACTGTGACATCAGATATCTCTGTTTCTTGTTACTGTTTTTTGGTTTTTTTCTTCCCAAGCCCCCAATAAACATCTCACTCATTGGGAATAAGTGGGATTGTGTTTTTGTGCTTTATAAGGGAACCTCAATCCATTAAACCTTATCTTGTTAGAGTTTACATGCCAATATCACTTATTTAAGGCCTTTTTGGCTCTCTAGTCTAGCCATTCAACATATCACCTACCTTTCTATTGTGAAGTAACCACCAAGTCAATGTTTATCCAAGTCATTGATAAAATATTTCACAGGCTGAGACTCTAATGCTCTATTAAAATGTATCTCCTGCATGAGTTGATTTGACCGTTTTCTGGGCTCACCAGTGTAAATGGTTGTTTAGTTTTCTAAATGGCAAACACATATACGTGTTGCATTTTGTAGCATTCCCCCAACTCTGCAGGATGTCTCAAAGACTTCTAACCCAGATAGTGAAGTTATGATACCTTCTCTAAAATTGACTATTGGCCTGGGGTGCAAGGGGGGTCTGTATACTCTTACCAAACTCTTCATGGGTTCTGTCTGCCTATTAAAATGAGCAGGTCTAGCACTTCAGCATACACCTCCCTTTTTGATGAAAAGGTAATCTGAGAATTAAGAGAACTGTGAAGTTTTGTACCTACTGGGTATGACCCCATTCTCTCATCGCAATAGCAAATGAGTCTGTTCTATTTCAACATTTTGTCTCCAGAGAAATGCCATCGTTCCAGCTCATTTTGCAATGCAGCCTTCCTAGGGAGAAGGGATGCTGGCTCTTTGCATTCATCACTCCTTCTTTTCTTTATCTGCATTGTTGATTCTGAGCACTCCCTGAGCAGCAACACTGATCACAGGTTCCTCTTTTTTATCTTAACAGAATTCCTTGCAATTTTATCCCATGTCTCTCCTGCTGGAAAATTACATCTGTCTTTAATCTGAGTGTTAATTGGTGTTTCCTTCTAAAAACTTAGAATGCTGTTCAAGCCAGCCTAACTTTTTATTTTCTGAACACTGGGGTTACATGGATGGTATAGTCACTTTTTGCACAATTTCTATAATCCCCTGTCACTAGTAAGTGCTTGTTGGTTTGTGATGTAGAGAAGACATATCAATGTTTCTTGTTTCTTGTAATTTAGAGAAAATTACCGGAAATGTAAGTGGTTATTTAGGTTTCTTATTGTTGTGTTTCTCTGACAGGTTAGTTACCGGATATAAGAAAGTTGTCCTTCAATTGCTTCTGTCCAGTGGGTCATTTGTAGTCTGTTCACAGGGAGATATTACTATTTCATCTTCTTTTTATTCTTCTAAGAAACTCACATCCATGAGGTTATCACCCTCAACTTTCTACATTTCCAGCAAGTATGTCTTCCTGGTATATACAATGTACCTTGAAATCCTTGCAAACAGCTCTAGCCTTCTGGTTTTCTATGGAGAGGGAAGGTCATGGTTCTTCAATCTTGCCTCCAATTGTTACCAAGCCTTGGGGACATTTTACAAGTCTGTATTTTCTCATCAGATACCATTTACTTGTTTATCATCATTCTCCAATTATTTACATGGCCTTTCTGCATCCAAGTCTGGGCACCTAAAGCCGTGGGTGTTATTTTCAAACTCTTTTCTGCTTTGTTACTCATTTCTTCCAAACCTACACATTGACTCTTCTGTTTGGGAGTGTCTTTTAGGATTGGCATTTACAAAATATGGTCAGTGAGCAAGCAAGGTCTTTTCAGCTATATTAGGACATTAACAGATATATATTCATCAAAATTTCTAGTCCAGAATAAAATTTAGCACTGTGGTTGCAGGAAAAGGGGCTGGGAGGGGTGGGCAAGCAAGGAGAGGGTGCTTTTGCTAATCAGTCCACATGTGCTTAAATAGTGAGCTCACCACAGCTCAGTGGACGCAGCGCCCCCCCCCCATCATTACAGCTACGGTGATGTCTCTGCTGGAATAGGACACTCTTCGACATTTCATTACCATGAATCGGGCCTCTGTGGCCGGGAAATGTAGGTGAGCATCCCAGCATAGGAAATGCTTTCTCCAAAATGACCCATTCTTCCAGGCCTACAGAGGGGCACAGCTGGCCTGTTATTATAGCACTCTTTTTACTGTTGTCATCACCATCAACATCTCAAATGGACTAATTATTCACAGTGTGCAAGGCATAAAGTGATGTTCCTGTCTAGAAACTAGTGATAGAACAGTATCACTAGTGGGAGTATGTTTTCAGGGCCAGTGTACTCTGGATGATAGAAATATCTCAGGAAGAAGCAGGACTCGGCTGCAGTTATTAAACAGGCTCCTAGTGATTTAGCACCCAGGGGGCCCAAAGAACTTTTGAGACCCTGATATTGTTGCATATTAGCAGCTGTGGCCTATTCTGAGCTATTGCCAAGCATTAAAGTTCCAACCTAGTTAGAGGGCTATGCATTTGCCACTTGGATCAGTCCTGTGGAATCTATTAGGCTGTGCAGGGCATCATGTTTTCTACCTAGCTTTGATGGTCTCCTTCCTCAGTGTCCATGTTCATACCTTCACAGACACCATACGAGGAACCTATTAATCGGCCCAGATTTTATAGAATTTATGCAAACCTCATTCCTCATTCTTTCTATGAGTGTCAGTATGAATGACATCATGGATCCACAGAAACAAGAATTCATATAGGGCATCCTCTTCCTTAATAGGATCAACAGCTGACAGTGACAATGTGAGGATGCAGCTCAGAGACTGGTTTAAATCAGAGCTTTGCTGTGATTCACGGTAACAAACTCATACAACTCCCACTCTGTTTTAGCTTTTTAACGTGAAAAATGGGTCATAGATTCTCTTCCCCTCTCATTTTCTTTCTTCCCCCTCCAATTGCCCTTCTCTCTCCTCCCTCTCTTTCTCCTCCTTCCTGTGTTCTCTCCTCCTCCCTCCTTCCTCCCCTCCCCTCCTTTCCTTTCATTGCTTTTTTTCCTCTCCTTGGTATTCTTATAAAGCAGATGGGCAATGAGATATAGGATCTTTTGATCTCCCACTGTCTTAGTTTGTTCTTTATTGCTGTGACAAAACACTCTGACCAATATCAACTTGGGAAGGAAAGGCTTTACTCAGCTTATATATCCCAGGTCGCAGTTCATCAGGGAGCCCAGGGCAGGAACCTGGAAGCAGGAGCTGGAGCACAGGCCATGGAGGAATGCTGCTTACTGGCTTGCTCCCCTGGCCCCTGCTCAGCCTGTTTTCTTATGCTACATAGGCCCACCTGCCCAGGGGTGTCACCACCCACAATGGGCTGGATCCTCCCACATCACTCATCAAGAAGATGCCCCTCAGACATGGCCACAGGCCAGTCCAATAGAGGAAATTCCCCAATTGAGGCTCCCTCAACCCAGGTGTGTCAAGTTGACACTAAAGCTATCCAGCACAATTGACCCCTTGTCAACTTGACACACAAATATCACCATTAAACCATAACTTTCTAATTTCTGTCCCCAAGATATGATATTAATATCACAATATAAGACAGTACAACCTTAAAAATCCCACAGTCCCTAAAAAAATCCAGACACATCAAAGTCCATAGTCTCTTTTAAAAGTCTAAACTGTGTGTGGGCTTCTGTAAAGTCCAAAACAAGTATTGTCTTATTTCAAAGGGAAGAATCGGGCATGCCTAAGCAAAACCAAAGTCCAGCAAAGTAGCTCCAGGCTGGACATCTGGGATTCACTCATGATCCTCTGGGCTCCAAAGGGTACTGGCAGCTCCACTGCTCTGACTCTGCAGTCCACAGCACACTCAGCTCATTTCGCAGACCCAGGCCAGCTCCATTCCACACCTGCCACTGTCCTTGGTGGTCGTCCCATTGTCCTGGCTTCTCCAAAAAGCTGAGGTCACCACTGAAATTGAGGCTGCACCCTCACCAATGTCCTCTTCTGGCCTCTCGGGGTGCAAAGCCTCAGATTCTCTCCATGACCCCTTCAATCCTGGGGTCTTCGCTGCAACTGAAGCAGCACTTTCACCTATGGCCTTTCCTGGCCCCTCAGAGTGTCAAGCCTCAGCTGCTCTCTGTAACCCCTTCACACTTTCAACACCAGAACCATGCAGGAGACTCTTACACTTTACCAAGTCCTGCTTCCAGCTTGAGATAGAGGCTCAGGTCGCCTCTGTGTGCTGACCCTGAGGAAATACCTCCCAGAAGACTTTACCACAGTGATGCTGGTCTCTTGTTACTTACAGCTGATTTTTTAGCCCCAGATAACCAGCATCAATTGTCCCAGTAAAGCAAAGGATTTACTTCAGGTTCTGCTCTCTTCTTAATCACAGCTGATTCTTCAACCCCAGCCAACCAGAACCCACAGATTCTCAATTCAAAACATCACACAAACAGCCCTGATAGATTCTGCTTCCTTTTGAAGCTTCACAAGCCAGGCTTCTGTTGTTCACAACACTTTCAGCATAATTTTTCCAAGCTCCCCAGCAACAAACTCTAAGCACTCAATTGCTTTTCCAGCCCAAAGTTCCAAATGCTTCCACTATCTTCCAATGTTAGGTCTGTCACAGCAGTACCCCATTCCTGGTACCAATTTCTGCTCTAGTTTGTTTCTCCGTTGCTGTGACAAAACACTCTGACCACTACCAACTTGGGAAGGAAAGAGTTTACTTGTCTTCTATCTCCCAGGTCACAGTTCATCAGGGAGCCCAATGTGGGAACTCAGGATAGGAACCTGGAGGCAGGAGCTAGTGAACAGACCATGGAGGAAAGCTGCTTACTCACTTGCTCCCTGACCTACTTTTTTATACAACATAGGCTCACTTTCCCAGGGGCAGCACCACCCACAGTGGGCTGGAACCTCCTACATCACTCAGTAATCAATAAGATACCCCACAGACTTAGATGCCCCTCAGACATGGCCACAGGCCAGTCCAATAGAGGCAATTCCCCAATTGAGGCTCCCTCAACCCAGGTGTGTCAAGTTGACACTAAAGCTGTCCAGCACACCCACTTAAAATGGCAAGATGTCTCCTTAGGAAAAAAACAACTCATTTGTATACATATACAAATATTTCATGGAATTGAAGATTATTTAAATTCCCATATGGCCATTTAGGGGCACCCTAGGGATCCAATGGGCCCCAGGTTTTAAGAGTGTGTCTGTGGGATCCTCAGCATCTCATCTGGGGGAAGTCATGTCTTTCTAGAAAGTAAGGAAAAGTATTTGCCATTATAAATGGTCATCAGTGAACCTGCCAACATGGGCCTAGGGCCCCAGATACTTGGGAGGCTAAGGCAGGAGGATTAAGGAGTTAAAGCCCAACAGAATGAGTTGCCCAACTCAATAAGATGCTTTCACAAAATAAGAAAACAAAAGGAATTAAGGACATACATAATTCAGTGGTCAAGCACCAGCCTAGTATGTTCAAGGCCCTAGGTTCAACCCACAGTGTTGAAATACACACACATTCATTAAGGTGTAATTTACTTATAGTAAAAGTCATCCTCTTAGAAGTATACTTCAAGTATAACCACCATCATAAGTAAGTTACAGATTGACTAAAAGTTCTCCAGACCCTAAAAAGGTCTCTGTGCCCTGCTTCAGTCAATCCTCTTTACCCACACCTGTCCCCTGATACCCATTGATCTCAGTTTTGTCTCCAAAGCTTTGTCTTTTCTAGAATGTCCTATAAATTGACCCATACAGTAGGTAGCCTTCTCTGTCTGGATTAACTCACTTCAAATTGCTAAGCATACCTCTTTTTTATCGTTTCTGAAGGAAAAGATAAAGTGAGAATTACCGAACAAGTTTGCCACCCTAGACTGACATGAAAAGGCGGTAGTTAGAAGGTTGTTCCTAAAAATTGTCATCAAGTTAATACAAGAAGATGGCTGCTTATTAAGGAGAACGGTACCCCATGTATGTTCTTATATGTACCAACAATGCATTCTTTTTTCACTACCAAGAAGTATTCCATTTTATGGATGTATCACACGTGTGTTTACTTCTTCAATGAAGCATTCTGTGTTGAGTTCATAATTCTTCTTTTAGATGAGCAGAGACACAAATGAAGACGGAGTTACCTCAAGTGTCACCAGAAGGATTTCCTCAGCTCCCCCATGCATATGGCTTTAATTCAGCTATCCCTAAAAACCTAGGATGCCCTGAATGCTTCAGTAGGCATTTTCCTATCCAATCCTATCAGCTTCCTGTGACATGGAAAATAGAATTCTCCTCATTTTTAAAAAAAGAGAACACTGATTTGATGATTCGAAAGGTGTGGGCAAGTGATTCAACCCAAGTTCTCTAACACATGGTCCAATATTCCTTCTTTTTTTAAAAAAAATGTTTTTATTGAGCTTTTGTATATTTCATACATCAATTCTTCATTGAATTTAGACCCCCTCCCCCATCCAAGCTCCCCCACACCCCAACTGCAGAACCTCATGCATTCCACCATACATGTTAAGTCCCATCCAGTCAAACATTTCTATTCAGATGTTCCTCAGTGCAAATTCATTCACTGGAGTCTACTCAGCCTATGTAGAGATTGTAAGTAAGGTCTACTCTCCCTCACCCAGAAGCTGTCTCCTACAGTTTCCAGGCTGGGGCAGGCTGCCTCCCATTTCCCTTGCTCCACTCTGGCCCTTGTCTGATTGAGTTAACATGGGTCCTGTGCTCGATGCCACCATTGCCACAAGTTCACATGTGCAAGCTTCCAGTGGCCTGAAAAACCTGTTTCCCTATGTTCATGGACCAACCCTGGCTCTTACAATCTTTCTATCCCCCTCTTCTACAATAGTCCCTAAGTGAGGGGTGGATGAGGTTTAATATAGAAATCCTATCCAGGGACACACACTCTGCAGTCTCTTATTCTCTAAAACTTGGCGAGTTATGGCCTTCTATGTGCATTGCACTCTGTTGTATAAGGAAGCTTCAGTGGTGAGAACTGAGGGATGTACTAGTTTTCTCTCTACCCCCTGTCCACTATGTTTTATGAGCCTTAGGTGTAGAGGTTCCACAGTAGATATGTCGCTATGACTCTCAGACATATATTCTTTGTGTGTGACCAGTTGTAGACTCTGCAGTAGCCTCCATCTGTTGCAAAAAGAAGCTTCTTTGATAAGTGGTGTATGTTATACTTATCAGTAAATATAAGTATCTACATTTAGCATACAATAAGAAATTTCAAAGACAATTGGATACAGTTCAAGCATTAAGGTCAATCAACAATCAACAAGTGGGATCTCATTAAGCTACAAAGCTTTTGTACATCAAAAGAAACAACCAAGGAAGCAAAGAGGAAACCCACTGAATGGGAAAAAATCTTTACCAGCTGTATATCTGACATAATGTTAATATCCAGAATATACAAAGAACTCCAAAAAAAACAAACAAAGAAACAAGAAAATAAATGACCCAATAAAAAGATGGGCTATAGACCTAAACAGAGCATTCTCAAATGAAAATAAAAATGGCTAAGAAACACCTTAAAAAGCATGCAAAATCCTTAGTAATTAGAGAAATGCAGATAAAACCCACTTTAAGATTCCATCGTACCTTTATCAGACTGGCTAAGATCAAGAACAAAAGACACCAAATGCTGGTGAGGATGTGAGGAAAGGGGAACGCTCATTCACTGCTCAGGGGAATGTAAACTCATTCAACTGCTGTTTAAAGTAATGTGGAAAACTCTCAAAAAACTAAAAATGAAGTACCATATTATCGGTTATACTGCTCCTTGGCATATACCCAAAGGACTCATCTGACTGTCGAGATACTTTACATCCATGTTTGTTACTGTTCTCTATGGATAATGAAAATGTGGTACATTTACACAATGGAGTTCTACTCAGCAGTAAGAAAAGACGGCATATGAAATTTGCAGGTAAATGGAGAGAACTCTTATACTAAGTGAAGTAACACAAACTCCCTCATTTTCAAATCTTAGCACTGATCCATTATATGTGAGTATATGTCTTGCTGTGACACCAGGAGCCTGGAAAATGGAAAGGAAACACAGAGGGAAAGGGAAAGAAAAAGCCCGAAAGAGGGGGATAGTAGGGCACAGCTCTTACCACACCATGTCCATCTGTAGCATCCCATTTAGAGATGAATGGATCTTGGGGGCTAGGGAAGCCAGAGCGAAATGTGTTGGCTCTGGTACCTCCTGAGAAATGCACATACGGTGTCTGAACATTAGTGCATGTGTATACCTGGGGGCTGTGTGGCAAGGAGCACAGTGCCAGGCAGGTGAGACCTCCCTTCAAGTTATTGATTGGTCAGAGTAGTCCAAGAGACTCCCCAAATAACACAGGTTATTGCTGTATCTCTTGGTTATCTCTCAGAACTCAAAAATAAGTCTCCACTGCTGAAGACAGGACATACTTCGAACACAGGACTTGGAGCAATGGAGCAGGAACTGACCTGGAAGCCTTCTACCTGAGGTTTAGCTCTCATGGTTCTAGAGGATACCATGCAAATGGATAAGGCAGAAAATCAATCAATGATCCAACCCAGCCCTAAAGCCTAATAATCAAAACAACCAGCACAGCAAACTACCTCTATCGGTACAGTAGTGTCACTGTTATCTGGGCGGTAATCAACAGCTATCTACTAGGACATAAGGCCCTCTCAACAGGAATGAACTCATGGGTCGCACTGTAAACATAGTCTATTACACATGGCTGGAATGGTCATGAATTCTAGGGAAAACCCTATCTCTGTCATATCTCTGGACAAATGAAATTTCTTACCATATGCCAATACTCTTTCTTGACTGTCCAGAGTCTCTCAACTAACTGTAGCCATTGGCTTAGACTAGAGAACAGTCAAATAGGGCCAAAATGAGATGCTACAGATATACATGTTGAGGTAGCAGCTGCCACAGTCAGTCTCCCACCTGCCTTTCCACCCCACCTACCTTCCCACCCCAAAACCTCATCTTTCCTGTCAGCAGTAAACATCGCTTTTCTCACCTACAAGCTATGCAGGTAGAGTGTTATCTAGGGGTCAACAGAAGAAAGCTAAATTCAAACGTCTAGAAAAAAACAGAAGGATCTAGATAGAAGTTATTTCTTTTAAATCTCATGGGAAGAACTTTCTCAGGCCCCCTCTCAAATAGGATAATCTTCAGTGGATTATTCTGCACATTTAAGTCCTCTGTGGGACACAATGGATCCCCATTCTCTCCATTTCCCCAAACAGTGAGAGGTGCTGGGATGCAAGCAGGATTACATTTCTGAGATCAGTAAGCTCAGGAGAGAATATTCTCCTTCCCTCTCATTCTTGTGGCCTGAAGGTTAACGTTCAACAATCCTAGGGTCTAAGAAATTGCCTCCTTTGCCTGAATTAAATGAAATCTAATGAAACAGAAATCCAGGTCAATGCAGTTCACCGTCAAACCTTCGGCTTCTGCCTTGCTGGCAGCTCTCCTTGCAATAATTAAACAGAAAGTCGTAGGCAGGCAACAGTGAAATCCATTGCTAATCTTGCCCCTCATCAGCCTATCTTCCTAAATGTTCCTTAATTAAGGTTTCTAAATGCTCTGCATTCCCTCTGCGCCCAGAGAGCCAAAATGAAGCCGACTGCTTCAGGGATGCCTGGCCATGAGAAGTGGAAGGTCTTCTAGGGATATTTCTCTTCCCAAACATTAAAAATCTGATACTGTATGTGACTAACGAGCAGGGCGATAGGGACAGAGAGGGTGGGGAGGCGATTTCTGTTGTTTCTTTTTTATTCTGTAGGATTTCACTTTAAGGATTCTGAAGGCATATCACTGGTTTTATCACGGCTTCTCCAACACACCAGGGAGTGAATGAAACAGCTGTCACATTTAAACACACACAGCGGTAATCCTCCACTGAGCACAATGCCAGGACAGAACAGAAAATCTATCAACACTTACAATGCATTCTATTTATTTAGCAACTCGTCCCCCCTTTACTAAAAGTTCCATCTGTGAGGTTGAATCTGGGGCCACATGCCACTGGTGACTTTTTGTAGTTTGGCAGCTACTGAGGGAGGGAACATGGGAAGTGGTCAAATTTCACTAAGGGGACACAGATGTTTGAAGATGTTAAAATCACAGTACTTTAATTTTAGGATGACCAAAAGTCTGCAGCAGTGTGGAGCCATGAACTTTCACAGTCAGAGTCAAAATGCCCCCACGTGCCTTTGTGCACATGTCTTTCTCTTCCCACAACATTTATTTAAAAGTTCAAGAACTCCACCTTCCCCCACTGGGAACCATCTTGGTGGATGTGTGCCAATCGGTACAGGCCTATAATGAAGGGAAGAGTTTCTTTAAAGGGGCAGAAAGCATGTGCCTGACCAGGTATTGCTCAGGTAGAATGCTCTAGAATGAAGCTATAAACTGTTTCTACATCCAATAAGATCAAAATTTTATTTATAGGGAATCTGATAGAGATTTTTAAAAAGATAATGTGGACATTTCTCTATAAGGTGGAAAAAAACCAACAATAGTGATTGTCCCAAAGATCTTTCCATCTCTCGAGCTAGGGAGGCTCAGAGCCAGAGTAGAAGACCCCAGGGACTTAGCTTCATGGTCACCCACAGGTTCTGCATGTGCCTATATGAATGAGAGCTTGGCAGTGAAATAGTTGTCCATAAGGGATCTCAAATAGCAAAATGAGGCAGATAGGGAGAATACGAAGAGAAGAAAATTGAAAGGTACAGATAATGAAATCTGCCATTATCAGCTTTGAAAAGTCTCTCCATTGAGCATGGCTTTTGGGTCCATGGAGAGTGTCAGAGAATGAGTGTGGAGATGAGGAAGACACATGGATTATTAAAGGACTGACAAACAGAACTCGATGATTAAAATCTACACAGGAGGCTGTTGAAAGATCAGTTAATTAATAGACTTATAAAAGCATGTTTGATTTAATTCAATTATATTCCAAGACATTTATTTCACATAGTATTTTTCCACCTAAGTTCCTGTAAAGCTTCATGCCAGCCACACACAGTGTGGAACATAGTAGTGAACAGACCCAATCTTCCTCCAGTGGGTTCCAATGTGAAGCTCAGACTGGAGTCACAATAAATTATGGGATGGGATGTGGAAGAAGGAGCACTAGAGTTGGGCTCTGTCAGGTCGTTATCTACATCTTGGCACTGGCGTGCTCTGTGAATCTTCAGGAAATGCCTTTGTTTCCTTACCTTATACATCATGTTGTTATTATAAAATCTATAGAAGACATAGGTAGAGGTGTATAAGGTTCTGTCCCTCAGCAAAGCACAATCAATGTTAGCTTTGCTTTTCTCCCAAATCACCATCCTATGAGGGAGGAAAAGACAGTTGTGTTAGGAATAATCAGGAGTCCACTGTGGCTAGAACTCATGAACTACTGTCTGCCATCAGACAGAAGCAGGCTGAGTAACACTCTCAGGGCCAGGCTAAGGGGTGGGAATAGGGAGTGAGACTTTTGCTCCAGTCAGGGACGATGTCAGTGCTGGGTTTCAGTTGGAGAAGGGAAACCTTAGCAAAGAGATCACTGTCATGGTCCAGCTCAGTAATGAGCTCCTTAATAACTCTCCTCCTCTCTCCTCTACTCTCCTTTTCTCCTCTGCTTGGTATTCACCATCTTCTAATTCTTTATTTACATATCTGTAAAGTAAGTTCCTTCAGGACAGGAGTCTGTGTTCCATTAGCTAATGCAATCCAAGCCCATAGCTAATGTAATCCAAGCCCATAGACAATGTTTCCACACAGTAGGTATCAGCTAATAAATACGCCTTGGAATAAAGAGAGAAGGAAGAGAACAAGGCAAGCCAGTGGGTCTATACCTGCAGAGCATCAAGACTTGTATTTACGGAGAATTACAGAGAAGAGGCATGTGAGCAAGTTTGGACAGCAAGCTGACCGGCTTGTTTTCTGCTCCTTGTGAACAAAAGGGAGCTTAAATGCAATTGTGGAAGATTGGGTTTACAGATTTTCCAGATGGTGCTTGGTCAGTCAGTACTTGAGAGACTGGAAGGGCCACGGTCCTTTCTACTGTTCACGTGCTTGGATGCCTGGTGTGGATGGCCTTTTTGACATGGCTGGGGAAATAGAAAGACAGGGTGGTTGCCTCCTCCCACCGCCAGGTCCCACTTCAAAGCAGTTCCGCAAAGATGAAACGTCCTTCCCTGCCTTCCACATTTCGCAGAGACAACAGCTCAGCCTAGGGCTTTGTAGGCAGGAGTGAGATTCAGACTTTGTCTGTCCCCGCATCTTAGGCCCTTTTCAGCACCACTCCCATCAGCAGCTTTGGAAATGTGGAACACGTAATCCTTAACTCCACTGTTTTGAAATGTCCCTTCAATGGCTATAATAATCATCTTACAAACAACTTAGAACAAGCTCTAATTGCTTCTAATGTTGTATTACGGCTGGTATGTGGGGAGAGCAGAGACATGCTAGCTGTCACAGCCTGCTCTGATTATATGGTACCTCTGGGAGCATTTGCATGGAGGGAAAGGGAAGAAGCCTGAGGTGGCTTTTGCTCTCTTCTTTTTGGAAAGCCTGATTGTGAATCTCTTGCCATAGTCAGACAGTCAGAGGAAGGGTGTTTAGGGCCAGAAAGAAAGGCTGACCTTTCAGATACTTGGTGAGCAGCAAAGTCATTTGACATAGACGGGGGCTGGGGAGGGTTAGGGTAATAAATTCTCTCTTCTCTTGACTACTGCTATTGATGTTGTTTGTGAGCTAGTGCTTTCTATCACTGGAAAATTCCTTAACTGTTAATGATTCCTACTTGAAGGCATCCACCTAAGTTAGGAGATATTCTGAAACAGTGAGGGAATAAATGAAGAGTTAAATGGATCACTGAGGGAGCCAGTTCCTCTTGGGGCCCTAAAATGTGTGAGGGTTTCACATGAACCAACATAATTACTCCTTCCATCAGGTGGCTCTCAGAAAGCTGTAGTGGACCTAGCTAAAATTGACTGACAAACATCTCAAGGGTGAGAATTAGGAGAACTCATGCACCAAATCCTAGGCTGTTTCTTTTATCCTACATTATATTCCTTCATCGTCTGGTTTAGGGAGACCAGTTTAGACGGTTTAGATTTGATACTGGTACAGCCATGAGAGAGGTATTCCATTGTTTACCAGATCTTCTCTGCCTCCACAGAACCTAGTGTTACCCTCTGCCTTTCTTCTCCTGGACTTCCCACCTCCTCCAAGAGAAATTTTTTTTTCTTTTTGATATAGTGTCAAGGGGGTGCTCATCCCACCCACCCTCTGGATGCCTGTGGATGCCTCTTTTGCATTTCTAGTTCTTTACATAAATCCAATGTCACAAATTCACAGATGATTTTAAAAAAGTGTTTTATCTTGCTTGACTATGAGGATAACACTCTCTCACAAAGGCACCCCCATCTACCTGAATGGCACCCAATCCCAGTTTATAAGGATCAAAAGAGGTAGAATATAGCCTCACCTAGACAGGTAGAGACAAACGGGAGACAATCTGGTTAGAACTGGGCTGTTAGAATCTCACCAACCCACAGAAATTGTCACAGGCAATTGTCTATCCCTTTAAAAAAAGAATCATGATCCTCAAAGCCATTTGAATATCATCTTTGCAAAGATGTCTGTTTAAGTCTTTGTACATTTTAATTGAATTAATTAACTGCTGTTGTGTTACAAGTGTTCAATATTTTATACAAAATTACATATTTGGGGGCTGAAGAGATGGCTCAGCAGTTTAAGGTTAAGAGTACTGGCTGCTCTTGCAGAGGACTGGGGTTTGGTTCCCAGCATCTACAGGGCAGCTAACAACAGTCTGTAATTCCAGTTCCAGGGGACCTGACAGCCTCTTCTGACCTCCAGGGGCATTGCACACATGGGTATACTTACATAGATGCAGGCAATACACTCATACAAATAAAATAAAATAATAAATAAAATATTTTTAAAAGAATGATTAAAAACTCTACTTTATCCAACCTACTATGAAACCTTGAGTTCATTCTGCACAGTTTCCTCTCAGTGGCTTTCCAGAGCACACTCCCAGTCAGTTGCAATACTG
>NW_008329288.1:80279-99266 GCF_000622305.1 Nannospalax galili
TAAATATTAATCCCTTATTGAATTATTGAATATGTGAGTTTTCAAAAGTATTCTCCCATTCCATAGACTGCTGTTTTGTTTTATTGATTTTGCTGCATTTGCTGTGTAGAAGCTTTGCAGTCTGATGTGGTCCAATTTGTTTATTTTTACTTTTTTTGCCTGACATCTGTGGTTTGGAGTTATAGCCATTAAAAAAAAAAAAAAAAAAAGAAAGAAAGAAAGAAAAAGAAAATTGTTGTTAAGACTAATATTAAGCATATTTTTCTTTCTTCTTCTAGAAATTTTACAGTTTCAGATCTAATGCTTAGGTATTTATCCATTACGAGTTAATTTTTTATCTCATATAATGGCAAATTTATACTGCCATTGTTTTTAGTATGTGGATATCCAATTTTTTCAAACTATTTTTGGATAAAATATCCCTTCTCCATGTATTTTCTTAATGCTTTTCCTTAGTTTAATTTACTATATGTGGTGGATTAAGTGAGAAATGACCACCATATGCTTATGTATTTAAAGATGTGTAGCACTGTTTGGGAGGTTACGGAACCTTTAGGATGTGCAGCCTTGCTGGAGGAAGTACGTCACTGGAGGCAGGTTTTGAGGGTTTATAGTCTTGCTCCATTCCCTGTTCTCTCCCTCTGCCTGTGTGTACAGTTGAGATGTGGCCAGCCAGCTTCCTGCTCTTGCTGCCATGCCATACCCTCCTGCCATGAGGACTATCCCTCTGGAACTGTAAGCTAAAAATAAAGCCTTTCTTCCTCAAATTTCTTTTAGCCATGGGATCTTGTCACAGCAACAAAAAGTATCTGACGCACTGTGTGTGAGTTTATTATGAGTTCTCCATTTTGTTCTATCAGTTTGTTTCCATGCCAGTACCATGCTATTTTTTTTAATTACTATAGCTGGCTCATATAGTTTGAAAACAGAAAGTATGATATCTCAATATATATAAAAAAATTTCACCATCATTAATTGTGGAAATTGAAATCAAAACTATAATGAGATATTATTTAATAAGTCCTTAAAGAGTACCACAAAAACAAAAAAGACAATAAATGTTGGTGAGAGTGTATTAAAATGGGAATGTACAATTTATTTAACCATTATGAAAAAGAGTATGGGAATTCCCCCCATAATTAAAGGCAGAACCGCCATAAGATCCAGCAATCCCAAGCTCTATTCTTTTGCTGAAATAAATTAAATCAGTGTCTTGATGGTTTAGCTGCATCTTCATGTTCATTGTAATATTATTCACAGTAGTCAGGATATGAGAACCACCTGATAATTCATTGAAGAATAACTAGATAAATAAAATGGTATACAGAAACAGGGGGATATTATTTCTCAGCCTTTATAAATCAGGGAGATTCTGCCAGTTTTGATCACATGGATGAATCTGTAAATCATCATGTTAAAGGAAATAAACCAGATACAGAAGGGCAAACACTATATGACTTGACCTGTAAAAGTCAAACTCATAGAGGCAGAAAGTAGGAGATTGGTTTCTAGAGGCCAGGGAAAGGAGAATGGGGAAGGTGGTGTTTGTACACTGTGGGAAAGAAACTCAATACAATCTGTAGATATGACCTACAGGGATGTGGTTGTTGTTTCCTTTGCAACCTGGAAGTTCCTCCAACCACTATGACAGCAAGCTATAGTCCCACCTCCTTCACAGGCTCTGCAAAAGAAGTCAAGCAAACGGGAAGCCTATTGCCTCTCCCACCCAATCAGTTGACCTTAGCTGCACGAAGGGGAGGTGCTAAGGACACATAAACTGAGAAAGCGGGGCTGTCACCATTTTGTATGACTGTTGGGATGCCACAGGATTTATGTTGGGTGTGGACTTTCCAGCACAGCCATGAATGGGCGGCGGGGGGGGGGGGGGTGCCTACTCTTCTACAAGTAAACCAACATCCCAAGTTCAGTTAGCAAGTGCAATAAACTCATTAGGATTGTCCAAACAGTGGTTTTGGAAAATTCTTGCCTTGGTTGTTGTAAGGACAGTGGGAGGAGGGAACTGGTCACCCTGTGTGCCTTCCAGCAGTGAAATGAACTTAACACCTTGAAATCTGCAGCAAGAGTACATTTTAAGCGTCCTTACTATGAACACACAGACACACACACACGTACACACATACACACATACACATGCACACATAACTAATTGGGGTGATGAGTGTGTTAATTAATTTGATTGCAGTAATCATTCCACAGTCATTTCACAATGTACATCAAAAAATCACCTTATACATATTGAATATATACGATCTTAATTTTTCAATTACACATCAATGAGGTTGAGGAAAAATAAAAAATTTTGAAAATGAAACTTTTTCCATTCTGCCTCCTCCTGTACTGAATGTGATGGGTGGACTCTATGGGAAGCTAAGAGATGTATATGTAGCAAATGTGCCTAGGTGTGGCCCTATGACACAGCTCTTGTCTCCTATCCCAAGGGCCTTTTCCTTAGCCCCTGAAGACTGCACTGAGGCCTTCTACTTCTCTGTCTGGAAGCCATCTAACAAAGGCAAAGAAGTAATTATTTACTCTGCTCTTCACACATTAGCCAGTGCTTGAACTCTGGGAGCATGCTGTAGACATTAAACCCATTCAAATCCTGTTGCTGAACTATGTGATGAGTACAGGAGGCACTCGTTACCTTTCCATAGGATGAGTCACCCTACACTCCTGCCCAAATTCCTAACCTGGCACAATGAAATCAGCATTTTGAAAAGTTGAGGGTAATTATGTATTTGAGGGGAAAGTATGCAGTTATAGATACATATTTCGTCCACTTAATCCACAAATATTCATAGTCTGCCTACTATGTGTCAGGTACATTTTTTGTCAACGCTTGGTATAGGAGTTGGTTCTGTAATACTCAAGCACCTCTATTTTGTGTAAGTTTAACTGGTTAATCATCTGGTCATAGGACCACCTCTAGGAAGGTGGGTTATGCTAAATAGATGGGCAAGTTATTCCTGCCTGGAATCCTGCCTACTAACGCAGAGCTTCCTAGCTACAGGCCTGTCGTCTGTAAGTTGTCTGCTTCCCTGAAGAATTCAGGGAAGGGTAATTTTCCTTTTTCTTCTTCATGCCTTTCTTACTAAACACGCTTTCTTTAAGGCTTTGGGCTGCCCCTAGCATCTTGTATTTCTTTACTTTCTCTAAAGCTTCCTTCTCCCAGCCATGTGGCTGCCAGTCAGCCACGTGTCTGACCTCTGGCACAGGCTCTAAACCTTCATGGCTTCATGGCTTTTTTTCTTTCTTCCTGACATTCACCTCCTGAAGGCAGCTGCCAAGATTACCAGCTCACCTGCCTGTTCCAGGTAAGCCAGGTCTGCTGTAGTCTCCTCCCAGCATGTATTATAACCCTACTGGAAACTTTAAAGTCATTGTAAAGCCCAGAGAAAGCTTGGAAATAAGATGGATAAAACAAACAGAATGCTTGGAAGAAAGAGTATGTCTTCAGCTGACATGCAAAATCTCAGCCTTGCTGCAAAACATACAAAAAATAAATAAATAAGAATGAGAACAAGCAGCAACAGAAAGATTCAACTCACCAACATCAGCTGACACCTCCCAGAGTGCACTGCAAAATCAATTCGTGTAGACATGCACAAAGGGGCTCTTTTCATTTGCCGTGGTGGATCTCAGCAAACTCCGAGTTTCATTCGTGTTAATTAAGCTCACATGTCAAAACAATTACCTCATATAGACCCCAGGCAGCATGCTCTTTCCATTTCAAAGTTTCCTTTGAGCAGAGTGATCAAGAAAGTTATTTAGAAATGTGGGGACCTCATTTCAATTCAGCTTGTCTTACAAAAGGCCACCACCTGACCCCACACCTGGGACTTCAGTGTCTTCAGTCCTACCCCCACCCCTACTGCATGAGGTGAAAACTGGTGTCAGTTACCTATGTGATGCCAGGTGTATGAGCTACAGGAGAGCAATTTGGCAAACAACCCTGGGTAGCATAGGCAAGGATCCTTTTATAAATGAATACATGCTGTTGGTGGCTGGAACGTAAAGGCATCTTGTGAGAGCACCAAATAAAAAGAGCTGCCAAGTCAGGCTGAGGTGTTGTGACTCCAGGGCTATGAATGTTGCAACAATCTATTACCATAGGAAGCATCCTCCTCTCCAGGTATTTGTTTGTTATAAACCACTCCACCTCCTTCCCTTTCCCCTCCAGTTAATATATTTTCCTTCTGCAAACATTATTTGCTGTGCATTACTAGCTCTGCTCAGCTGTTAGCATTTGTGTCTATACTTAGCGTTTTTATTCAGCTAATATTTTCATTCAGTAACACTCACCAGGCATTAGTTTCATTCTCATCATATTTGCTGGAAATATATCCACCCATTAATGCTTGTTTCTCCCTTTAAGATTTATTTTTTAAATTTCCTAGGTATTTTATCTTAGAAAGACTGTCAGCTTCAGCTAGTATTATAAGAAATTTTGATCATTTGCCAACAAGTGCTCTGAGTTAGAGGCTGCTTCTCACGTGAAACAGGCACCAGGTCTCAGTCTTTGGCATCTTTAAAATGGGAGTGGTGAGGATGTTTTGAAGATGGGAGAGCCTTTTGTAGAACTTATCTGCAGAGGTAAAAATAAAGTATGAATGCTTAAGCTGTGCAGGTAGAGGGGAGTGGGAAGAGCTAGGCGGGATAAGCTGGAAATCTCAGAGAAGTAAATGCCATTCATTTGTTGTGAAGAGGATGAAAATTTATTACAGGAGCACTGCACCAAGAAAAAATTACCTTTGGAAATGGCACTAGAGAAGGGCTTCTCACATTTTTGAGGGTGCTCCAATCCAGACATTTTGTTCAGTATGTCTGAGCTACGTCTAGAGTCTTCACTCTGTCTGTCAGGTTCTTTGATGACCTGCTGGTCTAGGGCCATACTTAGAAATCACTGACTTGAGGTACAAGATGACGAAATTATACAGAGAGTTGCCTCCTCCCTCCTCCTCCTTCCCTGGCTGTTTTACTCTTCTTTGCTTTAGTGCCTTACGTCTTTCCAATTCTACAGCTAGAATCACAGACAGTTGACATGAAAGTCCATGTGTAGCTGGGTAAGGAGGGTATTAGGCTTGGGTGGTGCCAGCAGTTAATTGGGAAATGTAGACAAGATATAGGTTAAAGACCTGCAGAAATATTAAGTGGAAAGAATTCTGGCTTTTACACATTTTATGTAATCCCTGTGACATTTAAAAATATTTGCGGTCCATAAACAAAGAACAAACCCTCCTCCATATTCCTGGCAACTAAGATATTTCTCAGAATTTTTAAAAATTTTAATTGACTTACAATACTAGTACATATTTGTGGAGGGCAGTGTGACAGCTTGATACATGTGTTCAGTATGTAATGATCAACTCAGGGTAATTAACACTTCATTCTTTAACATTTCTCATTTATTTATGCTGGAAACCATCAAAATCCTTCCTTCTAATTCTTTCAAATCTTTTATAAGGTTTATTTTTATTGGTTTATATTATATATGTGTGTGTGTGTATCTGTTTGTCTGTGTGTGTGTCGTGTGTGTCTGTGTGTGTGTGTCTGTGTCTGTCTGTGTCTGTGCGGGTATGCACACATGAGTGCAGGTGTCTATGGAGTCCAGAGGAATCAGATCTGGAATTGGAGTTTCAGGTATTTGTGAGCTCCCTGACATGGTGCTGGTAATCAAACTCAGGTCCTCTGAAAGAACAGTAAGCATTCTTAGCAACTGAGCCATCTCTCCAGTCCTTCTTTATAAAATATATAACAAAATGTTGTAAGCTATAGTCAACCTTTTGTGCTGTAGGACACTGATGCTACTTCCTTCTAACTGTAATTTGGTAACTGTGATCCAACCTTTATCCTATTCAATTGCATGCTTCTATGATCAGCCAGGACTGCCTTTGCTATTTCTGCTGTCCATCATTCCCCAAGCCCTCTTCTTACTGGAGGCATCCCTGCTCTGGCTGGACATTGTTCTGGCAGCTTTGTAGAAGGGATTCTCAGACTAGATGAGAAAGCACTATTGAAAATCTTTCTATTTTTTTGTTTGTTATTTTTTATTTTATATGTATGCGTGTATTGCCTTCAGGTAGGTAAGTGCACCCATGTTGTACAAAGCCTACGGAGGTTAGAAGAGGCTGTCGGATCCCCTGGGACTGGAGTTATGGACAGTTGTTAGCTGCCATGTGGGTGCTTGGATTCTAACCCGGGACTTTTGCAAGAACAACCAGTGTTCTTAACCGCTGAGCCGTCTCTCCAGCCTCACCTTTCTATTTTTAAGATTATCTGCTTCCATGCCAAGATGAAAACTCAGAGTATCAAGGAAGCGACCACTAGTTGTCATCAGATGGGATGTAGGAAGGTAACCTAGAGACCCACATACATAGGTGGGGCTGCTGGCACAGCCACATTCTGTTAATACAGATTGAGTATTGTAGCTTCCTTGTGCTTTCTTATTTGGAAGCTTTCTTAATCCATCCCACTCTGTATTCTGTTCTTCCAATGGTCATTTATTGGAAATTGATCTCAGGAGCAATATAGAGAGAAGTGATCCCCAAAGCCAAGCTGGAACTTCTCCAAGTCCAATTTATGGGAAGTAACATGCTACCAGATGGGAGAAGAGAAAAGTGCAGCTCTCCTCAGACCCGTGGCCTTGTGCTGAATCCAGGGCCCAGAACAAAGAGAAGGAACAGTGCTGGTGGTTGGCTGCCATTCTGAAGGGCACATTCTGGCATTCTGGCAAGTCTATCAGAGAGCTGACCCTGGGCTCGAGATGACATTAGAAAGCTGTCAGTTTCCAATTAGGTTCTGGCAGACTCTGCTTGGATTTGGGTTTGAGAGAAGCAACCCTCCTCCTTACACATCAGTGTCCACCATCTCCAACTCCACGCTCTGCCATACCCCAGCCTCCCCCCCCCCCCCCCCCCCGCTCCCCCAAACGCCCCCAGCAACAGCCGCAACCCCCCCCCCCCCCCCGGCGCCACACGGGCCCTAAGCAGCCTCTCCCCCCAGAGTGGGACATCAGGGTGCTTGATCCTCTTTTTTTCTCTTGAGCATCTCCCTGTTGTCCAGAGGAGAATGGTGACTGGCAATGTGGGAAGCACAGTGAGAGTCACCTGGATGCCATCCCCATGCCTGTCATCCTGCTAGGCATGGGGGGTTTAATAAAACCAGCATGAAGCTTCAGGCACAGAATCCCTGGGGTGTTTTCTTTGTGTTCTATTTTGCATTTCGCAGTTGGTTGACATCACTCAGCTGTCAAAATCATTTCCTGGAGACTGTTAGGAAATCTAGGTAGCAAGCCTGCAGGAACGTTGAGTTTTGTTTATCAGAAAAGAGCACATCTACTAGAGGTATCTGGAAAGTGTGGTTTCCAGCTACAACTTGGAGGGAGGGATCTTGGAAAAAAACTGGTTCTGAAAACAGCAACAGGAGCACAGAATAACTTGCCTCTATTCACAGATCCCCTGTTTCTATAGGTATTGCTGGCAAATGCGCACCAGCTTGTGAGATTGCCCCCATTCCCCACTCTCTAAACAGCTCATCTTTGGACCTTCCCAAGCTGGCCTTTCAGCTGGGTTAGGATCCAGGCATTCATCCTGAGGCCATGGGAGAAGCAAGCTCTGTAGACCGGCTGCAGCATCGATACTGAATAATTCTGATAATGACTGTATCAGACTACTTATGTGATTCTGAGTAAGTTTTACAATCTCAGAACCCCTTTCTTTTCTCATCTATAAAAGGAGAAAAAAATAACACCAAGCACCATTGTATTGTTGAAGAGTAATTGAGGCCACAGTAATGATTTTGTTTGATAAAAACACATATGAAACTGCATTTGTCTTGCCCATCCTCTACCTCTTAATTCACAGGAAAGGAATGTGCCTTCCATCTATGCACATCCAAAATCACTGCCTGCTTTCCCCAGAAAATACATGCTCTGTGTCTGTCCCTGTCTGTTAGGAATACATCCAGTTGCACATAACAGAAACCTTGATTCAGTGTCTGAAGCATAGAGTTGGTCTCCTTGCTTAATTTCTGAATGCAGTTTGCTGGCATTGGTTCAGCAGCTTCATGAACCAGTGCTATCTCTGGGGTTCCCATGGTCTTTTCCTGATGGAGCAAGACTGTTATCACTTCTTGAAACACAGTATTGAATTCAGACAGAAGCACAGAGGTGGCAGCTGTACCATTCTCTTTAATCAAGAGAACAAGGAGCCTTTCTGCTCCCCCAAGGATGCTGGCTGTGTCTCAAGTTAGAGACACCGTTAGCTGCAAGGGAGTCAGAGCATACTATATTACATTTCCTCTGCCTCAGTATGGGAGGAGAAAAGGGAAAAGGTTAAGAATATAGTATCAGCCAATAAACAGGGCATGCTGCAAAGACCAGAGGAAATAAAATTTATATTTTTTCTAATCCTGTTTATCATGCCCAAGTGGTTATATAACTTCCTGGGGAGATGTGACCAATGATCTATTCACTCCAGATAAGGCATGGAGAACAGACAAAATAAATGATTCCACTGAAATCTAGCTTGATGAACTAATGAGTTTGTTGGAATTAACAGGAGGAATATAGGTGACACAAAACAGCTGCATCATCAAACCCCACCCCACAGTGGATGGTGACTTATGAAAGCTGTGTGTTTGAAGATCTCTGCCTAAGTTTCAGGCAACCCCACAAAAAAGCTCCATTCTCCAATTGCTTGCTGATTATATCAACTTGGCAAGGTGCCTCAACTTGTAATTTCTGAGTTTCCAGATTTTTATGAACATCCTTCCAGTAAAGAATGCCTCAAGTGGGAGAAAATAGCTACACAATATTAGTTGTACTGGTTTGAATGTGTCCCCCCAAAATCATGTGCTGAAAGTTAAACCCCTAATTCATACATTCATAATATTTAGAGGCGACATCTCCATGAGGAAAATTAGAGTTAGGTATGATCATGAGAGTTCACTCCCTGTAATAACAGATGGAACATATAGTATTCTGTTATGGCAACAGAAAATGGACCAAGATACCAGTAGACTTTGTTGTAGCCATTTAATGTATATGAATATATAGTTATAACCATAGGAGACTGGGCAGCTTTCTGGATCTCGCTGTAATAAATATGATTATTGGTCATGGAATGAGCAGCTATTGCCAATGATAGAGGTTAATAACATCACCCTAGAAATGCCACTTGCTTTGTATGCCCCTCTCACAAGAGTCACTTCAAGAGCTGTCAAGTTACAGGTTGATGTCTGTGTCCTCTTGAAATTCACATATTGAAATCTTGGCCCCAAAGTGATGATATTAGGAGGTGACGATGGTGGAAGGGAATCTAAGTTATGACAGTGCAGCCCCAGGAATGGGATCAGTTTCCTTATGTTAGAAACCCAGAGAGTTCTTTAGCCCTCTCTGTCTTATGAAAACACAGAGAAAAGATGGCCAGACCTTGTACCAAAATCCATTTAACTGCAAATAACAGCTATCCTGGCAGAGTATCTTAGATCATCAGACTCTGAATCTACCAACTCCTGATGTTGAATTGTCAAAAGTAAATGCTTTGTATCTATACTATTCTATGATAGCTAGTTTAGTCATTTTTCTCATGCTATAACAAAACACCTGAATCTGGGTACATAATAAAAGGAAGGAGGTTAATGTAGTTCATATTTCTGGAGGTTCAAGAGCATGGTGCTAGCATCTACTTGGCTTCTGGTAAGGATTCCATACTGCATCCCAGTGTGGCAGAGAAGCAGAACTAGTCACCTAAAGAGGAGCAGGTGTGAAGGAGGTAAAACAAACCAAAGAAACAAACTTGCTTTAAAGCGACCCACTCTCAAGATATGCAACCCAGTCCTGTGAGAGCTACATTAGATCCTGAGGAACAGGGTTTCCCCATGACCTAATTACCTTTTGGAGGATCCCGGCCTCTCAATACCACAGACCTTTAACCCACTAACCTTTGAGGAACAAAATAACATCCAAACAAGAGTCATTTTAGACTAAACCAACAAAAATAAGTAGCCAACATTTTTCGTTGTGACTATGCAAGCACTACGCTTGTTTTACTTATTTCCCCAAAACTAGGTGGAAGGAATTCAGAATATAGCTGTGCAGAGTAGGAGACTAAATTAGACTCTATAGACCCTATTATTTATATATCATAGAGTACATTAAGTTGATTGGGAGGGCAATAAGGGGAGGTGGGGATAGTGGAGTGAATCTAAATACCACCAAAAATATTGTATGACAATTGCAAAAAATCAATTAAAAAAAGAAAAAGAAAGATGGGTGCAGAAAGTTAATCGAGTCTTTTAACTAGTTAAGGTGGGGTTGGGAGACAAGGACAAAGGAGTAAAAGTGTGTGCAGAGAGCTTGGGAGCTGAGGAGCATGGGTTATGGCATCATTTCTACTGTGTATTTCCACAGGCTGGGCACCTACTCTCCTTTCTGTACTTCTGTTCTCAATAGTAAGAACAAAAGTATTCCCTGTGACATAAGGTTTCTAAGTGCATCATAATAATGGAAAATATTTATATAGCATATGCACTAGACACTATTTGTATCAGTTAGCTTTCTTCTAGTTTGATCAAATACTCTGACAAAAACCAACTTGAGGAGGAAAACATTTATGGCTTCCATATCCCAGTCAGAGTTCATTATGAGAGAATAGAAGCCAGGGCAGGAGCCTTGAGACCAAGACCTTTCCCATCATCAACGATCTAGAAATGCCTCACAGACATAGCTACAAGGCAATCCAATAGAGGAAGCTTCCCAATTGACCTACCTCGTCCAAGGTGTGTCCAGTTGACAAAGTCAACCGTGACACTGTTCTATACCTCTCTCTTCCTCTCTCATCCATTTACAAAAAGAGAAAACTGGTATCAACCTTTACTATCCAATGAGTCAAGATGCATGGGATGTGATACTTGCTCCTATGCTGCACTGATACTACAAAATTGAATCTCTATAAAGCTGTCATATGAAACATTGGTCCACACAGTGCCCTACCGGTTTTATAATCCTCTTTCCTCATATCATCAGATTTTATTCTTTTTGAATGATCTTTGAGTAAATATCTTGAATCAATGTTTTTCAGCCAGGGACAGACACCTCTTATTGTGATAGTCAGTTGGACTTGGTGGCACCCATTTCCGGCATCTAGTAAGAAGAAACCATGGATTATAGGATTTTGCTGAACATATTACAAAGGCATGAGAGAATCCCACAACAAACCAACCCAATCTATCAATAGTGCTGAGGTTGAAAATACCATGAACTAGAACAGATATGCAGACAGTGATCAATGAAAGATGATGGTATAAAAGAGCTGCAAGGGCTCACAGCAGACAGATTATACGTAGACTAGCTTCTTAGTCAGGATTGGGGTATAATTCCTAAGACTTTTTAAAAAGTCTTATCAACACCTTCTATTGAAGGTGCTGTGATAAAACACTCTGATCAACCTGAGGAGGAAAAGGTTTATGGCTTATACTTCCCAATCACACTTTACACATTATGGCATGGGTTTGTGACTAAATTTAAGTTTTTTATAGAATGTCCCAATGTTGATTTGCACATTTTCACAAAATGATTTGTGTATGCTCACAAAGTTCTAGGTAGTTGTAAAGGTAATTCTCTGAATGGGTTGGCCCTACATGACCCTTACGATATAAGCATTTGGTGCCTACACAGAACAAACCAGAGAAGCAAGGCTGCTCAGAGGACCTGTTTACCACTGTGTTCTCAGCCTCAGTTTTCTACTGCTACAAGTGACTTACAAAGGCCTTATCCACAATGCTAGGAACTTTAGCAAGTATGCTGAAAACTGTTTTTGGAGGTGACTGCCATCGAATGTTTCTTTCTGTCTCTGAGCTCTGACTTCTAGCTCCTAATCAAATTTAATTATAACAAGCATGACATCCATGACTAAAGTTGATAAAATGTTCACTTACACAAAAAAATCTTTCCATATGAGATAATTAACTTAATCTTCACATCAGATATTTGTGGTCATTACTTTGTAACCTTTTTTTACATGGAAGATTTGTTCAAGATCATGTCTGTGATATGTGTTAGAACTGCGATTCTGACTACAGCAAGGAAATGGAACCAACCTAGTTACCCACCAAAAGATGAATGGATAATGAAAAATCTGGTACATATATAAAATGAAATATTCAGCTCTAAAGAAAAATGAAATAAAAAATCGGAGGAAAATGGGTGGATCTACAATGTAAAATATTAATGAGTCCATCTAATCCCAGAAAGTAAAAATCTGCATGTTCTTCCTTCATATGCAAGTTCTATCCCATAATGTACACAGATGCATATGGAAGCAAATGCACGTGGGTATACTGTACATTTATTTATTTCTTTTTAAATACTTTATTTTGTTTATTTTTTATGTGTATGAATGTATTGCCTGCTTGTGTGTAAGTGTACCCTAGTCATGCAGTGCCTGCAGAGGTCAGAATAAGGTGTTGGATCCCCTGGAACTGGAATTATGGATGGCTGTTAGTCCCAGGTGGGTGCTGGTAATCAAACCCAGGTTCTCTGCAAGAGCAGCCAGTGCTTTTAACCACGGAGCCATCTTTCCAGACTTGGGTATACTATAAATTTAGAAAGGAGAACAATAAAAGGAATTTTTTTAAAAGCATAAATTGGATCATGTCTATAGTACACTTTGTGTAAGCCCCTTGAATTGTATCTCAAGACACAACACACATTTCATAAACAAGCCCTTACATGGTATTGTCTGCATGCAACCCATGAGAGACTGTTATCTTCCAGGGAAATCTGAATTTTAATTTTTTTTTTCATTCATTGAATACTTCAGTATGCTGCAATTTTTTGTAAATGCTAATAAACTTTAAAAATTATACAATAAATACTATTTACTGTTTATCAGGGAAAGATTTTTAAAAAAAGAAAAAAAAAAGAGCAGGTATTTCCAGGAGTGCTGGGCTGTATTTCATCCTGGAATGGAAGCAATGGTTCTAAACACAAAACACAAGCACTTTGCAAAGCTTCTGAAACACAGCTCAGATTCAAAAGCATTGTGCATTATGAGTTGCAGCCTTTTTACCATCTATACAAAGTTTTCTCTTTATGGAAGCATGATGGTTTAATTACAGCAAACAAATACTTGAGATATTTCCTACATCATTCCTTAGAAATAAGGATCAAAGTAATATATCTTAAAATGGCACTGTTAGGATATTTGATTTTTTTTTATTTTTTAGAAGAAGCATTTCATTACAGCTTTAGCATACTCAATAACAATTTCCAGAGCAAAGATACATCTCTTTCAGAAGTGGCTATAAAATTTTTGAGCTATTACTTGAGTTTCATTTTTAAAAAAGTTCTTAAAATGAATTTTGCCTTAAAATTAGGACAAAGTTCCAACAATTACTGAAATGCCCCTAAACATACTTTTGCCATTTTGTACTACATATTTATGTGAAGCACCAACCATTATAAAAGCAAAATATTGATCATCTGAAATATATTGAAGAAGTTCTGTGTCCTTCAGTATCAAATATTCAGCCAAGATTTAATTCTTTATGTGAAAACAGAAAAGCATATCTGTCTCATTACTATGCAAATTTACTTTCATATTCCATAAATGGTAAAATTATATCTATCAAATAATTGCCTTGAATCAATTTCTTTAGGATTTACTATCAGTATTCAATTTGTATATCTCTTTTACATAGCTATATAGACCACTGTGCCATTTACTATTAAAGGCCACATTGTGGTGATGCTTCACAAGAAGATAGTCTGACTCTTAGTTCCATTTTAAGGCCAAGAGTGGACCTGAACTGCTGAGAGCTTGTTGCTTCAGATTTTTCTCAGAACTGTTCTCTAGAACAAGAGTCTGCTCTATGCTTCAATAAAGCAGTATCACCATCATGAAATTTGGAAGTAAAAATCTCATCCTAATTAGAGAATTTTGCCCTTTCTGATCCCTAGATCTAGACTAACACACACAATCATAAACAGATGTTATCAATTTTTCTCATTGTTTGCAATGAGATCAACACTGTAGCACTTGGTATATAAAGGAGTATGTGGTCATTCATACAGTGCTTTAAATTAAGGGCAAGGAAGGGTCATGAGAGACTAAGGTCATATGCCTTCGTCATATGTGGAGCACGTGGCTCAGTGATCTTGTCTATGTTATTAACAAGCTTAAGACAAAATTAACTTTTTGGTTGAAAGGTTAAGTAAAAGTCATTTGTTTATATTATAAAAGGCATTCCTATAAGCTAAGTAAAAATTTTTCAGGCCAAAAGGGCTCACAAGTAGAAAAAGTTTACAAAGCCCTATACTATAACTGTCTTGACAGTAGTCCTCTGTAGAATGCAGAAGTGTGTGGGTAAAGTTGCACCTCACAGTATTGGCTGGTTCTCAACTATCCTAGGGTTCATCATCAGCATTTTGTCTTAAAAGTACCACACCCGCCAAACCTCATTTCCCTCTGTAGAGTTGTACTTTTAACACTTTAACATGTTCCATCTTTTAGTAGAATGAATTCTGCAAATTTGCTTCCTACTATGCACTAAATTTCTTTTGTATTACAGAATTGCCTCTTCATTGCTTTCAAGGGGTCCCTAGTTCTTCTACACCAAAGAAGCTGAGCCAACAGCTTCAACGTACCTATTTTTGCACATTCGTTCATAACAAGTTCCTTTTCATGTCAATCTTTCCACCTCCTTGATCACTGGAGTGGCTCTTCTCTGATTATACTCAGTTGTACTGCAGAAAATGCCTAAAGACCCTAAGGAAATACAAGGCATTCAGTCAGTGAACATCCTAAACATTACTGCCTCTATTCAATCAAATCCACACCCTTCATGATATTTTCACTAACACTTGATACAGGGAAGCCTTTAGTTAGAAGCGCTTGGAAGAACTGTAGGTATTCTTTTTGAGTGTGTTACTAAGAGGCCCAAGGACAATTTTACTTTTAGCCAAGAAACTGGCTACTTTGCTTTGAGGTCTTTTTACCCTAACTGCCTAGCGAATTGCTACCTCCTGTTCTTATCACACCATCCTCTAAAGAGGTTATCCAAATTGCCAATAGGGAATTGGAATACAGACCACTCTGGCTTCTTCCATGCTGAACAGGGATGAAGGGTGAAGCAATTGGAGTACCCCTTCAGTGGGTCTATCTAAAAGACTTCCAAATTGCATAGCTCTTATCTCTAAGGGGAAAAGAAAGCCCTTGAATCCTGAATAGGAAATGTGAAAGAGAAGTAAAGGCAAGAGTAATTAACATTACAAGTTCTAGACAGGGAACTAGAAAAAGAACAGGGCAGTTTTCAAATGTTCTTATGAGAGTCCATTGGAATTTCTTGACAAGGGCTCCAAAAGCATCCCTCCATTGGGTTACTCCTCATTTTTCTTTTGTCTTCCAAGGCTGGACTCTAGCGTGATGGATTCTGAATTTGCTTTCAGGTATTTTGATAGCTGTTGGAGTGGTTAGAATTAGTGTCAATTCCCTCTCAAAAGCTTGTAGACAGGGGGTGAAAACAAATTTATCCATCATTTTAGAGCAATGGTGGGTTGTCTCCCTTAGCTACAGGTGGTCACTACAGCATTGGAGACCAATATTTGAAGTCTTACATCTGAGCAGTACTTTCTGGTTAGGAATAAAATCATCAATGAGAAATAATTGTCTAAATAACTTTCTATATAGACTTAAGCATAATGTCTGGGAAGTATAATCCTTTGAACTCTTAAGTATATGATGACTTTACTCTTTGGTTATACTTTCCTTTTGGATGTTTAAGACCATACAATTGGCCCAAATAAATCAATTTATTTTTACACTTAAGGTCATTTGAGGATCTGTTCCTCAGGGGGTCACATGGGCTTGGGAGGAGCTCCTGGCTCCTTTCTTTTACCAGTGCCATTCATGTGAAGATAAGTCAAAGGTCCTGCTTGACCATGACTGACTCCACTTGGAAGCATGGAGGAAATGTTCTCTCTATGTTGATCCTCCTCTTTGTAGACTGGGCACTGGTTCAAGACCATCTGGTTGGGTCTCCATGGCTCCCTGAACAAGAGGACAGGTGACTCACCACAGTTACAGGACATTTTGAAAGATGTCCCTTAGTCCCCTGGATCTTAGTCAACCTTGGAGGGCAAGGTGCAAAAACTGTCCTTTAAAACCCTCCGACCACATTAGCACAGGCCTCAAACTATGGCTGTTAAACATCCAAAAAGGTTAGTTCCACCAGTCTGGTACTTTTAATTATCATTTGCTATGTAGATAATGCTTGGGCAAAAAACCAAATATTCTCATAAAAACATTGACTACACATACATTTTGTTCCTTAAACTATTTGACTAAACTATGACCATAGAAATTTTAAGATTATGTGTATATTATTTTTGTTTCATCCTTTATATATCATAACAAATCTGTGCAGACCTTCATCACTTGCTTAGGCTTTCTCATTTTTTCTATGTTGGAAAATATCTCCATTCCCATATCCTTATAACATCTTTTACATTCTCATTTTCTTTTTTAAAAAAAAATTTTGAGATATAATAGCATTAAATAAATTTTCTTTCTGCTGTGAGACTTCTTTTCCTGGGGATGCTAGGCAATGCTTATTCCCTTTTAAGGTTCTAGTGTCAAACCCATGTTTGATTAAAGTTTTACTGGGGGAACCAATTAATTTATTGAGCTTACTTACTGAGATAACTGAGGGGTTGCTGAGGTGTATGTATGACCTGAGAGTATGCATACTGGAAAGCCTTTAGCCAACATGGGTCATGCCTTCTCTTCCTAGCCTTCCCAAGATTTTATACTTTAGCCCTCCCCAAGTCCAGGAGGCCATGTGTGATTAGGGCCAAATTACATACAGTTGACTGGGAACATTGGCTGAATAATACAGTGAGGGTCCGATGACCCTGCTTGGCCCTCTTTTAATGAATGAACAAAACTGTCAACAAGCCCAATTGTGATGATGTTTAGCAATCAGGCTCAGCTGAAGTCATGATGATGGTAGTTATTTCATGCAGAGGGGACTGCTGTATAGCATCATCTTATTAAAAGGACCTGATATTTTAAAGGATTTGGTGCTAGAATCTACATGAGGGAGAACATACATCATTTGTTTTTCTTAGTCTGTGTTTCTTCATTTAGTATAACAGTTTCTAGATCCATTCATTTACCTGCAAATTTCATTATTTCATCTTTCTTTACTGCTGAGTAGAACTCCATTGTGTAAATATACGATATTTTTGTTAACCACTCCTCAGTTGAAGGGCACTTAGGTTGTTTCCATCTCTTAGCTATTGTGAAAAGAGCAGCAACAAACATGGTTGTACAAGTGTTTCTACAACAGGATGAGTTCTTTGGGTATATGTCAAGGAGTGCTATAACCAGGTCATATGGTAGGTTCATTTTTAGTTGTTTGGTTTTTTTGGGGGGCGGGGTTGTACATAAAAAGGCTTTATTTTCAGGGGAGCAGGAATTCAGTCAAACAAACCAAATCCCATGTCGTCATCTGACTCCTTGAACACCTCCTTCTTCTCATCTTTCTTCTCCTCGGCAGCAGGGGCAGAGCCAGCTGCAGGAGCTGCAGAGCCAGGGCCAGCAGAGACAGCCACAGCCCCACCAGCAAGTACACTAGCGAGCTTTCCAACAACCTGAGAAACGACATCTTCAATGTTTTTACTATTCAGCTTACTGATGACTTTGTTGAGCCGGTCATCGTCCGCCTTAATGCCCACTCTCTCTAGGATCTTCTTGATGTCCTTGGTGCTGTGGGAGGAGTTTAAGATTTCTCCACACTGCTTTCCATAGAAGTTGCATGAGTTTGCAATCCCACCAGCAGTGAATGAGCATTCCCCTTTCTCTATATCCTCACCAGCAATTGGTATCATTTATTCTCTTGATCCTAGCCAGTCTGATTGGGATAAGGTGATACCTTAGGGTGGTTTTAATTGGCATTTCCTTAATTACTAATGATGTTGAACACTTTTTGAGATGCTTCTCAGCCATCTTTATTTCTTCCTTTGAGAACTCTCTTTTTAGATCTTTAGCCCATCTTTTAATTGGGTCATTTCATTTCTTGATTCTTTGTTCTTTGTTTTTTTTATATATTCTGTATGTTAAACCTCTGTCAGATGTATCCCTGGTGAAGATTTTTTGCCATTTCTCTTCACATTTTTGATTGTTTCTTTTGCTGTACAGAAGATTTTTAGTTTAATGAAGTCCCACTTATTGATTGCTGACCTTAATTCCTGAGTGTTAATTCCTGAGCAATTTCTGATTTAGAAAATCCCTTCCTACACCTATATGTCACTGCCAACATTTTCTTATAATAGTTTCAAAGTTTCCAGTTTCACATTGAGGTCATGGTTCCATTTGAAATTGACTTTTGTGTAAGGTGAAAGATAAGGATCTAGTTTCATTCTTCTGCAGGTAGAGATCCAGTTTTGCCAGCACCATTTGTTGAGGTTGCTATCTTTCCCCTATTGTGTGTTCTTGGCACCTTTGTCAAATATCAGGTGGCTTAATTTGGATGTACACAGGTTTTGTTCTTCAATGATGTTCCATTGATCTATGTGTCTTTTCTTGGGCCAGTACCATGCTTTTTTATGACTATAGCTCCATAGTATACTTTGAGATCTGGTATAGTAAAATCCTCAGCATGGCTCTTATTGCTCAGGGTTGCCTTGGCTATCCGGGGTCTTTTGTGTTTCCATATGAATTTGAGGATTTTTTTTTTCTAATTCCAAGAAGTATGTCATGGGGATTTTGATTGGGATTGCATTGAATCTATATATTGCTTTTGGTAGGATGGTCATTTTCACAATATTCTTCCAATCCATGAGCATGGGAGGTCCTTCCATCTCCTGGTGTCTTCCTCAGTCTCTTTCTTTAACAATTTAAAATGTGCATTGTAGAGATCTTTGGTGTCTTTGGTCAGATTTATTAAAGGATGTTTTATTTTTATTGA
>NW_008329288.1:99547-102233 GCF_000622305.1 Nannospalax galili
TGGGGATAGTGGGCAGCCTTGTCTGGTTCCTGATTTCAATGGGAATGCTTCCAGTTTTTCTCCATTTAGAATGATGTTGGCTGTGGGTTTACTGTATATAGTTTAATTATGTTGAGGTAAGTTCCATCCAGTCCAGATCCCTCTAGGACTTTAAACATAAGTGCATGCTGAATTTTGTCAAAAGTCTTTTCTGAATCTATTGAAAGGACAATGGGTTTTTGTCCTTGAATCCATTTATTTGATTAATGACGTTTATAGACTTGCATATATAGAACCAGCCCTGCATCTCAGGCATAAAGCCTACTTGATCATGGTGAATGATCTTTTTGATGTGTGTCTGTATGCAGTTTGCTGGTATTTTGTTGAGAATTGTTACATCTATGTTCATAAAAGATATGGATCTATAGTTTCCTTTTTTGTTTGTGTAAAACCCAGTTTGGGTATTAGAGTGTTGCTGGCTTCATAGAAGGAATTTGGGAGTCCTCCCTCTGTTTTATCGTTTTGAATAATTTACGTAATATCAGTTGGAGGTCTTCTTTAAATGTCTGGTAGAATTCTGCTGTAAATCCATCTGGGCCTGGGCTTTTTTTAGTTGGGACGCTTTGTATTACTGTTTCAATTTCCTTATATGTTATGGGTCTGTTTAAACTGTTGATCTCTTCTTGGTTTAACTTTGGTGGTTCCCATGATTTCAGATATCTATTTCCTTTAGATTTTCAAAATTAGTAGTGTATAGGTTTTTAAAAGTTCTCTTATAATGGTCTGGATCTTTTGGGTGTCTGTTGTGATGTTTCCCCTTTCATCTCTGATTTTGTTGATTTGGATTTGCTCTTTCTTTCTTTTGGTTAACTGGACTAAGGGTCTGTCTATCTTCTTTAGCTTTTCAAAGGACCAGCTCTTAGATTCATTGATCCTTTGTATTGTTTTCATTGTTTCTATTTCTGGTCTGATTTTTGTTATTTCTTCTCTTCTGCTGAGTTTGGGTTTCATTTGTTCTTGCCTTTCCAGTGTCTTAAGTTGCAGTGTTAGGGCATTTATTTGGGTTCTTTATAATTTTTTTTTTCGGTCTTTTTGAGACAAGGTCTCCTTGTAGCCCCAGCTGTCTGGAACTCAATATGTAGTCCAGGCTGGCCTTGAAGTCAAAGAGATCCACCTGCCTCTGCCTCAGGAGTCCTGGTATTAAAGGTGTGCTACCACACCTGGATCTTTCTAATTTTTTTAATGTAGGCACTTAGAGCTATAAGCTTCCCTCTTAGGGCTGCTTTTAAAGTGTCCCAGAGGTTTTTTTGTGTTGTATTGTCCTTTCCTTGAATTCCAGGAATTCTTTTATTTCTTTCTTAATTTCTCCTTTGACCCACTCATTGTTTAGGAGTGTGTTGTTCAATTGCCGTGAGTTCATGTAGTGACTAAGGTTTTATCCAGTGTTGATTCTGAGCTTTATGGCATTATGGTCCAATAGAATGCATGGGATTATTTCAATTTTTTTGTATTTGTTGAGGTTAGTTTTGTGGCCTGGTATGTGGTCAATTTTTGAAAAAGTTCCATGGGGTGCTGAATAGAAAGTGTATTCTTTGGTGCTAGGGTAGAAAGATGTCTGTTAGGTACATTTGATATATGGTATCATTTAATTCAGTCATCTCTCTGTTTATTCCTTGTCCAGTTGAGCTGTCTAACAGAGACAGTGGGGTATTGAAGTCCTCTACTATTACTGATTTGGGGGGTAATCTGTGTCTTAAAGTCCTATAGTATCGCTTTTATGAATTTGGGTGTACCAGAATTTGGTACATATATGTTAAGGACTGTAATATCTGGTTGGTTACCTGTTCCTTGGATCAGAATAAAGTGGCCCTCCTTATCTCTTTTGATTAGTTTTACTTTGAAGTCTATTTTGTCAGATATTAGAATTGCAACTCCTGCTTGTTTCTTAATGCCATTTGTTTGAAATATTTTTTTTCCATCCTTTTACCTTAAGGTAGTGCCTGTCCTTGAACGTGAGATGGGTTTCTTTCATACAGCAAAGAGACCGATTTTGTTTCTTCATCCATTCACTTAGCCTGTGTCTTTTGACTGGGGAGTTCAGTCCATTGATAAAGTTATTATTGAAAGATGTGTATTGGCCGTCATTTTGATTGCTGTTTGTGTTCTCTGTCTAAGTTTGTGTTTCCTAGATTATACCTTTACTTATTTTCTTTCATTGCCCCTGAGGTATAGTTGTTTCTCTCTCTGCTCTCTGTATTGCTTCAAGTATTCTTTGAAGGGCTGGTTTTGTGGCTATGTATTCTTTCAGGCTATTCGTGTCATAGAAGACTTTTCTTTCCCCCTCAACTATAATAGACATCTTTGCTGGCGAAGCATTCTGGGCTGGCATCTATTGTCACATAGAACTGGAAATACCTTGGACAAGGCTCTTCTGGCTTTCATAGTTTGCACTGATAAGTCATCTGTAATTCTGGTGGGCTTTCCTTTGTATGTGACTTGTTGTTTTCTTTTGCTGATTTCAGTATTCTCTCTTTGTTCTGCATTTTTAGTATTTTTACTATGATATGTCTTGAGGGTTTCTTTTCTGATCTTGTCTATTTGGTGTTCTATGTGCTTCCTGTATTTGTATAAGGATGTCTTTCCTTAATTTCAGGAAATTCTCTTCTACAATCCTGTTTAAGATCTGGTCAACACCATTAACCTGAAA
>NW_008329288.1:102301-119498 GCF_000622305.1 Nannospalax galili
TCTGTGTTTATTTTTTAATTTTCCATAATCTTTGCTTGAGTGGTCCAGTTCTTCAACTTAATCCTCCAGTGTAGATATTCTGTTTTCCATTTCACTTATTCTAGCAGTGAGGCTTTCCCCTGTTGTTTCAGGTTGACTTATTGAGTTTTGCACTTCCTTCTTCATTTCTGCCTGAGTTTTATTCAGTGTTTCTATCTCTTTTGTGAATTCATTCAGAAGTTTATCCCTATCTTCTTTCAGTTCTTTGGTTTGTTTGTTCATGTGTTCTTTAACTTCGTTGAATTCCTTGATCATGTTTATGATTATTCCTTCAAATTCAGTATCCTGGGTTGTCTCTAGGGGGTTCTCCTTGTAGCACTCTTCTACACAATTGGTGGAGTTTGGTGGGGACATAGTGTTTTGGCTTTCCATTTAATTATTCTTTCATTGTGATTTTGGCATGTGAATTTCTTTTCTTGTTTATGATTTTGATATGAGAATTAAGTTGAACTATGTTTCTGTTTGTAATATCATGGTGCCCAGATCCTTTCTTTATTGGTATGTAAAGGTGGTTGGTACAAGGTTCAGGTTCTCTCAGTTTTAATTTGGAAGGAACTGATGGCTTCAGATCAGCTATTCAGGAGTACCAACAGAAGCCCAATTCAGGTTCCAGTCAGGTACACTCAGGCTTCCTTCAACACATGGAGGCAGGATCCCGGTGCTCTAAGGCAGTCCCCTGTTTTCTCAACCCCTATCCCAGAGGGAGGCCAGAGGGAGGCCAGACCTCAGCACTCTCTGGCAGTCTTCTGAGATCAGAGCCACTACACCAATGGAGGTAGGAACCCACCCTCTCAGGCTCTCTGCTAAGACCTCAGCCTTAGCCTACCAAAGCCAGATCTGCCATGGGGCCTTAAGAGGGGCCTCACGAAATCCCAGGAAGGGGGATGTGTATGGCCACAATTAGGGGAAGCTCACCACCAAGTGACAGCAGGTTCCAGGGCCTCTCAGGCAGTCCCCTGCATTCTCAGGGCCTCTGTCAGAGGGACCAGAGATAGGCCAGAACTCGGCACTCTCTGGTGGTCTGCTAAGATCCAAGTCTCTACACCAATGGAGGTCAGAATCCAACTTCTCCAAGAATTGCATATATTCTTATATCTAGTTATGTGATAATTAAGTAGAAGGAGTTGTAGCAAGCGGGTACTTTACTATAAGCGCTACATACTTTATATAATATATGAAATATATTTATATATAGTATATGAAAATAGCCAACATTAAATCTACTTGTCAAATAAAGAAAAGGAAATTCAGGAAGATGAGCTGGCTTACTCATGGATAAAGACTCAGAATCGACTCAGGACATAGGCTAGACACTATGGTCATTGGGAGATATAAAGAGGGGAAATTCATTTATACTTCTGCTCTGAATTGTGGTTAGAAGGGACTAAAGTCCATTTACACAATCAGATTGAGTTAACTTCTGGGTACCACATTCCCCTTGCCATGTTTTAAAAATCAGAGCAGACTGTTACTTATTTAAGAAATTCTTAAGACTGTGTAGTAAATCTTTCACTGATGATGAAGTAAAATTGTAAGAATTGAGCAGTCACCAAGTGGCGTTACAGTTCGAAAAGATGGGGTTCAGGGAGTCATTTATTACCACTATAAATAGGTATTATTGTACTCATCAAAGCCCTTTTTAAGACCTAAGCAATTACATTGCAAACACTCACAAGCAGAAGTATCTGATAACTAAAGTGTTAGTCACTTTCTTGTTGCTATGACAAGTACTTTTTTAAAAGCAAATTAAGAAGCTTTGAGATGGAACTGACACTGATTCTAACTACTCCAACAGCTATCAAAATACCTGAAAGCAAATCCTGAATCCAGCACTCTGGAGTCTAGCCTTGGAAGACAAAAGAAAAATGAGGAGGAACCCAATAGAGGGATAGTTTTGGAAGCTCTTGTCAAGAAATTCCAATGGAGTCTCATATGAACATTTGAAAATTGTCCTATTCTGACTTTTTTTTGCCCTGTCTAGAACTTGTAATGCTAATTACTCTTGCCTTTACTTCTCCTTCACATCTCCTATTCAGGATTCAAGGGCTTTCTTTTCCCCTTAGAGATAAGAGCTATGCAATTTGGGAGTCTTTTAGATAGACCCACTGAAGGGGTACTCCAATTGCTTCACCCTGCGTCCCTGTTCAGCATGGAAGAAGCCAGCGTGGTCTGTGTCCCTATTCCCTATTGGCAATTTGGGTAACCCCTTCAGAGGATGGAGGGATAAGAATAGGAAGTAGGAATTGGCCAGGCAGTTAGGGTAAAAAGACTCCAAAGAAAAATAGCCAATTTTGGGCTAAAAGTCAAAATGTCCTTGAGACTGTTAGCAACATAGTCTGTTCCAAAGGCCAAAAATGTCAAATGTATTTGGGAGCTTGTATCTAATCCTTAAAAGATTTTAGGGTTACCTCTTCAGAGGGGGGGATGTTAGAGTACCAAAAAGCCTCATGAAAAATAAATGAAAAAAAAAAGTGATGGGGAGAGATGGGAGGTGTTGGAAGGGAGGGAGTGGGCATGGGTTTGATCAAAACACCATTTATGCATGTATGAAATTCTCAATAAAGTTTTTGTAAAAGTTTTTTTTTTTTAAAAAAGCAAATTGAAAGAGAAAATATTCATCTTGACTCACAGTTAGAGAATGTAAATCCATCATGGTGGGTGTTAAGGTTCAGATAGCCCTGCCCCCTCACCAACAGGATCCCAAGGACTTCTCATGCTCCTGAGAAAAGGGAACCTAGCTGATAAGCACCTTGGTCTTTGAAGTCAAGAGAAGCAGACTTTTCTCCACTGTTTGGCCAACACAGCAGGCTTCCCTTTTGATCTCTAAAGAGGACAGGTTTTAAAAGTCCTGCTCTCCCACTCACCCCACCAACTTAAAAAATAAAAAATACATCTTCCTGCCTTCTGCAGGAAGCAGAAGCCTCCCTTTTAAAAAGACCCCAGCTCAAGACCCAGGCAGACATTTTCCATGCCTGGAAGGGAATCTGTCCCATGTGTTCCTTTGCTAATAAACCCTATTTTGATGGAGTTTTAGCTGTGCCTCGGTGCCCTATCATCCATTCGTTCATTCTCTGCCAACTTTTTACCTATCAGTGGGGAAGGCATGGTGTGGGGCCTGCTCATGGGTGGCCTCAAAAGCAAGAAGCTACATTCTCACATCATGACCCAGCAAGAAGCAGAAAAACAGGAATCCATCTTTCTGCTTTTCTTCCTTCCTCTCAGTTCCAGATGAGCCTAGCACCTGTGGATGGTACTGCCCAAGCCCAAGGCAAGCCTCCTCCCTCAATTCATCCTGTGTGGTAAAGCTCTCAGAGGCATACCTAAAGGTAAACCTCATCAATGCCCTACCAGGAATGGCCAACCTGCTGCTGTGGATCAGGGATAGCTATAAATACGATCCAATACAAAACTGTAAGCTTCTTAAAAACATTATGAGATTTTATTTTGTAGCTGGACTGTGAAGTCTTAACAGGGTGAGCTTTGTAGATAACAACACCCTGTCGCAATTTCAAAAGTTGAACACACCTTCTAAGAGTATCTTAATTCAACCAACTTGACAATCACAATTATTGATGTCAAATATTTTTATGTGTCTGTTGATCATTTATATCTCTACTTTTGAGAAATGTCTGTTTGGGATGCATGTATCAAAACATGTCATGCCCCATAACTATGTACAATGATTATGTGTCAATCAAAAATGAAGTAAAATTTAAAAACACAAACTCTCTTTTTTTGTTGTATTTGGTAGATAACATTGGAGCCATGCCAGACCCCCTTCTCCAAGCTTTGCCTACTTATTTCCATTTATTTTTCAAGTCAGTAAAACATAATTGCATTATTATTCCTGTTTCACAAATGAAGAATGTGAGCCACAGAGAGGTTAAGTCCTTGCCTCAAGTCCTGGGACTGCATCCCCTTCATCTTATCATCGAAGATATTTGTTGGGCTTCCCTTCCTTCCCTTCCCTTTCTCTGATCACCCTAGACTGTCTTCAACAGCAACCTTCTAGGTTGACTTAACTAGATCCCCCCCAACCTCTGATGTTTCTTTCGTACACTGACTATCAACCCTGTGTCTTGAATATGAATTCCCACTTAGCCATGCTAAATTCAGAATTGAGCAAAGATGTCTATTCGGTGGCAAAATTCTGTTGCAGAAGACTTTACACCTGTGATGACAGACCTAAATAAAGTCTTCTGTACTAGTGTTGTGATTTAGTAGCTATTCTGGAAGGTTTTCTTTACCACCACCTACAGCTGCTAGAGAGATGGAGACAGTGGTGCCTGATAACTGAAGTTTCCTTATTGTCAAAAGAAGTACATAGCTGGTCCTGATCCAGCTCTGTGCTCTGTGCAGGGCTGTCTCTGTGACGTGGGCCGGAGTACTGTTCTGCTTAGCTCTCACTTTCAGGTACTGCACAGTCTGTTGAGCCAACCCTCTTCTTATAACAACTGTCCAACAAGTGGATCTCAAAACACCTGGTAATTATTCCTCTAACTGGACCCATCCCAGTCATGCCCTGGAAATATGGAGAATAAATTATTTTTTAAAACCCAGAAGGGTAAGATGGATACTTTCAGATGTTTAAAAGAATCTATGTTTTCTATTAGGGGTTTCAGATATTCAACTATCTTTTTAATTCTGTGTTTTAAAGGCTTCTTTTGAATCTTCTCTTATTTTTGTGTCTGTAGCTGAATGATTTAAGCTTTAAAAATATCTTTGCTTTCAGAGTCTGGAAGCCCCAGAGTTGCATATAGAAGACAAAGAGTGGAGATCATGATATAGAAGTGACCCTAATTCCAAAGTGGAGTAATTGTCTATTAGCATGATAATTATTTAATGTAGCTGTTATTGTTGCTTGAGTCTTGAAGAAAGGCAAAGATTTTAAGTCTTATTCTATTCTCTAGCAATTCTACTCATTTGAAAGCTCACCTTTAATTAGTTGACGTTAACTTCATTGCTTTTAGGCTTACTGGCTGAAAAAACACAAAACAAATACACTGCTAAGACTTCTTGACATGTCTTCAAGTATTGGAAGATAAATTGTTGATAGAATATTTCCTTTCCTTGCTATATTCTAGACATTAGCACCACACAATTAAAACCTCAGGGATGAATAGGTAATGGTGTTCTTTGTCTTGTGAGAAAATATCCCATTGACTTCTTTTTATTTTTTTCATATGCTGAGAGCTGACATAATGAGAACAGCAGAGCAGAGCAAGATGCTGGGTGTGGTAGAGAACTGCTTCTGAGGGCTAGGGAAAGGAAGGCTGGTGGCTCTTCCCGAACTGACAGGTTTGAGCCCTCTTCACAATGTTACAATGGGAATGGGTTTGATGGACGGCCATACTGAATGCCAATATGACAAGAAGGGGACCTGATGGACACATGGCAATTGTCAATGTGCCAGCTGGAGGGGCTTTGAGAGATAACAGCAGACTACCAGACACATGCACACACATATACACCTGGGTTTACAATATTTGATCAACTTTATAAAAAGACACTTGATAGAACCTTGGGTTAATTATGACAATGAAAAAAAATAAAGTGAATAAACACTTGCCAGTCATTATGATTAGAGATGAGTTAAATACTGAACCATGTAGCTTATATGCATTCATATCTTTAAGACTCACAGCACAATGATATTCCACACTCTGTAAATAAGGAAATGGACACATAGGAATTGTAATTCCATCCCAGATTGTATGACTCTAAAATTCTTAATCTTAACATCTGCACCATGATTTAGCTACCTTCTAGAATTCAGAACATGACATGTTCATGATTATAAAAAGGATAAACTATTAGGCCAGATAGGGAAGTATATTTAAAAGAAGAAAATTAAGGAAGAAATTTACTTAAAAAAAAAGTAATAGTCATGTGTGGTGGCCTATGCCTGTAACCCCTGCACTGTGGGAGGTACAGGCAAGAAGATCACCAGAAGTATGGGGCCAGCCTAATCTATACAGTGTAGTCTCAGACCAACCAGGGCTACACAGCAAGACCTTGTCTAAAACACAAACAGATAAGGAAGCCTGAAGCAGTAACCTGGCAAGCTTACCAGGTATAGCACCCCTTTGAGCAAGTTTGAGATGTTCTGGGAATATTACTTGCCCCTCTGCACAGATGAGAATTGAGTCACAAGCCCAAACAGAGTAGGTCTGCCTTAAAGGCCACCAGCAAGGGGAGCTCTAGGAGCAGTGAAAAGCAAACACAAGGGATCTGGACATTGGCTTTCACTGGAATATAGACATCCAGGGCCAGAGCATCTTGATCCACTGCCCTCTGATTGTCTTCTAAAAACAGCAGACTAGAGCCTACATCATGATGCATCTGTCTATGCCACTGTTATCCTCAGGGGCATCCAGTTGGCAATTTTATCTGGACATTTTTCACTTCTTCCACAAATTTCATTTTAAAGCTCTTTGGTCAGGTCAGCAACTCTCCTCCCACGATCCCTATGTTATGAGCATCTTTTGCCAGGAACTCTTTGTTCTGGAAAGATGTGGTCCAGGGAAACAAATCCTGCTCTGATACCATCTCCACAGCCAGCTGCTGCCTACTCATATCTTGGTTTCCCTGCCAAATGTATAGTCTCCAATTGGAAACAAGCTGGAAGGCACTTTGTATTCCTGCTGTTTTCTTTCATAGAGGCTTACACCTTCAAAATCGTTAAAGATGTACATAACTAGTTTTGCTCTGGTTGCATCATTTCATCTCAGGTTAGCTAGCAGAAAAGCAAAGTCAATTGGTTTCATGAACTTGGAAAAGCTTCATATTTCTATGTCCCCTTGGACAGCTACACCTGGGACCAAGTGAATCTTACCATGAGACATTCCCAGTCATCTTTCTTTCCTGAAAGAGAACCTAGTAACTATTTCAACTGTTTTCCCTTTGAGGAGAAAATAAAGATTGCAGCCTTCTGTTACAAATGTGAGTCATTTCAACTCTCCTGAGACCCAGAAGCCATTATTTCCAAAGATGATTCCTTGTCCTATTTGGACCATCATCATACTTATTACTAGATTGAGATAAGGGTTAAGGCAGAATGTTTGCCTAATGTGTACAAGGTCCTGGGTTCCATCCTGAGCACAGGAAAGGAAAATAACAAGAAAGCTTGCTCAAAGACTTGAGATAGCCAGTCCCCCATAGACTCATGTGTTTGACTCTTGGTCCCCAGTGGCTGGTGCTGTTCTTGGTGCCTGTGCAACAGGAGGCACAGCTGCCACTAATGGTGGGCCTGTGAGAATTTTAGCCTGGGTACACGTCTAATCCTGCTGTTTGCTTCCTGGTTGGCTGTTATATATGAAGCAGCAGGTGCAAACTTCTACCACTTCAGACTGAGAGTGGCCCTGCTGCCCTGCCTTCCCAGCCATGAACCAAGCAGGAGCCAAAGTAAATCCTGCCTCGCTTAAGGTGTTCTGTCAGGTATTTTATCACAGGGATGAGAAAAGTAACTATTAGGGATGGATGAAGATGACAGTCAGAGTCTAATTGCACAGCACTATGAGACTCAACATATAAATAATGTATAATATTAACATATAATTATGTGGGAGGGAGGAAGAAAGAGAGGAAAGGAGAAGTAAAGAGAGAGAGAGGAGACAAATGGCTGGAATGCTTGAGAAACAAGAAAAATCTCTAGCCTAGTTATAAAGCTTTCTGTTAAAAACTGGTCAAAAATGACACTGTTTTTTTTTTTAAATTTTATTATTTATTTATTTATTTATTTATTTATATTTATTTATATATCTCTGTACATGTATGTGCATGTGTGCATGGATATCCACAGAGGTCAAAAGAGGGTGTCAGATCCCCTGAAGCTGGAGTTACAGATAGTTGTGAATCACCTGATGTAGGTGCTGGGATACAAACTCCTGCATCCTGCAAGAGCAACAAGCTCTCTTAACCTGTGAGTGATCTCTCCAGCCCCGGTCTTTTTGAGGCAGATATCCCCAGCTGGCCTGAAACTCACTATATAGACCAGGCTCAATCTTACAGAGATCTGTCCGCCTCAGCCTCCCAAGTATTGGGATTAAAAGTGAGCACCACTATGCCTGGCAATGACTTTTCAAACTTTTGAGACAGGTAACATATCTGTGCTTTGAAAATAACTGCAGAATGATTGTTTCATAACTTCAGAGTAAGAGATTTGCTTATTGGAAGTCATGTGTCTAAATGAATTTCTTAAGGATTGTCTTGGCTCATTTGTGTGCCTGTAACAAAGTATTTTACACTGGTTTCTTATCAGCAAAACATACTGATTTCTCATACTTCTGGAGTCTGGGAAAATAAGGTGAAGGATCAGGAATGTTGGTATCTGGTGAAGGTCTGATTCCTCATAGACGGCTGTCTTCTAGCTATAACCTTACATGTTGGAAGGACATGATACTCTATCTGAAGTCTCACTGAAAAGACACTACCACACTCATGAGACTCCACCCTCAAGACCTTATATTTTCCCAAGGCTCCACATCCAACTTCTCTCTGTCTCTCTGTCTCTCTCTGTGTGTCTCTCTCTGTCTCTCTCTGTCTCTCTCTCCTCTCTCCCTCTCCCTCTCCCTCTCCCTCCACTGTTGAAATAGCAAGTTCCCCTAGGAGTAAAGAGGAGGACTGATGAAGCTGTGACTGTTCTATTGATTGCAGGACCTGGATATGTGGCAGAAGGCATGAGTGGATGAATGTGTGTTTGTGATCATTTCCTCATGTCACCTACATGAAGACACACAAAGCATATAGGAAGTTCTTGTATTGCACTTGAGTGCTTTGCCCATGTTTTCTCAATAGTAGCACAAAGGCACATTGAGAACACCTCAGTGAACTCTAAGATAATAAGAACACCATCCAATTCTTGAAGCTCCCAGGCCATGATACCAAGGCTAGAGACAAACATGCACTTTGCCAGTATTTTATGTCAATGAAGAAAAATCTTCCTCGTTCTTGGAGTTAGTCTCTGGTCTGTGCTCCAGTGATTGTCCCTGACAACTTTGTCTTGCTTTCCCAGCTTTAAAGCATCCTGCACACATGTATGGATATTGTCCACTGTACAGCATTTTCTCTAAGCCATCACATCTGATGAGGACCACCTAGCACCTTATTGGGGTGCTTAATTTCCAAGAGATGATTCCAAGTGCTGGTGCCTCTTTCCAGTTTATGAGTCGATAGTACATCAGAGCTGAACAAATGAATCAAATCTTGCAGGGCTTAGTAGTATTTACAAGCAATTACTGGAGTTTTGAAGGCAGCACATGCTATTACCAAACATCTTAGTGCAGAACACGGAGTTGCAAGAGCTCCTGAGGGCCTTGCCTCTCCTGAACCAGCTTCAGGGCTGTGGGAAGAGGCACACAAAGAACAGTCATTCACATGCTCACCCTCTCACCTCAGGCTTCTTGTTCCTTCTGAACCACAGTCTGAAAATTGGAGATTTATTGTTGAAAAATTTTGACACTTCAACTGATGTCAGGAGGTTCTTGGAATCTGAAAGTGTTTGGGAGTCAGTTCCTTTCCTGCAACACGAACTGTGTGTTTTGCTTTGTTTTCATTGGTTGCTTCATTTCTGAGTGAGAAAATGCCTTTTTTGTCAGGATGGCAGCTAATACTGAAAAACACAAGTCTCATAGTCATTTCAAGCTAAGTTCTCTCCCCTGTCCTCAATTCTCTGACTCGAAAGGACCCTGGGTTAACAAAGGAGTTGTTTAAACTCAAGACGTGTTTCTGCACTATGGGGACAGTGACTTGTTCTGAATTTTTTGAGCATTAAATGAAGGGCTGTGCATAAATCACCTGGTGCACTGGAACAAAGAATTTTTCAGATTTATCCTCATAAAATTTGTCCAAGCAAATTGCACAAGCAAGGGCCTTTCTATGTAAAGAGCTGCCCTTGAAAAGCTTTTACGTATGAGGGAAGTTCAGAAAGTAGGTTCTTTGAGTCAAAAAGATACAAAAATAGAAAAACAGGAGGATTGGGGAGATGGCTCAGTGGTCAATAGCACTGGCTGCTTGTAGAGGATCCAGGTTCAGTTCCCAGCATGCTTATGGTGGCTAACAACTGTCAGTAACTCCAGTTCTAGGGATGCCCTCTTTTGGTCTCTGCAGGAATTGCACTGCAAGCAGTGCCTTTAAATACAAGCAAGCACAAACTCATAAACATAAAAACTAATAATAATAAAAGAAATAAAAAATTCTAGAAAGGCAGAAGGAAGAATTGAGTGTGTAATCTCACTCATCTTTCAAAATTACTATTTTGTGTTTGTGTGTTTTGTGTGTGTGTGTGTGTGTGTGTGTGTGTGTGTGTACACACAGGTGAAGGCCAGAGGTCAGTACTGGGTGTCTTCCTCAATTGCTTTTCACCTTATTTTTTTGAGACAGGGCCTCTCACTTACCTGGAGGCTCATTGATTTCTTAGACCTGATGAGCAGTAAGCTTTCATGATTGCCTGTTTCTGCCTTTCAGCATTATAGGCACATGCTGCCACACCTAGGTTTTTACTTAGGTGCTGAGGATCCAAACTCAGCTACTCATGCTTATGCAACAGGCACTTTACCACTGAGTGATCTCCCCAGCCCCAAGTCACCCTTTCTTTAAGAGGCAGAATTCAAGGGGGACCTGAATGATCAGAAGTGACCTTAATTCACCACCAGGCTAGACATGGCAGGAGGAGGGAAGAGTGCTCACACCAGTCATTCATAAATGTTATTTGATATTTGATGCTTTTTACTTATATCATCCATATTTTTTCCAAATCATTATGATTTTTGTAGACACCATCTTTTTAAACATTTATTTTATTTTTACTTCCACGTATGTGTGTTTGTGTCTGTGTGAGTGTATTCCATGTGTGTGCAGGTACCATGGGGGCCACAAGAACGTACTGGGTCCCAGGGGACTGGAGTTAGTTGTGAACTACCTGACAGGGGTGCTTGAACAAAACTCAGTTCTCTGGAGGAGCAACAAGTCACTGAGCCATGTCTTCAGCCCCCACAAACACTATTTCTAATGGACTCAAATAGTCCATGTGGATGATTTATTTTGCCGTTCATCTACCATTGGACATTTCATTGTTCCTAGTATTTTGCTGTGATCAATAACTTTTTGGTAAGTATCTTTATTTGGAAATATTTGTTTGAATTTCTGATACTTTCCCTAGGATAAATTTCTGTGACTGGAATTTTCATTTCAAAAATGATTTTAGGTTCTCCTTATATTTTGCTGAAAATGGCAGACAGAAAAGCCCAAGTTACCCCTTAGCAGCAGTGACTGTGCTTGACAGTCTCAGAAACTCCTTCTTGAAATAGAATACTACTTTTCAAAAGCTTTAAAATTTCATTTGAAATCAGCAGGTATCTCTTACTGCCATTAAAATCTTTATTTGATTCAATAACATTTTTTTTATGTTTACTAATTGCTAGCAATTTACCTTTTATGAATATCAGTTCACATCCTTTGCCCAAATATTTAAGAGATTAAGATTTTACTTTGTTTCCTTATATTTTTCAAGAGTTTTGACTATATTAACTAAGGGCTTGACAAGCAGAGAGATGAGGATAGGCCCATGATGACCGGCTCTCTATAACTACCAAGTTTAGACAATGGAAATGCTGTGCACAGAAATACATGGATAGCAGATTCTCAAGTAATGTACAACAGGTAGCTCAGTTAGACAGCTATCCATGAAAGAATATTCTCAGATTAAGATTTTTAGACATATCCCCCTTTGGGGTTTTCATGTCCTCAAGCTGGCTGTACACCAGGGACTCTCCAGTCACCCTGTGTAACCTGGAGACCAGAGCAGTTTCCCCTACCTCCTGCCATCACCCCCAAATCCAGAGGCCATCTCTGTACCAACACTAGGTTCACACGGGTGTCCTGTTCTTAACTCATGTAGGCATGCTCAGAAACTTTCCCCCTTTCCAGATAACAATACCCAGAACTTCTCTTCATGACCCCACCACCACACCAACCACCGACTGAGCTGCCCAGAGACTATAAGGGACCTTAAGATCTTGAAACCAGTTAGAGACCTCCAACTTGGCCTTCACCCCACTCAGATCCACCTGAGATAGGCATGTCATCCTCCCTCTGAACTCCAGGGAGAGCTACTTACTCTGACTGTGACCCCACTCCCCTGCCACCAAGAGACCACTTGTAGGACGGTGACACCCTTCCACAGATATTTGAAGACTGGCAGTGAGAATTTGCTAACTCCACAGAAGATTTGCTCCTGGGCTTAGAAATTCACATACCACCAGCTATGTGGAGGAACATGTCTGGCACTCCATTGGTACGTCAACACAGAATTACTACAATATTGAACACTAAGCACCATTCAGTTGGACCACATCCTGACACTTTGAGGCAACAGCAAGCAAAAATCCAAACGTCATTCTCAACCAAGATGAGACCAGATATCTGTACCAGGAAACAACACCGAAGACCTATCTAATAACTAAGACAATACCCCTCCTCCAAATCTAGTACATCCACTGCAATGCCACCTGAGAACAGCAGCTTAGTTGAATCACAAGACAATGATTTCAAAATAGAAATTATAAATATGTTTAATAAACTCAAAGAGGACACATATAAATTCTGGAATGAAGACTGTGAAAACACAAACAGCTAAGTGAACTAAAGAAAAGAATCCAAGATATGAAAATTGAATCTGATGAAGAAATAGAATTTGGAAGGGCTGGAGAGAGGGCTGAGTGGTTAAGAGCACTGGATGCCTTGCAGATGATCTCAGTTCAGTTTCCAGCTCCCACATGGAGGTTAGCGGCGGTCATTAACAACAGTTCCAGGGGGTTTGGCACCCTCTTCTATCTTCTGAGGGCATTGCAACGCACTTACTGCACCTACATAAGCAGGTCAAACATGCATATAAAATAAAAATCTGTGAATTTTTTAAAGAAAACAAATAGAATTCTGAAGAAAAGCCAAGCTGAAATAAAAGTGGAAAAGAGAAACTCAAGCAGTGAAATGTTTCTTTAAAAGGCAAAAAGCATCATAAATAGAATAAAATACATGAAAGAGAAATTATCAAACTTTGAAGACAATGTAGAAGGATGTGAACATTCCATCAAAGAAAAAGTTTAAAAACACTCAGGAACCAACTGTTCAGAAAAAAGTCCCAAATCTAAGGAAGGAGATGTCTATCAGGTCCAAGAGGCATACAGAACACGAATAGACAGAACCAGGAAAGAGTACCCCATATTAAACAATGATAAAATCACTAAATGTACAGATTTTAAAATGATACTGAAAACTGCAAGAGAGAGAGAGAACAAATCACACATAAAAGCCGTCTATCAGAATAATAACACCTGACTTTTCAGTGAAGATTCTGAAAGCCATGAGGGCATGAACAGGTGTTTTGAAAATTTTTTAAGACTACAGATATGAATCCAGGCTATTATACCAGAAAATCTATCAGTTGTAATAGAAGGAGAACAAAAATATTTTCATGATACAAACAAATGTAAGGAATTTATGTCCACGAAACCATAACTATAGAGAATACTCGATAGAATATTTCAGTCAAGAGGGCACAAATAATAAATAAATCATCACAAAACAGTTAACCAAAAGACATCTAAGGAACTATCACTACAACACCAACATAACAGATTAATAAATATGGGTTGATAATGATTAATAGTATCAATTCCCCACTAAAAGACACAAACTGATTGGTTTAGAAAACAGGATGCATTGATTGACTGCCAAGAAACACACATCACCATCAATAATTGGCACCACCTTAGGGTAAAAGAATGGAAAAGGGTATTTCAAGAAAACAAAAGTAAAAATCAAACAAGTATGGTTATACTAATATTTTTAAAAATAGACTTCAAATGAAAACTAGTCAGAAGAGATAAGGATGGTCACTTCATACTCATTAAAGGAAAAATAAACCAAGAAGAAATTGTGATCATAAACATATACACACCACACATGGGGACACCAAATTCCATAAAATGAATTCTGTTAGATCTAAAATCTTTTAGATGTGAAATCACAAGCTGATTCCAACATATCGATAGTGGATAGCTTCAGGACCCAACTCTGACCAATGGAAAGGTCATCTAGAAAAAAATTAAGCAGAGAAATTTTGGAGTTCAATGACATCATAAATCAAATGGACCTAACAGAAATTTATAGAACATTCTATCCAAAGTCCAAAGAATATAATTTGTTTGTCTCAGCAGACATCCTGTATCCTATCTGACCACAAAATAACAAAGCTGGGTATCAACCACAGAAATGGGAAAGAGTAAAAATTCGTGGAAACTAAACAACATGTTGCTGAATGAAAATTAGGTCAAAGGACAAATGAAGAAAAAGATTAAAATTTCCCAGAACAGAGTGAAAAGAAAAACTCAATGTACCAAAATCTGTGGGATACAATGAAGGCAGTTCTAAGAGGAAAGTCTACAGCACTAAGTGCCTAAATTAGAGATGCCTCCTATTAATTACTTAATAATGCACCTGAAGACTTTAGAAAAAACAGCACCCAGAAACAGTAGACAAGAACAGATGATCAAAATTATGACTGAAATTAATGAACTATAAACAAACAAAAAAGCCATAAAAAAACTCAATGAAATGAAGAGTTGATTCTTCAGAAAGAAAGAAACAGAGGACCCAAATTAACAAAATCAGACATGAAAATGGAAATGTATAAGGAAATTTGGAAAACCATAAAAACATATTTTAAAAATCCATCTTCCACTAAACTTGAAAATATAAAAACAGGAAAAACCTCTAGATTGCTACAGTTTACCAAAGTTAAATTACTTCATCATTGATTGCTAGTGAGCTTTACTGGCTTGGGAGTATTTCAACCACTGTGAAAGTTACGATATCATTCACCCAAAGATGAGGAGTCAGTCTAGTCAAGCTAACCCACATGCACAGTCAGCTGCAGGAAGGAGTGGAGAGTTGGAGTCACATCCATACAATCTGACCTCAGAGTCTATTGGCTTCCCTCAGCATCGTTCAGCCTCTTTTAACCTCCAACACCAAAAAGAATGCTGGATTATGACCTGTGTTGTGGTTCTGTCTGTTTCCTGGTCCCCAGTCCACCCTGGTCCTCATCCACATCCTTGTTCTTTATGCACATGGATGAAATATGGGTTTGTAGAGACACAAATATTCATAAAATGTAGCCTTGTTTTGTGGAAATATACCAGATCAAATGGGGAAGAAAATTGCACAATCAATGATAAATCTAGGGGAAAAATTACATAATTTAAACAAACCCATAACAACCAATGAGATATATGCAATAATTAAAAATCTCACAACTATAAAGAGGACAGGACCAGATGGATTTAGTGCAAAATTCCACCAAATTTTCAATGAATAAATAATACCAATACTTCTCACAGTAGTATATAAAATGGAAAATGAAGGAACATTGCTAAATTCCCTGTAGGAAGCCAGTACTACTCTGATGCCAAAACCAGAACAAGCTCTAACATAAGAAAATTATAGGCCAATCTTTCTTATGAACATAAATGAAAAATTCTTAATAAAATAATTACAAAAATGAACACATCAAAAAAATTATCAACTTGACTCAGTTAACCTCATCCCAGAAATGCAGGGATGCTTCAACATATGTAAATAAATAAAGCCTTCACATAAACAGACTTAATGACAGAAACTACATGATCCTCTCATTAGATGCAGAAAAGGCCTTTGACAAAATCCAACATCCATTTATGATAAAAGTCAAAGAGAAACTAGGGATAAACTGGATATGTCTCAATATAAAAGGTAAAAATACAACAAGCCCACAGCCAACACTGTACTTAAAATGGCAAAAAAATCAAAACATTCTCATTAAAATAAGGAACAAGATAAAGAAGTCCATTCTCTCCATTTCTGTTCTATATAGTACTTGAAGTTTTAGCAAGAACAATAAGAGAAACAAAGAAGATAAAAGGCATATGAATCTGAAAGAAAGAAGTCAAAGTATCCTTATTTTCAGGTGATAAGATTCTATACATAAAAGACCCAAAAGACCCCACCAGGAAGATCTTATAGCTTATAAACACAATTTTCAAAGTGGCATGATAAAAAATTAACACCCCCAAATCAGTAGTCTTTCTATATACCAACAGCAAGGAAATCAAGAAAAAAACTGAGGGAAAGGATCCCATTCACAATCTTTACAAAACAAAATATCTTGTAATAAGTCTAACCAAAGAGGTCAAGGACTTGTATAATAAAAATGTGAAGATATTGAAGAAGCAAAATGAAGAAGATACAAGAAAATGGAAAACCCTCCCATGCTCTTGGATTGGTTAGATTAATATTTTTTTAAATGGTCATCCTACCAAAACAAGTCTACAGATTCCATGCAATACCCGTTGAAATTACAAAACAATTCTTCATGGAAACTGGAAAAAATAATCTCAGATTTCAAGCAGAATCGCAAAATATGCAATATCACCAAAATAATCTGGGACAATAAAGAACTTCTGGAGAAACTATACTACAGAGATATAGTAAGAAAAACACCATGGTGCTGACATAAAAGGAGATGCATTGATCAGTGGAGTCAAATTGAGTACCCAGATTTAAATCCATGCATTTATAGCCATTTGATTTCTTTTTTTTAACCAAGGTGTCAAAACTACATATTGAAGAAAGGACAATGTGTTCAATAAATGGTGCTGGTCATAATGGATAGCTATGTGTAGAAGAATAGAATTAGATATTTCTCTCTCATCATGCACAAAATTCAACTCCAATTGGAGCAAAGACCCCAATAGAAGATGGAATACACTGAATCTGATAGAGGAGAAAGTAGGTACTCTGGAGTAGGCACTTCAGAAAAGTACTTTCTGAACAGGACTCCCATAGCGCTGGCATTAGGCCCACAATTGACACATGGGCCCTCATAAAACTAAAGCTTTCTGTACAGCAAAGGGCACCATCATTCCAGTGAAGAAGCAACCTACGTAATGGGAAAAAATCTTTAACAGCTATACCTCTGACAGAGGGTTATTATCTACAATATACAAATAACTAAAAGTATTAAACATGAAAAAGATCAAACAACCCAATTAAAAATTGAGATAAGAAACTAAACATGATTCTCAAAAGATGAAACAAAAACTGGCTGAGAAATATATATATA
>NW_008329288.1:119595-136807 GCF_000622305.1 Nannospalax galili
TGTGTTTTCATCTTATCCCAGTCAGAATGGCTAAAATCCAACAATAACTAGTGCTGGCAAGGAAAGGACAACACTTATTCACTGCTGGTGGCACTGCAAACTGGTGTTTCCACTATAGAAATTGGTGTGGAAGTTTGTTTGAAAGCTAAAAATAGAGCTCTCACATGATTCAGCCATACCACTCTTGGGCATATACCTAAAGGACTCTGTCTTCTACTACAGAGGTAACTGTTCATCCATGTTCATTGCTGTTGTATTTACAATATTCAAGAAATGGAAACAGACTAGATGTCCATCAACTGATGAATGGATAATGAAAGTATGGCATATTTACACAATGGAATATTATTCAGCTGTTAAGAAGTAAATTACAAAGTTTGCAGGTAAATTAGTAGAGCTGGAAACAATCAAACTGACATAACCCGGACCAAGAAATATAAATACTAAATGTTATCTCTCATAAGTGGATGCTTATTTTGAATCTTGAGATCTATGTGTTTCATTTGGAAAATCCAGAGAAATCAGGAACTAATAAGAGGCCATGGAGGTAGGAGTTTCACAAGTGGGGAGAGATAATGCAGTGATATAAATGTGGACGAGGAATAATGGAGGAGGAAAACTGGTGTGGAGAATGGGGGGACTGGGCAGAGAAAGGAATGTGAGGAGGGACACCTAACACTGAAATGCTTCTGAAAAATTCATATGGAAACCCACCTCTATAGAAGCTTCTAAAGGTACATACATATGCAATATGAAAAGGGAGTAAATGTAGTTAGCCTATAATATAGGGACATTGCACCTGCCAGACACCAGAGACTAGCAAATAAAAAGCCCAAAGCAAGGAATGGATTCCCTCTTTTGAAGCTCTGGATCATGTATCCCATGGACTCTCAAACAATACTGGTCATTGACCTTGCTGTTGGTTACCTACTAGAACCTGATAGTAAGACCCTATTTCAGAAAATGTTATGTGCATGAGTTGTAGAACAAACAAAGAGAAATCAAGTTGGGACTGTCCTCAAAGCTTCATCTCTACTGGTTAGCTTTCATAGTACTGGTGGTCTGCATGCTCCTAGAAGAGAAAATTAATCATCAACTTTGCCTAGTTATAAATCCTGAGAGCTACAATAACAACTGGCCTAGCAACTATGCCCACTATTGCAACAGTGGCATGAATGTTATGTAACTAACCATTTTCCAATTGGATTTAAGGTCTGCTTCACAAGATGGAACTCTACTTGGAACTGATATCAGGCCTAGGAAACTGTGGTTAGACATGTCATAAGCCACTGGGGAGAACTTAATACTATTTTGCAAAATGGACACAGTATTAAACTGACTATAGTGACTGATAGAATGCCCCAGCTGCAGAAAACCAGAAATCCTCTGAAACTGCTGCTGATCCTGCTCAGTCATTATTGGTCAGCCACACCCAGAATTCAGGAAGGACTGTTTTTTGAGACAGGCAGTTTCTCAAGGTAACCTGTTCTGCTCTGACAAACATCTCTGGGAAAAGGATGTCATAAATCTCTCAAGACTGTCTTAACCTGCACATACCCTCTGCAGTTATTTTAACTTGCACATACTTTAGGCCCTTTCCCTCTTCTATAAAACCCATGATCAGTTCTCTCTCTGGTAAAGTAGCTTCCATCCCATGGAAAGGTTGCAGCCCCTCATTGGTCTAGATAAACAGTCTTGTTTGCTGAAGTCAGATATGTTCTCTTTCTTTCTCTCCCATTGTTACTGTACTCTATGCTCCAAAATCTAACAACAACTTCCTGTTATACTCACAGATAAAGGCATATCTCAACTCTCACCTCCTGAAGCTTCCTCATGCATCAGATGATGAATAATAAAGAGACCAAAAACTGATCAACATGCATAAAATAAGAGACTGCAGAATATTCAGCCTTGAATAGGATATTTGTATTAAACTTCTGCCTGCCAAGGCTAAGGAATCATTAGGGAAAAGGGGGCAGAGATTGTATGCTCCAGAAGCAGTTGATGGCCACAAGGAAACAGTGTTTTTTCAGACAGCTAAGCAGTTATTCATATGAATTCATAGCAATTGTGACAGCACTCACAAGACTACCCAATCTCAAGCCAGACAAAAGCCCAGCATAGAGATGGTAATTGGATGAAAAGAACAAACCCTAGATAAGGACCTATTGGTAACTGATAATTCCTGGGAAAAGAAGAGTCAGTTTTCTTTAACAGTATGACTCTTGGTAGGATAACTAGGCTCCGGTGGATAGATCCACACTAAAAGGCATCTGGGGACACAAATTAGTCTCAATAGGACTTACACACACACACACACACACACACACACACACACATGGTACCTGGAAACTGGTTGTGGTGGTTTGAATGAGAATGTCCCCCACAGGATCCAAGTATTTGGGAAATTTGTTTCCCAGTTGGTGGTGCTGTTTTGGTAGGCTTTAGACAGTGTGGCCATGATAGAGGGGAAGCATGTGACTGGGGGTGGGCTTTGAAAGTTCTTAAGCTTTGCCAGATTTCCATTCACTCTCTGCTTCCTGTGCTTCCTTTGATATGTGGTTGCTTAATTTTCTGCTCTGGCCACCTTTGCTGGACTTACTCTGGAACCATAAGATAAATAAAATCTTTCTTCTGTAAGTTTCTTTGGTCAGTGTTTTTATCACAGCAACAGAAAAGTAACTAATACAGAAGTTGGTACCAGGAGTGGGGTGTTAGCTGTGAAGAACCTGGCCATATAGATTTTTGGTAGAATATGGAAGATTTAAAGTTTAGACTAGAAATGTGGCTTGGCATGGTGGTGCATGCCTTGATTCCTTACACAAAGCTTAACAGACAATTCTAGTAGGAACCTGGAAGAAAGTAATGCTGAGAGCAAACTAGCTCCAGAGAGAAATAAGACTTAAACAGAAGCTAGGATATTGTGGCAAAGACTGTTGTTGGAGTCTGCCCATAGCCTAAGAGCTTGCCTGAGGCTAATTTGAAAAGTACTGGACTAATTTCTTTGGCAGAGGAAATTTCAAGATGGAGGAAGCATGGATATTAATGATTGTGCAGATCTACAGTGATAAAGTGCAAGTGTGGCAGAAAAAATGCAGAATGTACAGTTTGAATTAAAGAAGACCACTAGGAAGATTAATGTTTGAGCCAAGGCATGTGCTGAAAGAGAGGCTCCCTTTGATAAGATTAGAACAATTAAGGAGAGGCATAGAGATTTGCACTTAAACAATGTAATGAGTACCTTCAGGGTAAGTCCACACCCAGCTAACCCTCCAACTTGTGAAAGAAAAAAGCCTAATGCATTTTCTCCTAGAAAACTTCACCCCACAAAAGCTGCTGGTAGTGTGGATGAAGCAGCCTAGTGCCTATTCCAAACTGGCAGCCAAACTTGACAGTGTCATTTATGAGGTACTTGCTTTAGAAGCATAAAAGATGTAAGTGTAAAGGGGTTGTTGTTCTCCCTCTGTGGTTTCAGAGAGTCACCAAGTTCAAGCAGTGTGCAGCCAGTATATTTATGCATGATGCGATAAAGGTGAAGCCTGGTTGGCAGTGAGGACTGCAAGAGAACATTGGAGATGCTAAAGCTGTGAGACATCTGCCAAGGAGAGCTGCGTACAGGGAGTGGAACCAGTCCAAGAGAGAGTATAGTGCACATAGCAAAGCTGGCCGGGCTGAGTTATCTAAGCCCTTTGGAAATAAATTCCCAGAAGCTGGACATGGAACTACTGGTATTAGTGTTTTCCCTGCTTGGCTTCAGTATTGTTTTGGTCAAGTATTTCCTCACTATGCCCCCATTCCTCCCTTTTGGAATGGAAATGTGTATTTTGTTCCATTGTATGTTGGACATTTGTAATTTGTCTTTTGATTTTACAGTGGCTTACAGTTAAGAGAGCAACCTGAGTATCAGAAGAGACTTTGGACTCTAGACTTCTGAATAGTATTGAGACTGGTAAAGACTATGGGGACTTTTAAAGGTGGAGTAAATTTTGTGGTGGTTTGAATGAGAATGTCTCCCATAGGCTCCAATCCCAAGCATTTGGATAGTTTGTCTCCAATTGGTGGCACTGTTTCAGTAGGCTTTAAGAGGTATGGCCATGCCAGAAGAAATATGTCAGTCACTGGCAGTGGGTTTTGAGAGTTCTTGAGCCTTGCTGGACTCTCTGTTTCCTGTGTCTACTTCAAGATGTGATGACTTGAGAATTTATTTGGCTTTCTGCTCCAGTCATCTTTCTCACCATTATGAACTTTTAACCCTGGAATTTTAAGCTAAATAACCTCTTCCTTCTATAAGTTGTTTTGGTTACTGTTGTTATCACAGCAACAGAAAAGTAAAAATGAAGATATATTGCGGAGTACATGAAACCGAGTTGGGTGGTAAGGGGGTGCAGACAGGGAAAGACAGGAATTATGCAGAAGGGAAGAGTTCTGAATTGATCTCAGTACGATCAAAATACACTGCATGAAGTTCTCAAAGATTCAGTAAAAATATTTTTTAAATTGACAAAATAAATGACCAAATATCTAAATAAATCGATGTACCTGAACAGCAACACTAAAAAAAATTCAGACATGTATGGAACAGTAGTGTGGCCATCTAAACTGTGTTTAAAAATCATAGACTCACTGGGACATGGTGGTTCACACCATTCATCCCAGCACTCAGGAGACAGAGGCAGGCAGATCTCTGTGGGACTGAAGCCAGTGGTTTACATAGTGAGTTCCAGGCTAGGTGAGGCTACAGGGAGATCCTGTCTCAAAAAAAAATTAATTAAAAAAGAAAAAAATAGAAATCAGGGTCTCGTTCAGTCACAGGTGAGAATATATTACAGTTTCTCATCTGGGCTAGGTCAAAGTCTTTAAACTCTTGTAGCATTTTAAATTAAATATAGTACAGCTCGGATCTTAACCTGGTCCAAATAAGTCAAAATCTCTACAGAGAGACTGGAATTGGTAAACTAAGGCACTGAACAAATCCTTTGAAAAATACTGTTGATCGAATCAAATTTAATAGAAGTTATGGCAAACAAAGGAGAGGGGAGGGAAGGAAAGAGAGAGGAAAGGAAGGGGAAAGGACATGGAAAAAGCAGAGCCAAGATCAAAGGAAAGCAGCTGTGACTGCAGCTCTTCAGGGAGGTAACAGCAAGGGCCTGATCCTGGGTGACAAACAGGAGGCGATGGGAGAATGCATGCAAGCAGCAGTGCACACACTGTACTGACTTGTGTGTAACTCAAAGAGATGATGGGAAGGGTAAATAAAGTTTGAGGTTTAAGGGATCATAGATATGTAACAATGAGCAGTTACAAGGACTTGTGGGGCAGGATAGTGGGTGGATGGTTAACAAAAACTCATACAATGACTTCTAGGTAACAATGAAAACTAAAATAAGGATAAAGACAAAAGAGAAGGACAATCTAAGATAGATTCATACATAGGAGATGCTCAATAACTATTGGTTCAAAGAGTAAATAAAGGAAAGCATGAGAGAGCATGTCTCCCAGGGTCCTCTTTCACTGAACAGAAGACAGCAGTTATAGAACCAGGGACAAGAACAAGAAGATCAGTACACACAAATATATTCAGTGACATAAAAAGATTGGGGCAGAGTATTGACATAAAGGAAGTTGAGGAGAGATGATTATTTTTTGGTAAGATAGTAGATTTGCTACAAAAGTGAGCTAAAAGTTTATAAACTATTGCAGAAATTGTGAGAACACTCAGGAAAATCTAGACTTTTCCTGGAAATGTGCAGAAAGAAATTTGTACTTTTTATTGTTTGGATTTTTTTAGAAAATTTTCTTCCTTATTCTTAGGCTATGCGTCATATATTTGTGTCAAGTTACTAAGAAGGAACAAGAAAAATGGAGCAAAAAAAAGAATTTAGTAACTGGAAGAGAAAAGGTAAGAGGGAATGGAGGAAAGAGCAGAGGTAGATGATGATCCTCAGAAAGCCAGAGAGCCTGTCAGCCCTCTAATGGAGAAAACACCGGGTGGTAGCCAAAGGTATGTCAAGGATAGAGAGGGGACCTAGGGAGCTGAGATTGCTAAGTGGAGACACAGAAAACTTCAAAAATGCAGGTGACAGTGAAGATTAAATTAAGGTTATAATATAAGTTCATGGAGCACCCAGACAACAAGTTTTCTTTTTTCTTGTTCCTAGCTCTGGACATTATTTTATTTTTTATTTTATTCCAAAGACAGGCAATTTTTAACATATTTTTCCAGAAATAACTTGAAGCAGGTTACATAAAAATATGTATACAATGAAATTTAAGGGGAAAAAATAGGCAACAAATTTTAAAATGCCTATAGCATTTGACATCCTGACTCTGCGATGAGAAACACTAAACAGAAACGGTTCCAGGGTACTTTGGTTGCCTGTTGCTATGTGACATATTATGTCAAAACTTAGTTGTTTCAAATTTAATTCCTTCATGTCATGGCTTGACTGGGTCTTCAAATTCATAGTACCTCACAGACCACATCAAGTTGTGGACTGGGCTAGAGTAATAATTTCAAGACTTGGCAAAATAAAGTTCTGGTTCTAAAATTGTTTTGTTTTTGTTTGTGTTTTTCATGGCTATTGAACAAGGTCCTCTGATCTTTGCTGAACACCATTCAGTTTGTTATCATGGGATCTCTAGCATGGCAGCTGTTACCATCATCAAAGGGCATAAACCAAGAACACATAGGAGGAGGGGGCTAGTAAGACATAGTCATAGTCTTTTGCTATCTAGTGACGGAATCCACCAAATTTCTCTAGTTCTATTGGTCATAAAAGGTTGCTATGAACAGCCATAGTCTAGGCAGGAGATCACACAATATGACTACAGGAAGGGAGCACTGAGGACCCATTGGGGCTCCCTATTAGATTGGGATTATGTTAGGTACTTATTAATGAGCGTTCTAAACAATATCCAAGTTTATTCCCTTAAAAGCCTTTTCTAATCCTGCTTTTTGAATTATGTTCTGCCTAGAATTTTTTTTTAGTAATTGACTCCCTGGAGACTAAACTAAAAGCATTTATCTTTGAAAGTAGATTCATGCAGAGATAGCTATGAGGAAGAATGAAAAGAATAAACACAAGAAGGCAAGAAAGAAGGAAGAAAGGAAGGAAGGAAACAAGAAATAATTAACTTGTGATGTAGAGCTATGGTAAGTCAAGGTGATATTTGGTGTGTGATGTTGCTGCCTCTCGCAAGATTCCAGTAGAGATGAAATGAACATCAAGGAGATGGGGATGGGGCAGTCCTTGGGTATCATCTTAGGGATTGGGGTGGATTTTGAGGCATGGACTTTAGAGTAGCAAGCAGTAAGCATCTTCTTGTCCCAGGCATAGAGCTACATTACTCACATATCAATAGCGATGATGGTGATGATGATGGTATTTCCCAACCATGTAAATCCCAAGATGATAGTTCTGGCTTGTTCTACACTGATTCAGAGGTAGAACTTAAGCTTTAGGATCACCCTGGCACAATAGCATTATTTCCTTTAAAGGTGTCCAAGTTAAAGACTTGAAAGTTTAACCAATCCAAAGTTCCATGTAGCTAAATGATGTCAGAATGAAGCATGGTCATGATGCCAATATGGGTCTTAATATAAAAGCATGTTTGTGATTCTAGTTGCCTTGCTGCTCAGCCACAGTTGGGGTAGGAAGCTTTTCAGTGAGAAAGCACGGGAGAGAATCCAGAAGTCAAGATAGGATGGAGAGAGATGAGTAAATCTGGAAGAAGAAAAGAATGAAAACACAGATGATGTAACGAAAGATGGATACAGCTTAAGAAAAGAATGAGAGAGCAACGATGAGTCAAGAAACTCGAATAGTAGTGGCATATTTTCATCATGTGATTCTATCTAAGATATTTTAGCAGTGTAGGAAGGATAGTGATGTGCAAGTTCCCACAGGGCAAGAGGAAAACAAATATGAAGATCTGTTTTTTGATGATAAGTCATTCATAGCATAATGATGTTCTCAACAGAACCTTCTGCTAGGAATTTGATATGAATTGGTTAGATAAAAGAAGAAAAGAATTAGCTCTGTTCATATCCTCAAGACCTTAAAGGAAAGGGGCCCTTTAATTTATTGTCCAGACCTGGGTATTTTAAGAGTGAAAAGAAGTCCCATTAACAACCTGCTGAGGCAGCAGGAACAGACTAAGGCTGTTCCTAACAAATTGGCATTTATGCTCCTCCTACTAATGGGCAATAAATAGCAAGTGAACAAATATATGCACATCCACAATAAAAAGCAAATGGACAGATATATGTAATTATAAGTTTGAATCCTTCAAATGAAACAAAATCTGTTTGAATAGGATAATCAGGGAAAGACTCATCACTGGTGACATTAAGCCTAGCTTAATCTAGAGAACAGAAAGGAAGACTCACGTACAGAGGGACCAGCAAGGTAGCTCAGCCAGCCGTATACTGACAGTGGTAGTGTCAACATTCTAGACCAAAGAAGATGGTGCAGTTTTTCTGGAACACTCTAGTACATACAGTGGCATTTTTAGAAGGGCTGGGAGAAAAGTGAGTGTAAGTCTTGGGACACTTTATTCTGGTTCATCAGGAGGCCATTGGAAGTGTTTCAGTGGCCTATGATAGTGTGTAATACAAGTTAAATGCAGGAAGGTGCATGACTGCTGTGTTCACAATGTTTGCAGAGAAGACTGAGACAGATGGACAGAGTATAATGTGAAGTAAAATGATCACACTCTCTGTAGCTAAAGGCATGGGCTTAAGGGGAAGGGAATCAAGAATGGCTTCCAGTGTTCTGACAAAAGCCAAATGGCAGGCAGTGGGAGAATTTCTGAGAAGAGAAAAACTATCAAGCAGGAAACCATCTGAGCAGAAACATAAATGGTGAGAAAACAAACTGCTTCCAATTTTCAGACTTAACTCCAGTTTGAACTCTGAAACTACGTTTTCCAGTGTCAGAATTCTTTGGTTGAAAGTAATGGAAAGGAATCAGGATAGCCTGAGCAGATGATGGAAACAGTGGATGTATGGAAACTGATATAGGTGTTCCATTTAGGGATGAGCACCCTGTAGTCTCTTTTTCTCTGCAGGTTGATGAGTCATGGGCCTCTGCGTAAATTGTCATCTGGAGCAGCAAGCAATCTTAACCACTGAGCCATCTCTCCAAGCCTACTTCTCCCCATTTTGAGTCTTAAAGCTCTGCTTAAAGATTGTGTTCAGGAAAGGAGTATCTGACTGGCTTGCTCTGTGCTCTGTGTCTATCCCACTCCCAACCGATACCCAAGAAGAAAGAGTTAATTTCTTCTATGAAGTTCAGAAAGAATTTGCTAGTTGGCCAAAATCTTACATGAAATGCTACTGGGAGCAGAGACTTAAAATTGATATTTCCAAAGGCACAGCATCCAGAAATCATGCATCCACCTGGATACCTAGGGAAATCTGAGACGGGGGAGATGAGGGTACAGCTCACTCTGATGGGTCCTCCAGAGGGTAAGGAGCACCAGAACCAGCTCCTGCTTTCCTAGATGGAAAGAGAAGAGACATTTCCGACAAATCACTTTGTTCCATTTTGATACAAAAATAGCATAAACCTTAGCATTTTTTTTATCAGACAAATTTAATTTCCTTTTTGGTCTGCATTTGGTGATAATTCAGGGGAATTATTGAACTTGGGTCTTCTTCACTGCACTGGGCTGATTTAGCTAATGATCTGCTAATGAGTTGTTAATCACTTATTCAAATTGGGAGGGTTGGGTGACTGAGCAGGTGCTGAACCTGGAGGAAAAATCTGCTGCGATAAAACCTTCCAATTTCATTTCTCTGAGAGTTGGCTTTCCCTTGCTTGCTCTTCATTTTCCCCCACTTTCTAGCAGGGCCTTGAACGCATCTGGCTGATGGTGTCTCTTAAAGCAACTGTAACTTAAGATCCACCTCTCTCCAAGGTATGTCTTCGTTGCTGATGGAGACACCATCTCAGTATAGCAACAGTTTGGCACTCCCAACTGGAAAACCACTGAACTTAAGAGACACCATGATTGATCTATCAATAAGCCCAGTGACAGAAAAATGTGCGAAATTCTATACAACTGTGAGTAAAATAGGTTAATCTAGAAATATGTTCATAGGCCTTATCTTATTAGATCAGATACAGCAACCAAAGGACATGAAGAGATAGAGTTATTGTATGTATAATTCGATGGGGGTTAGAAAGGTTAATAAAAGTCCCCAAGACCAATTAACTTGAAAATAATGGAAGTGGATTTCAAGCTAGAGGCAAACATCTCAAATTCTACATACCTTCCCTAGACCATGTTACCTGTCCTAGAAGAACAGTAAGCATTTTAAAGGGAATTCATCAGATATTTCATGCACAACGCAGGTTGTTTGCTCCTTAATCTATGTTTATAAAACAATGGATAGGAAAATCATCTCCTTTAGGAATAAAGGCTTGTTGGTTAAAATGCTGATTCTTGAGGGTGTCCCCATGATTCTTTATTGAATATGCTCCCCAAGTACTGTTTATGTACACTGAAGCCGGGAGTTTCATTCTCTCACCAATTGCTGTCATACTACCATGGCCAACACATTTAGTAAGATTAATGACTTGGTTTCTCTGCCTAGAGTGCGTTAGATGTATAACATTAGAAGATGAAATGGGAAAGAAAAAAAAGACTATGAGGCAAGCACACACATCAATAGAGGTGATATCTGTCACATTGCTAGTGAGAAATAGGAAATAAATGCCCAAAAGTAGATAAGAACCTGTATTTATCGTAACAAATCACAATAATAGTAACTATACCCATCCTGACCCAGAAAAGGACTTTAAGTTATACTTAGCATCCTCACGAGTGAATACAAAGAAAACCCCAAGTGTGTAAAAGACATTTGTAAAACAAACAATCTAAATTTATTTTGGCATTATGTGTCTTTGCCTTTTCCTTGAAGTTTCCTTTTCAACATTTGACCTTAATTAAGTTAAAACACTGAGATTCAAATCCCATCCATAATGACAAGTAATTCTACAAACATGGGCAAGGTTTTCAGTATTCATTGTTTCCAATGATCTCAGTTGTGAGGTGGAAATTAAATGAGGTGGGAGTTTGGTGCAGATGGGGCCCACCCAATGTTATTGAGTTATTCATTACCGTTATTTGAGAAATTCCCAAATGATATTTTATGTCCAATGGTTCTGGATTAATTGGGCACCCCTATATTCCAGTCATTAGCTTGCATCAGGATGCAGGTGTACAGTGATGAGCCTAGTGAAGCAACTGACCTGCACACCCAGGTTTCTGGTCTCTGTTTTTAGCGGAAATGAATGGTCTTGTGCCCAAATCCCTCACCTGGATTATACAGTTCCCTCTCTTCAGAACTGGACTACCAGTCCCTGCCAGAGATCTATCAAAATCCTAAGGTATGCCATAAGAATGATATAGAGTGTCTTAAGAAACTGAATTATTTGTATAATTCTAGTATTAAAAATTATATTATAAGGCATGGAACTTGTTATCATGTAAGTGGATGATTACCAGAGCTGGTAAGTGACTCCAAACTACAAGCATAATGAATTTTTTAATTAAACATCCCAATTCTAAATAGTCACTCCTTTGATGACTTCCATGGAGAATGCTCAGAGGTGACTGGACTTGCAGGACCTAGAAGACTGTGTGTATATTCTTGTTTACTTCCTTTGCTCTTTTGTTTCATGGTGTATGTTTTTCCTGATTCAATTATTCTTCAAATTATTTGCCTGAAAGGAATCAAAGGGAGAGAGTTTTAAAGAAAAAAGCAATATTTTAAAGCCTAGTTTTCTTCTGATACCTAAATGTTCTCATTTTTCTAGAGGATAAAAGATGCTTGAGGCATACTAACTAGCAAGTTTTGTTCAATAAAACAAAACTAGGAAATTTTAAAATCAAAGAGGAAATGGGTAAAACTGCAGTTCCTGCAGCACGTTTGGTGGGCTCTTTCGTTTACTTCCTTATTGACAAATGGAATTGAGAGGAAACAGAGTCCTACATTTTCTAGAATGAATTTCTGGTTTTTCAAGTGCTTGTCTGACTTAGCTACCTCATGGTTTATATTCTTTCTGCAGAAGCACAGAGAATTTGCTTTATTTTTAATCGTATCATCCAATATTAATCACGTGAAAGCACCTTGACATAAACTTCAATTCCACAAGTGCAAAAATTTTATCCTAGTCAAGAAATTAAAATTAGATTTTAATTTTCTTTTTTAGATCATTGATTCCTGTTAGACAAATAAGAGCCAGGATTCTAAGCAGTGTGCTAAATTCCCAACAGTGGCGTCAACTGAGTAAGAAGACTTGTTGATAGTGATTGTTATCATTTGTATCAGAGAATTCTGCTAGCCCCTATTCAAAGACGTATTCATTCACTACATTAATCAGAGAAAAGGTTGTGAAGTGAATGAAAGTTATTAAAGTAAGGGAGACGATGGCCATAGAGACGCCTGTTTGTTTTGCAGCACCAAATGCATTTGCAGAGAAAAGCCCTTATCAGTTTCTGGCGAATGGTCTGTCCTGTCACGGTAGATGCAGAGCTAATGTTCTTTATAGCTCTCTTTGAGCTGGTGCAATGACACCAATCTAAATATGGGAGAGGGGAGGGCTTAATCACACCTGTCACTGACCAGTTATTAACATTTCTCCAACAAGGGCATTAGAGGAAAAATTCAGAGAGGTCAATTTGTATTTCGAGCGTGGAAATAAAATAGAGAAAACCTGCTTAAAAGCAACATGTTTATGGCAAGAGCAGGTATGTTAAGGACACTTCAATTCAGCAAGCCCTTATTAAGCTCCGTGTCTATGTTTGAGACATCTTTCTAGGTCCTTAATCGTTCAAGGAGTTCATTGTCTAGCAGAGAAATGGTTAGGCAAAAATAAATGTATTCAACAAATATTTGTCAAAGCAATTTGAACACATACAAGATACAAAGGAAGAATTGATTAATTCTCAGGAAAGGAGAAAGGTTTGAATTAGATACTTGACTGTGAGAGATAACATATCTGGCTGAAGAGCTGAGTGAGAAGTTCCAGGCTGACAGCATGACTGAAAAATTCTGGGAGGTGTAAAATGTCACAGAAGATGCTAGAATATCTAGTACACATTGATGAAGCATAACATTGCTGAGTGAAAGAAAGAAGAAAATTGGGGACAAGTGGTACATTATTAAACAGACCTGTATGTTGTGAAACCAATAATAGGCACAGTAAAGGTGTTTACATGATCAAATCTAGCATAAAAGATGAGTCAGGGAGCTTTGCAGTTAAAAGATAGAAAGGGTCCAGAAGTGGAAAGAGACTGAGGCGGTGCGACGGTAGAATGTGGGAGATAAGATGGTCTGCATTAAGGAAGCAAAAGCTTCAGATTAAAATGATGGGGGTGAAGAACTCCTTTTAGAAGTTCTAGGTTTTGATTTTGTTTTTTTTAAATATAAGCATAAGTCAATTGTGGGATGTGGTCCCAATGTGTGTGCCTATTTCACAGTGACTACTTAGTCCAAACTTATCACACCTCATAAATTATCTTGTAAAACTCCTCATTCTTTTCTAAGGCTGACATTTACCAGTCATTCTTTTCTACATGACAGTCCCACCATATTTATATGTGGACCTCCTTGTCCTAGTTGCCACGTAATATTCCTTGAGGCTATTTTAAATACTAATTGTTTTCTCTCATTCATATTTAAAGAAGTGTAAATCCTGTATTCTGGCTCCTTGTGGCTTCTTACTGATGGCCCTAGTAAAATCAAACTCTCTTCACTGAGGTTCTGCTTAACTAGATCACTCTCTAAATACTAATATCTATCGACATCTGTTTATTCCTTTTCATTTATCAAAAATAGTCTATTCCATGAATTTTTCAGTCGTTAGGGATTCCATTCCACTTTATAATCAATGAAAGATCTGCCAAGATTCCAGAATCAAAGCTTAACACCTCACATTCTTAAGGACAATTTATGGAATGCTTTACCTTGTTTCCTTGACCTCTGTCTCTAAACCACACAAATTAATCTTTAAGCCTTCTTATGTTGTGGAGGCTTTCACATCCCAAACTCCATAATTCAAGCATCCACTTCTCTAAGCAAAATATTTAGATTTCTGCCTTGCTTAGTAAATAGCTCCCACTTCAACCTTATAATCACGGTCTTCATTATTCCTAGTATCTCAGGAATGCAGAACAAAGAGCATTTCTATCAAATCTAAACTTACGTTTGTTCCTGATGTTTTGTTTTCTTTCTTTCAAAACCCCAACACTTAGTGAAGCCACACAGATGCTTTCTCTGTGCCAGCACGTGAGTAGCTGAGCAGAGATGGAGAAGAGCACCCAGCATTACAACCCTGAGTCCTTCAAACAGTGATGATATCTCTGCAAGTCTCTGGCAAGTCTACTGTTTCTCTGTTCATTCACTCTAATTAGCTAGGTTTCTAGCCCGTTTCAAAGAGAAAACAGAAGCTATCTGATGGGAAATTTTCCCCTTCCCCTTCCCAGGTATAAAATTCTTCTACTGTCTATATCTTCTCTCTATTGCTGTTCTGTGATGCTCCTGAACTAGTACAGGTTCCTGGAATCTGTACCCTTTGACCACCTGAAAAACAACACTGCTTTTAACGTTTCTTTTTGCAATAACATCTTCTCAATCAGATTCTGCCCCAACATTTTTAAAGGTATGTATCTTTTCTTAATATTTTATTTATTATTTTTATTTTATGTGTATGAGTGTATTGCCTGCATGTATGTGAGTGCACCTGTGTCATGCAATGCCACAGAGATAGAAGAAGGCTTTGAATTCCCCTGGAAGTGGAGTTAAGGATGGTTTGTAGCCACCATGTAGGTGCTGGGAATTGAACTCGGGTCCTCTGAAAGAGCAGTCAGTGCTCTTAACTGCTGAGCCATCTCCCCAGCCCCTCTGCCCAAACTTTTAATGAAGTGGAATTTAGTCTAAACAACAAACTAGGGGAAAAAAACTACAATAAACTCCCTCTTGACCTCTACATTTATCTCCAGCTATCTTTATCCTCTTACTGACAATCTACATACCCTGTCCACTGGACTACAATTCTAGCACTCAATTCTCTACTCAAACAGCTTTCACTAAGAAACTCCTCCAGGTCTAAAACCAAAGTCGTGTTCACAGTTTAAGGATTGAAATTCTTTTTTCCTCTGGGTTACTTGCACTGGTCTACCATCTACCTCTATGGCTCCTTGGTTCCTTTCTCCTGAGAATACTCAGCCTGTTCTCCTTGGAACTGTTAGAGTGGCCCAAACTCTAACCCACTTTTTCTCCCAGGCTGTTTTGTGTCTTTAGGCAATGGGTTGGCCAAGTTTTTTCTGTATAGGAATATAAAGTGAATATTTTTGGCTTTGTGGGCCATGTGGTGTCTGTCACAACTTTTCAATTCAGCTTTTGTAGGATGGAAGCTGCCAGAGGCAATGAATAAATTAATAGGTGTCACTGTGTTCTTAAAAAAAAAAAAAAAAACTGCATTTAAAAAACTCAGCGCAGTCTAGTGAGATATGTCAATGAGTAAGAATGCTTGCTCTGAAGGCATGAGGACTTTAGTTTGGATCCACAACACTCAGGTAAAAAGCCACATGGCCTCTGTGTACTCACCTGTACACATACATGTGCCCATACATCACATTTAAACAGATACATTCATGCACACATAAAAATAAACAAAAATTTGACTTCCCTTTGCTTCCCTGGGCTGCACAGCTTCCAGCATCCTGGTGCCAGCATCTTTCCTGGGTAAGTCCAGCAGTGCCCACCATGCCTTGACTCCCCTAGACTCATTCATCCTCCCAACTCCCCCGCCCCATTTCTCCTCTTAGCCAGGTTACTGGCCCATTTCTTGTCTTGGCACCCCAGACACTGGGGCTGACCTCTCCGTCCAGAGACACCACTGCTTCCTAATCCTTTGCATCCAGACCAACCCAGCTCCCTGCTAGCATCCACAGGAACCCTCTGGGCCTGGTCCCACCCCCACCTACCTTTGCTTCCCTGGGCAGCTCAGCCACGAGCTTCTTGATGCTAGGATCTTTCCTGGGTGGGTCCTGAAGCACCACCCCTCCTTGACTCCCCCAGCCTCATTTACCCTCCCAGCTCCCCTCCTAGCCTGGGTACTGGCCCATTTCTTGTCTTGGCACCCCAGACACTGGGGCTGACCTTTCGGGCCAGAGCCACCACAGCTTCCTGATCCTTTTCATCCAGACCAACCCACTTCCTCCCTGCGGTCCCCAGGAGCCCTCTGGGCCATGTCCCGCCCCCACCCACATTTGCTTCCTGGGTGGCTCAGCTACCAGCTTCCTGGTGCTACCATCTTTCCTGGTTGGATCCCGCAGCCTCACCCTGCCTTGACACGCCTCATTCACACTCCCAGCTCCCCTCCAAACCTGGGTAATGGCCCATTTCTTCTCTTGGCACCCCGGACCCCTGGACTGACCTCTTGGCCCAGAAGGCCCACTGCTCTCTGATCCTTTGCATCCAGAACAAACCAGTTCCTCTCTGTGGTCCCCATGAGACCTCTGTGTCCGAGTCTTCCCTCACCTCCCTTTGCATCCTTGGGTGGCACAGCCACCAGCTTCCTGAGACCAGCATCTTCCCTGGGTCCTGTTCCCAGGCCACAGAGCCCCCAAACTCCTGAGGGTGGCATCTTTCCTGGGAGGATCCAGAACTTAGGAGAAAGCCTGAGAGCATCTGATCCTTTTCTGACTTGGGCCTCTGTGGGAACTCCTGAAGAGGAAAGCAATTGGGCATGCCAGCATAAAATCAAAAGAAAGAACCTGAAGCTTAGACCAACCAGCTTTTCCTGCCCAACAAGTAAACCATAAAGGCACATAAAGTTTACAAAGAGAAGCAGACCTAAACTCAACAAAGGAAGGCTTGAGTCTCACACAAGAATCAGAAACTACAAAAGAAATTCACATGTCAAAGGCACAGAGAAAAAATTATAACATGAAAAACCAAAATAATATATCCCCACCAAGTACCAATAGTCCTCTAGAAGAGTACAATGAGAACCCCATAGGGATAAGATAGGACATGGAACTCAAAAGAACAATTATAAATATGATAAAAGAATTCAGTGAATTTAAAGAACACCAAAAGAAATCAAAGAACTGAAGGAAGATAGGGCTAAACTTCTGAATGAATTCAGAAAAGAGAAATATGGAAGAATACTCAGGCTGAAATGAAGGAAGTGAA
>NW_008329288.1:137057-140796 GCF_000622305.1 Nannospalax galili
AACAGAATCGTGGAAGAAAATTTCCCAAAATTAAAGAAAGACATGCCCATACAAATACAAGAAGCATATAGAACACCAAATAGGACCAGAATAGAAACTCTCCACAGCATATCATAGTATAAACACTAAACATACAGAATAAAGAGACAATACTGAAAGCTGCAAAAGAAAAACAACAAGTCACATAGAAAGGAAAACCCATTAGGATTACAGCTGACTTTTTGGTGGAAAGAATGAAAGCCAGAAGAGCCTGGACCAAAGTATTCCTAGTTCTAAATGACCACAGATGCCAACCCAGATTACGTTACCCAGCAAAAATATCTATTATAGATATTTGTGTTATGTTATCTTCCATAACATAAACAGACTGAAAGAACTCATGTCCACAAAATCAGCCCTTCAGAGACTTCTTGAAGCAATACAAAGAGCCGAAGAAAGGAACAACTATACACAAGGGGTTACAGAAAGAAATTCAATGAAGATATGACTATCGAAATGCACAGCTGTATCAAGAATATGAACAGAAATAAAAAATGACAGGATTCAATACACATCTTTCATTAATAACTTTAAATATCAATGGAGTAACAGGCACTACCTTAAAGTTAAAGCAAGGAAAAAAATATACCAAGCGATTGGTACTAAGAAAAAAAGCAGGCAAGCAAATTTAGTATCTGATAAAATAGACTTTAAACCTAAAACAAATCAGAAGTGATAAAGAGGGCCACTTCATTCTGATCAAAGGAACAATAAACCAAGAAGATATTACAATCATGAGCATATATTCACCAAACTCTGGTGCACCCAACTTCATAAAAACAATACTACAGGACTTAAAGACCCAGATTAATCCCAAATATTAATAGTGGGGGACTTCAGTACCCACTGTCTCCATTAGATAGGTCAACAGGACAGAGAGTTAACAGAGAGACATCTGAATTAAACAATACCATGTATCAAATGGACCTAACAGACATCTACTGAATATTCTACCCAAGCACCAAAGAATACACTTTCTATTCAGCATCCTATGGAACCTTCTCCAAAATCGACCATATACTGGAATTCAAAACAAACCCCAACAAATACAAAAAGATTGAAATAATTCTACGCATTCTATCAGATCACAATGGAATAAAGCTTAAAATCAACACCAGAAGAAACCCTAGGAACCACATGAACACATGGAGATAAAACAACACACTCCTGGTCAAAGGAGAAATTAAGAAAGAAATAAAAGCATTCATGGAACTAAATGAAAAGGATAATATACCACAAAACCTGTGGAACACTTTGAAAGCAGGCCTTAGAGGTAAATTTATGAAAGAGTCCTTAGAGGGAAATTTATAGGTCTAAGTGCCTACATTAAAAATTTGGAAAGAATACAAATAAATGACTTAACATTGCAACTCAAGACACTTGAAAAGCAACAACAAATGCAACCCAAACCCAGAAGACAAGAAGAAATAAAAAAAATCAAAGCAGAAATTAATGAAATAGAAGCAAAGAAAATAATACAAAGAATCAATGAATCCAAGAGCTGGATCTTTGAAAAGATAAAGAAGATTTGATACACTGCTAGCCCAGTTAACCAACTGAAAGAAAGAGCACCTCCAAATCAACAAAATCATAGATGAAAGGGAAAAACATCACAACAGATGCCAAAAAGATCCAGAACATTATGAGGGAATACTGTAAAAACCTATATGCTACTAAATTTGAAAACCAAAAAGAAATGGATGGGTATCTAAAAGCATGGGAACCACCAAAACTAAACCAAGAAGAGTTAACAGCTTAAACAGACCTATAACACATAAGGAAATTGAAAGAGTAATACAAAACTTTCTGACTAAAAAAAGCCCAGGACCAGATGGATTTACAGCAGAATTCTATGAGATTTAAAGAAGCTCAATAAACCTGAAGCTTAATTTATTCAAAAAGATAGAAATTCTATAGACCCATATCCTTAATGAACATAGATGCAAAACTTGTCAACAAAATACCTGCAAACCGCATACAGACACACATCAAAAAGATCATCCACCATGATCAAGTCGGCTTTATCCCAGGGATGCAGGGATGGTTCAAAATATGTAAGTCAATAAGCATCATAAATTGTATAAATGGGCTCAAAGACAAGAACCACATGGTCATCTCAATAGATGCAGAGAAGGCCTTTGGCAAAATTCAACATGCACATATGTTCAAAGCCCTGGAGAGAATTGGACTGGAGGGAACATACCTCAACATAATTAAAGCCATACATAACAAACCCACAGCCAACATCATTCTAAATGGAGAAAAACTGGAAGCACTCCCATTGAAATCAGGAACCAGACAAGGCTGTTCACTATCTCTGCTCCTCTTTAACATAGTGCTTGAAACTCTTGCAAGAGCAATTAAGACAAGAGAAGGATTATTAAAGGAGTAGTAATCGGAAAAGAAGAGATCAAATTGTCCCTTTTTGCAGATGATATATTATATCTAAGAGATGCCAAAAATTCCACCAGAAAATTCCAAAAATTATTAACACGTTCAGTAAAGTGGCAGGTTATAAAATTAATCTACAAAAGTCTGTAGCCCTTCTATTTACCGATAACAAACAATGAGAGAAAGAGTACATGGAAATATTCCCATTCACAATAGCTGCAAAAAATAAAATAAAATATCTCAGAATAAACCTGACCAAAGACACCAAAGTTCTCTACAATGAAAATTTTCAATCATTAAAGAAAGATATCAAGGAAGACACCAAGAAGTGGAAGGACCTCCCATGCTTATGGATTGGAAGAATTAATATGGTGAAAATGACCATCCTACAAAAAGCAATATATAGAGTCAATGGAACCCCAATGAAAAGGCCCATGACATACTTCACAGAATTAGAAAAAAAAAGTCCTTAAATTCGTATGGAAGCACAAAACACCCCAAATAGACAAAGCAACCCAGCAATTCCGGGGGGATTACTATACTAGATTTTAAACTGTAGTGCAGAGCTGTAGTCATAAAAACAACATGGTACTGCCACAAAAATAGACTCATACGTCAATGGAGCAAAATTGAAGACCCAAATATGAGTAAATGCAATTTCAGCCACCTGATATTTGACAAAGGGGCCAAGAACATTCACTGGAGGAAAGACAGCATCTTCACCAAATGGTGCTGGCAAAAGTGGGTCTCCACCTATAGAAGAATGAAACTAAACCCCTATCTTTCACCTTGCACAAAAGTAAACTACAAATGGATCAAAGACCTCAATGTGAAGCCTGAAACTCTGAAACTATTAGAAGAAAACATTGTCAATAAGCTACAAAATATAGGTGCAGGAAAGGATTTTCTAAATCAGACATCAGTTGCTCAGGAAACAAGGTCAAGAATCAACAAATGGAACCTCATTAAACTAAAAAGCTTCTGTATATCAAAAGAAGCAACTAAGGAAGTGAAGAGAAAACCAACAGAATGGGAGAAAATCTTCACGAGGGATGTGTCTGACAGAGATTTAACATCCATAAAATATAATAATGAACTCAAAAAACAAAGACTAAAGGAAGAAATAACCCAATTAAAAGATGGGCTAATGAACTGAACAGAGAGTTCTCAAAAGAATAAAGATGGCTAAGAAGCATCTTAAAAAGTATTCAACATCACTAGTAATTAGGGAAATACAAAGTAAAACCACTTTAAGAGTTCATCTTACCCCAGTCAGACTGGCTAAGATCAAGAGAACAAATGCTACCAG
>NW_008329288.1:140833-148100 GCF_000622305.1 Nannospalax galili
AAATGAACCTACCATTTGACCCAGTTATACCACTCCTTGGCATATACCCAAAGAACTCAGCCTATTGCAGAGACACTTGCACACCCATGTTTGTTGCTGTTCTTTTCACAATAGCTAAGAGACAGAAGCAACCTAAGCGCCCCTCAGCTGATGAGTGGATAAAGAAAATGTGGTTCATTTATATGACGCAGTTTTACACAGCAGTAAAGAAAGATGAAATCATGAAATTTGCAGATAAATGAATGGAACTAGAAACTGTTATACTAAGTAACACAGACTGAGAAAATAAAAGAAAAAGTAAAAGAAAAACAAATGGATGTTTGGTCTTTGCCCAAGCTTTATCTACATGGCACGTGGTAATTAAAAGTACCAGACTGGTGGAACCAACCTTCTTGGATGTTTAACAGCCATACTTTGAGGTCAATACTAATTTGGTCAGAGGGATATAAAGGACAGTTTTGGCTCCATGTCCTCCTAGGTTGACTAAGTTGCAAGGGACTATGAGCATCTCTCAAATTGTCCTGTAACTGTGGTGAGTCACCTGTCCTCTTGATCAAGGAGGCCGTGGAATCCCCACCAAATTGGCTTGGACCAGTGTCCAGTATACAAAGAGGAGGGTCAACATAGAGAAAATATTTCCTCCATGCTTCCAAGTGAAGCCAGCCATGGTCAAGCAGGACCTTTGACTTATGGTCACATAGATGGAACTGGTAAAAGAAAGGAACCAGGAGCTCCTCCCAAGCACATGTAACCCCTGAGGAATAGATCCTCAAATAGCCTTAAGAGTAAAAATAAATTGGTTTATCTGAGCCAACTGTAGGGTCTTAAACTCCCAAAAGGAAAGTATAACTAAAGATTAAAGGGGTCAATATAATTTTTTAAGAGTCCATATGTATAGCTAAAGGCTACATAACAAGAAATAATGCCAGACAGGAGATACCTTCCTTTGAGTTGTTGGCCAGGGTGGCTCAAGAGACTCCCAGACAGTAACCCAGCATAGAACTGGGAAAATCAACAGAAGACCCCAATCTTATCTAAAGGAATATTGACAATTGATTGATGCTAGATGACGAACAGCTGATTTTCTTAAAACAAGGCTCTCTAGATAGGCTGACTAGATTCAGAGGATGGACAAGCACTGGGGAACGGCTGGGGGCACCAAAAACACAGTAAATAATAACAGGGATGACAGAGTATATGGGCTCCAGTCGAAGACGGGGGGGGGGCTATGGGAGGGTGCCATTTGGGAAGTGGGTATATAGATGAATAGGATTGTTTGGATGTTCTCTATGACATACACACACAAAAACTCAACAAATAAAAATATATTTGAGGAGGAAGCATAAAAATTTACTTCGTGTTAATTAGTAGAGGTGATAAACATTACCACTGAAATCTATCTGATGATTTATATCCATATTCAGGTGCCAAGGATCCGAGCATAACCGTGACTAGTAATAATCAGACACATAGAGATTAGCAACACATGTGCAAACATCTCAATGTTAGTGGCATTAAAATGAGTTTTCCTGTAGGAAACATTTTAAAATGAAATGGAGATCTTTTTTAGAGGTAAAAAAATCATTCAATTTTATGTCTTACAGGGTTTATACTGAGTTCAATATTGTATAACTGTATTAATTCAACTGTGAACCTAAAAATTTACAGCCACTTTTGAAAGAGATTTAGCTTTGCTCTGGAAATTGTTATCGGATACGTTAAAGCTGTAATGAACTGCTTCTTCTAATCATGTGATTATTAAATAAAGAAAAAAAGAAAAAAAATTTAAAACTCAGACATCAGACTGAATAGTCCTGGAAACTTACCAGTGCCTACTCTGCCTTTCCTACTGGAATAGCTAAAAGAAATCACAAAGTAAACAAAGCTTCTTATAACTAAAACTAAAGTTCTCACGTGTCATACTGGCATACATCCCCGTGTGATAGGAATATCTACTCATTAATTTCAAAAGCAATCTCTGTTATTCTTTCTCTCACTCTCTATGAACACACTCCTTGTTGCTCACTGGCTGTTCCTTGCTTGTTCCGAACAAGTTATTCTGGTAGTCCTTTGCATTGAATACTGGCTAACTCATCTCCTTCGAGGTTTGGTACCTATCTGACTATGAAAGCTACTGCAACTACTTTGTTTAAAATTGTATACTTTGGCTGGGCATGGTGGAAACATGCCTTTAATCCCAGAACTCGGGAAGCAGAGGCAGGCAAATCTCTATGAGTTCAAGGCCAGCCTGGTCTACATAGTGAGTTACAGGCCAGCTGGAGCTACAGGGAGATCTTGTCTCAAAAATATTTACAAAGGAATTGTATACTTTTTAACTTGATAGCCTCAACCACTCCATCATTCTCTGATCCTATTTTTGTGGTACTTTCTAAGGCGCTATATGACTGACTTATACTTATTTTTTATGAACAGGTTTCATTCTACTTACCTCTAGGAAAAATCATGAGATTTGACAAGGTTCCCTAGTGAGAGTGAGCTGAATGATTGTCATGTTTTCTGATGAATCCTCTTTTTTTTTTTTTAACATTGTCTGTTCTATTTTAGTTTATATTTCATACAGATTCCACTAGGCTGTATTCAATGAGTACCCAGTAGGACAAAAGTTTAATTGGTACAACCTTTCACTCATACTCTCTTATGTATTTTTTTTAATTTTTATTGAATTTTTGTGCATTTCATACAACACATCTTGATCGTATTTAGACCTCTTATCTATCTGTACCACCATATCCCTGAGATTTCATGAATTTTGTCATACATGTTAAGAGCTATTGAGTCAAGTTCATGTCCCCAAATGCCACTCGATGTGAGTTCATCTGCTGGAGCCTGGTCAGCCTATCTAACATCACTCCCCTAAGGAAGACCAACTCTCCATCCCCCAGCAGTGATCAGCTGCCAATAGTTCCTCAGCTATGGTTGGGGCTTCTTATCCATTTTCCCTCTTTTATCTTGTTTTTTTAAAATGGCAGAAATGAACACATTCATCAATGGGAATAGAAAAAAGTGGTTAAAGGAAGAGGAGTCAAGATATAGAATGTTATTAAGGGGACCATGAAAGAAAATTATGGCAGGTTGCAGAATATGGTCTATATTGTCTAATGTGGGATGATTTTTCTGTGAATGAACCAAAGTTAATCTTATGTTTTGAGATCATTTAATTTATATACAATGTCAATATCAGCTTATTTGCAATGAACTCTTACTAAGCCTTGGGCTTCTCTTCTAAACTAGACGTATAATTTTATTTCCTCATTACCCTTCCTTGCCTCTGATCCAGAACAGAATCAATGAACTATCCATTTATGTTGCAAACAACAGATAGGATTCTATTGATAACATTTGTTTGTGGTTGTGTGTTCTGTTCTAGGACAGTAGGATTTAGAAAGAGAAAATCCTCTGAGAAGTCAAGTTTCTCTTTTCTTTTGCCTTTTCATGTTGGATATACTGTTTCAGTTAATAGACAGAAAATTATTTGATCAGGAGAACAGTTCCAAAGAAAATCTGAAGGAACAATTGCTCAGAACAGACCAGGCTCACTCTTGGTTCCAACAAATGCCAAGTAGTCAGGCTGTCTTTGTTCAAACATCAACATAATGTGACATCTCTCTGTCATGGTCTGCTGTTTCAAATGATCATTAGTAAAATATGCAAACTATAGAAGTGATTACTACACACAGATGAGGTAGGCAGGGCAAGAGACTACATACATAAACATTTTAAAGGGATTGACTAAAAATGGAAAACAGGAGGCAGCTAGGGGTGCAGCTCAGTGGTATGACCTTGCAATGCAAGGCCCTTGCTGGGATTATCCCAAGCATTAAAAGAAGGTTTAGCAGAATAAGGTTAAGGACAGATAGGTTTAACGGCTTAATTCCTAATGCTATCTTTCCCAAGGATATTTAAAATTAAGGAAATGGTAAAAAATACTGACATGTTGAAATGTCACAATCTATCATATACTACACTGAGAATACTGTCTTTACTTTTGTGAGACAGAGTATTATATATATAATCCCAGTGTTTCAGATAAGGACAATAAGACATTGAAATTTCAGGTGCTTTGGTTACTTTTTCTGTTTCTATGATAAAATACTTTGACAAAAGTGACTTAAGAAAGTAAGGGTTTGTTTTGGCTCATAGTTCTAAGTATAGACCGTAAGGTAGAACTGTCATGATAGCAGGAAATTATAGCAGCTGATCACAATGCATCTGCAGTCAGGAAGCAGAGAGAAAGTAATGCTGCTGTTTAGCTAGCTTGCTTTCTTTTATGTAGTTTGAGACCTGAGCCCAGGGAATGGTGCTGCCAAAGCCTAACCTAATCTAAATAATCTCTCTCAGGCATGCCCAGGAGCTTCTGTCCTAGGTGATTCCAGATCTGCCAAGATGATAATCAATTTTCTACCAATGCATTAGATTAGGGTCACCCAAATCACAGAGCTCGTGGTACATCAAACATTTAACTTAGATCTCCCCAACATTAGGAGCTATGTCTTTATCATGAAAGCAGATTCCTAATATATTGCTTATCAAATCTCACCTGTATTATGTTTTTGTCTAATAATTTTATTTTTCATTACTGTTACAAAATACCTGACATAAAAACCTAAGAGAAGAAAGGTTGATTTAAGCTTACAGTTCCAGGGATTTCAGGCCATCCTGGTGGGAAGTGGCAGAGGAAAGCAGCTAGCAATGTTGAACTTAGGAAACAGAGAAGTATGCAGTAGTCTAACTTTTGTCTTTCTTCATGTTGAAGAAGGATACAATGTTTTTAAAAGTTTAATTTTGATGTGATATTTAGTAGACAGAGTTATGTGTGAATATTTTACTTATTATTTTACTTATATGATTGCGAAGTCAGACTGTGTGAGCTGGCTTTCTCCTTTCTTCCCTTTCATTCCTTCTAGGTCCTCAACATACAGGATGCTGCTGTCCGAATTCAGGGCAGGTCTTTGCTTACTTAATGCTCTCTGGAAATACCCTCCCGCCTGTGTGAGCTGGCTTTCTTCTTTCTTCCCTTTCGTTCCTTCTGGGTCCTCAACATACAGGATGCTGCTGTCTGAATTCAGGGCAGGTCTTTGCTTACTTAATGCTCTCTGGAAATACCCTCCCAGATGCACCTAAAGCATGCTTTACTTATCTTCTATGTACTTCTCAATCCAATCAAGCTGATAATCAAGGTTATCCACAAATAACTCTTGACTATATATTCTCCTTATCATTATGTAGTTAATATTTTTGTTTCAAATCAATTTGTTTTTCCCCACTGTTGATTAGATTCAAAAAGTTAATATTGAATAAAGAAAAACACATACAAATTATACTTTATTAAATGCTGAATCAATTGCACACATGTTCAATAAATTTTAAACATGTATGGGCATATTTTTAAGGAATATTTATTAAATAATTTAAATCATATTTACAAATTTAAAATGATTTAAATGACTTTAATTGCTTTAAAGGCATTAAGTATCAAGTGAAATAGATATGAATAGAGTTATTATCTTAATTATATGCCTACTCTAAAACCTGCTTTAAATTCTAGGTGCCGTGGGGTTAGTTCACTTTATCTGTGGACTTGTTTTGTACATAACTAGGCTGTCATTATACTCACTGTGAAATTTTCCTGAGGTTGTTCTTAAATTTACTTAGCTAGTTCCCTGATGGTATAGTAATTTTACCAGACAAAAAGATAAATGATACCATTTCAGAACAGCCGAAGTCATAGGATTTTATTACTAATTGATGCATTATTAGTTAGGTTAGAATAACTGCTGGTTGTTTTTTTTTTTTTTTTCAAATGTGACTCAACTTTGAGCCACAAAACCTCAGACAGAAGTAACTTTTATGTCTTAACTTCACTGCTTTTACCAAAGTTTCTGGGAGATGTACCTTTTATTTAGCTGTAAGTAGCTTGCTCCTTGGGACTTAGCCCTGAACTATTCTCTTGGAGTCTTGTTTACCTATATTTTATACCTGCTCTGCCTCCATAGTATATTTGCCTGACACTGTCTTTCAATCATTATATATTTATTCATTTTAGCATCATTAAAAACAAATGTATGCCTTACTAGCACCTTATTCAATTAAATGTGCCAATTAAAGATGGTAGGTCACAGAGGATATGGAACTCATTACATTTCTTTCAAGGACATAGGATGTTTGACGCATTTGTTATCTAGAAACAAACTTGAATTTGCTAAAGTGATAATTTGTGCTTATTAACCAACAGAACCTTTCCTAACTGGCGATCTACTAACAGATGTGATTAACTTTACACCTGAGTTCCTTATTTTCTTGGTGTAGTTTCCAATCTGTCTAGAACTCTCTGACTTACTCCAAGTTTTCTGTCTTTCCTAACATCTGTGTATACAGATGAATGGAAGCATGTGAATTTACTTCATAGTCATCTACTTAAAACAAGAAACAAAATATTCACATATAACACTTGCCTACCAGTCAATCCAATAAAATTAAACTTTTGTATTTTATCAATTTTTTAAAAAATTATTATTTTTATTTTATGTGTATGAGTGTATTGCCTGCATGTGTGTGAGTGCACCCGTGCAATGCTGCAGAGGTCAGAAGAGGGCTTCAGATTCCCCTGGAACTGGAGTTAAGGACGGTTCATAGCCACCATGTGGGTGCTGGGAATCGAACCCAGAACCTCTGTAAGAACAGTCAGTGATCTTAACTGCCAAACAATCTCTCCAGCCCCTGTATTTTACCTTTTTAAAAGTTACGCTTTACTTATTACTATTATTTTATATGTATGAGTGTGCACGGCATGTATGCAAGTGCACCCATGTTGTGAAATGCCTGTGGAGGTCAGAAGAAGGTGACTGATCCCCTGGAACTGGAGTTACAGATGGTTGTTAGCTGCCATGTGGGCTCAGGGAACCAAACCAAGGTCCTCTGAAAATGAGCAGCCAGTGATCTTAACCACTGAGCCATTTCTCCAGTCTGCTATCTTATCTTTTTATATGGAAATATTCTAGCTTTAAATTTTTAAATATTTTATTTTTATTATTATTTTTATTTTATATGTATGAGTGTATTGCCTGCATGTATGTGGTGCCTGTAGAGGTGAGAAGAGGGCATTTGATCCCCTGGAACTGGAGTTACAGATGGATGTTAGCCACTGTGTAGGTGATGGGAATCGAACCCCAGTCCTCCGCAAGAGCAGCCAATGCTCTTAACTGCTGAGCCATCTTTCCAGCCCCTTCAAATTCTTAAAGTTGAAGAA
>NW_008329288.1:148734-149717 GCF_000622305.1 Nannospalax galili
TCTTAATATCTGTTTCCTGGGTAGAGTTATTGTGAGGTGGCTGAAATCTAAGAAAGCGGCAGTGGAGGATGATGTCTGAGAAGATGGCTCACTGGGTAAGAGCGCTTGCTGCACAAGCATGAGGACTGAGTTTGAATCCCCAGGACCCAGGCAGAAAGCTGGGCGTTGTTGTGTGGGGGTAACCCCAATACTGTGAGAGGACAGAGACAAGATGGTTACCGGGTCTTGCTGGTTGCTAATCTGACTCCAGGGTCAGTGGGAGACGTTGTCTCAAGGGAAAAAGGTGAAAACTGATGGAGCACGACATTCAGTGTCCTCCTCTGGCCTCCCACTTACACACATTAGCACAGACATACACTACATGCACACATACACACAGAAAAGAAAGGAGAAAGTAGAATATTCTTTGGCAGAACAACTGACTTGCAGAATTGTTAAGAAAATAAAAACCTTTATCTTATAGAGCTATGTGGGAAGTCCTTAGGTCATTGGAGAAAGAGATTCCCTCAGAGAGAATTGTGGGATCTTGTTCTTCCAGACTTTCTCTGTTCGACTTCACCACATGTTCCAAGGAACAGCCCTCACTTAACCTGTGCTACATACTTGGGCTTTGAATGTTGAGAACTTTGAGCTAAATAGTCTTTTCTTTGTATAAAATTAGCTGCATCTGGCATTCTTTTGTTGTGATATGAAGCTCACTAAAGCAGAGTTATGCTGACAGTTTTCTGATCTCAAACTACTTTTCTGAGTCCTCAGTGTTCTTCAGTTGAGAACAGTGAAAACCATGATCTGGGTGTTGGGAGTGAAGAACATTAGCAATGATCATAAGTCCTGTTGATTCATGTTTAGAATCAACGCTGAAAAAGCATTCCTTTTCAGGGATGTGTATTTGCTTCTTTTTATCCCCAATTTAACATGGTATGTTGATGGTCTCTACATTGGTAAGCGCTATAATTTTCACTATACTAAATCAATTACATAAA
>NW_008329288.1:150349-160349 GCF_000622305.1 Nannospalax galili
ATAGATAGATAGATAGATAGATAGATAGATAGATAGATAGATAGATAGATAGATAGACTGAACCAAACTGCTATGTCCAGAAGATGATATGAGGCTTTGAAGAACCACCATGCAGCAAAATGATCATAACTGCTATAAAATATTTTTAAAGCAACTACTTGAAATCTTTGAAAATTGTCATAAATGTCATACAGAAATTTTAGAAACATTTAACCAAGAACATCTACTATTTATATCTTGGTAAGAACAGAAGACATTATGCCATTTACACCAGATGTGTTCACTCCTCTCTCTTGATCCAGCTCTGTTTTAAGTCAGTACAGCCAAGTTGAGGGAGAGAAATCTCTCACAACCTCTAGTCAAGGGCTACAGTACCTCTCAAAGAGGGGCTGGCCTCAGGTATTCCTAATGACTATAGCTTCCAAATATGTGTGGCTAAGAAGTCAGTAACTGTCTACTCTGCTACTCCACACAGCCCCAGTGTATAAATTCTATGGCCACCTGAAGATGCTGGAGCTATGACTGCCCCTTCCTGCTTGCTCATAAGGAAACAGTTCTAGTCAAGAAACAAAACCTAGGAGGATTACATACCAACACCCGACTACAAAACAGTGCATCACTTGGGAATCAAGAGAGCAGTATCAGTCCATCCCTAACTCTAGGGGCTTAAAGATTTTGCCCAAGAGGAGAGGTAGGACATAAACAAAGCAGTCTGAAATTCTTTGCAAAAGAACAAGCTTTTTTGAAGCAGAGCAGGAAAGTTAAGTCAAGTATAATGAAGAGTTTGTTGATACAAAAATAAGAAGAGGGAAGTTCCACTAAAGCAAAAGATAAGCTATCATCCCACTATTTTATCAGAAAATGCCATGCAAAAGAACAACTGAGAGCCTTTCTGAGATCAAACCTAACCTCAAAAGTTGGTTTCAAAAACCATCCCTGTCCAAGGTTCCAAACTTAATTGGATAAGATTGTGAAGAAATTTTTGCCCTTGAGTGTTGTCAAAAACAATACAACAATTAGCCAAAAACCAGAGGAGCTAAATGCTGAATACAGTGCCAAAAGAGGAAGATAGTTTTGCACAGAAAGGAAAGAGAGAGTAGATGGGAGCCACTGTTCTTGCAAGGTCACTGTGTTCATGATCAAGAATGCAAGCTCTGAAGAGTAACAGCAGAGGTTTCACATGTGTGAAGCATAGTTCAAAAGCACAGATCAGCCAAATTTGAGGACAAAAACTGCTTTTGATGTTTCCAAAAGGCTAAAATGTTAAACTTAAAAATGACTTAGAAGCATTTCATATGTGTTTAATAAAACAGATATCCAATTGGACTTATAGTATGCTCAATGGAAAGGAACTTGTGTGTTTTACTGTAAATATAGCCAGATACACATGACTGGAGAGGCCATAGATCCTAGAGAAAACATTACCTCTGTCACATGCCTAGACAAATGTAATCTTACTGTATGTGAAATATGGTTTCTTATATTTATAGAAAAGTAGACCCATCTCCATTCAATAAAGAATCTTCTTTTTGCAAAAGATGGAGACTGCTGCAGAGTTTTACAATTGGTCAAACACAGAGAATAAGTGTCTGTGAGCTATCTATCTCTAAGTGACACGCCTACAATGGAACCTCTACACCTAAGGTTCACAGAACATATCGAAATAGAGGAAGAGAGAATGCTAACGCATCTCTCAACTCTCACCAGCAAAGCTCCCTCATGTAACAGGGCAATTAACACAGAAGATCACAACTGGCCAAAATGTAGAGAACTGCAGACTGCATATCCTGTATAGAAATTCTATATTAAACCTCCCCACCCAGGGCTTAGGAACCGTTGCAAAAGAAGGGAGGGGGAGAAAGATTTTAAGAGCCAGGGGTGCCATCATCATAAGGAAATAAGAGTTTTCTAGGCTTCTGGAAACTTGCTTATATCATCTCACAGCAATGATGAGAGCATGCGCCAGGGCCAATGTAAACTAAACAAGACAAAAACTCAGCCTAGAACTGGGGTGCCACCATCATAAGGAAATAAGAGTTTTCTAGGCTTCTGGAAACTTGCTTATATGGTCTTACAGCAATGATGAGAGCATGCACCAGGGCCGATGTAAACTAAACAAGACAAAAACTCAGCCTAGAACTGGGGAAATGGGCAGGAGGCCCCAACATTAGTCGAGAAACTATTGGCAGCTGGTCTTCTTTAAGGGAGTGATACTAGATAGGCTGACCAGGCTCCAGTGGATAAACTTGCACTAAGGGACATCTGGAGACACAAACTTGACTTGATAGGCCTTAAAATATATGACAGAATGCATGAACTCTCATGCAAGTGGGTATGGGGTGTGCAGATACTAGAGAGGGTCTAAATATTATTAAGATATATTGTATAAAGTGTACAAAAATTCAATAATATACAATATTGAAAAGAAAATGTATAGGGAATGATGCTTTGAGAAGAAAAGGAGATACAGTGACAGTAACAATTGAATACATAATTCAAAGTGACAGAAATATATATATTTTTTTTTGTCTTTTTAAGACAGGGTCTCCCTGTAGCCCCAGCTGTCCTGGAACTCACTATATAGACCAGGCTGGCTTCGAACTCTCAAAGATCCACCTGTCTCTGCCTCCCAAGAGAAATTATTTTTAAAGAACCAAATGGATTCTAAATTTGAAAGTACAGAATACTGAAATGAAAAATGTGCCAGAAAGACTCAACCTAACATTTAAAATGTCAGAAAAACCAGGAAACTTGAACTTAAAAACCTAACATACAATCTGAAGATTGTAGAGGTAAAAGTAATGAAAGCAGAGTCTCAGAAAAATACATGATGTCACCAAATATGCTGGGATGTTTATTAGGGGACCAGCAGAAGACAATAAACAGGAGGAGAAAATAGAGTCTAAAAATCTTCCTAAAGCAGTGACTAAAAGCATCCTACATTTGATGAACAGCATGAGTCTACATATCCAAGAAGCTTTACAATCTCCAGGTAGATTTAATGTGAAAAAATCAGCATACAAATACATAATGGTAAAAATATTTTTGTCAAAAACAATGAAGACCAGAAATCAGTAAATGGTGTATTTTAAATGATAAAAACAAAAAAATGAATTTAAAAAAATCAAAAGAAAATAAAGAATAAAGTGAAAAACAGAGAAAAGGGAAGGAAACAAAACAGTGAAAGAGGAAGGGACACAGGAAGAGAGGTAGAACTGTCAACCAGTGACCGCATATCCACACACACAAAGCCTTTCAGCAACCAAAAAGCAAAATACATTCTCAGACAAATAAAAATAGAAAGAATTCATTGCTAGCAGACTAAACCCACAAGAGCTAGCTACCAAGTGAATTTTGTTCAGGCTAAAATCATAATTCAACCAACTCCAGAAAGTAGTTTGAACTTAAAGAAGAAGAAGGAGGAGGAGGAGGGGGGAGGGGAAGGAAGAGGAAGAAGAGGACAGGAGGAAGAGGAGAAAAAAACAAAACAAAACAAAAAATCCAGAGTCCTAGCAAATTCAATTATGCAATCATTAAGGATGTTGTAGACAGAATTTTCTTCTGATTTTTTTTCTCAACCTAGAACTGTAAATATCTATATCTCATAAGAATAAAAATCACAACCAAACTTGAATTTCCACATTAAGATTCTGGACAAGGAAGAAGAAGCAAAACATTAAAACAATGAATGAAATCTTATGTAAATTACATGAAACTAAATGAAAAAACATAAATAATATTGAAAGTTAAAAAGATTCGAATTGGTTTTCTGAAAAGATCAACAAAATGTGTAAACTTTCACTAGACTGGTGTAAAAGACTAAAAGGAAGATTCAAGTTAATAAAATCAAGCATGAATCAGGAATTACTAGAAACACTAGGAAAGTGTTTTTAAAAGACTTTAAGACAATGTTCTAAATAACTGTATGCCAACAGATTAGATAACCATGAAGTAAGCAACTTCTTTTAAAAATACTTATACATTATTTTTATTTTATGTATATAAATGTATTGTCTGCATGTATGTAAGTACACCCATGTCATGCAATGCTCACAGAAATCCAAATCGGGTGCTGAATCCCCTGGAACTGGGGTTATGAATGGTTTATAGTCACCATGTAGGTGCTGAAAACTGAACCCAGACTCTGCTAGAGCAGCCAGTGTTCTTAACCACTGAGCCATCTCTCCAGTCCTAAGAAGTAAGCAAATTCTTAGTCACATACTATCATGGCTGACTAAAAGAGAAGAAGAAATGCTAAGTGGGCCTACATCAAGATCCTTCAGAAAAGTTTAAGAAACAACTGGTGGTTTTAGTTAATCCAATAACTGATAAAAAATTAATATGATTCACCATATCAATATGAAATGAAGGAATGATAACCAGTCTAAGTTTCTTACTGCAGATAAAAAAGGCAGATAAAAAGAGTGTTTATTCTGGTCCACAGTTCCATGTTATCATTCTGTGAAAATCAAGGTGGCAGGAACTCTAGGCAGCAAGTCACATCTACAGTAGAACCCAGAGAGAATCAATGAATAATGCCTGTGCTCACCGATCTTTCTCTGCTCTTTTTTAAAAAAATACTTTATCTCTTGAATCTTAATTGTGCATATATATGTCTGTGTGTGGGTACGTGCACCTGAATGCAGGTGCCCATGGAGGCCAGAAAAGGGCATTTGATCCTGTAGAGCTGGAAATACAGACAGCTGTAAGTCACTTGATATGGGCACTGGGAACAAAACTCAAGTTCTCTACAAGAGTAATATGCACTGCTAATCACTGAGCTATATCTCCAGCCCCTACTTTCTCAACTATTTTACAGTTCAGAATCCCCTTCCTAGGGAATGGTGCCACTCACAATGGAAAGATCTTTTCAGCTCAGTGTAAACAAGATAACCTCCTTTAGACATGCCCACAGACCAACTTAATCTAGACAATTCCTCATTGGGATTCCCTTCCCAGATGATTATTCTAGATTATGTTGACAGTTAAAACTAACCATCACCCATCTAAATAGATACTGAAATATAAATGCGTAAAATTCATTCATGCTAAAAATCTATTCTTAGAAGAAAACTTCCTCAAACTGATGGGAGCTCCATAAGGAAAAAAATAGCAAACATTGTACTTAATGAGACAGAATACTGTTACTGTGAGATGAAGATTAAGAGGAGGATGGCTGTTTTTAGCACTTTATTTTTCTTTATTTTTGTTTTTATTATGTGTATATTGTGACCTTGCATGAATATATGCCTACTACATGCATGCAGGAGCCCACAGAGTACAGAAGAGGGCATTGGAGCCTTTGGAACTAGAGTTACAAGTTGTTGTGTGTTGCCATGAGAGTGATGGGAACCAAACCAGGCTCTTCACAAAGAGCAGTGAGTGCTCTTAACCACTGACCTATCTCTTCAGCCCATGATTTATCACTTCCATTCAATACTATATTGGAGGTTCTAACCAAGAAAAGAAATAAGAGGCTTCCAAGTTTTAAAGGAAGAAGTAAAACTATATTAATAGGTGACAATTTTTGTGTATAGGAAATCCTAAGGAATTTTTTAAAAAACTTTTAGAACTAACGGGCAAGTGCAGCAAGGAGTTAGGATATATGGTCAATATACAAAAGTCGATTGCATGTTTTATACTCTTACAATGAAAAATTCGAAAGAGAAAATTAGGAAACAGTTATATTTTTAAAGGCAAAAAAGAATAAACTACTAAAATTTAAATTAGCACAGTAATAGATAAATGTTCTTAAAGCTAAAAGAATTGAAAAAAATAAATCTTGGAAGATAGAAAGAAATCCCATTTTCATAGAAGACAGTCATAAAAATGACAGTACTTGAAAAACTGATCATCAAATTCAGTACATACAATCTTTACTAAGTAAAAATTATGTATTTTTTGTTCTGTTTTGGTATGGTTTTTGAGATGGAGTTTCTCTGTAAGCCTATCTAGCCTGGAACTTGCTATTTAGAACAGGCTGGCCTCAATCTCCCAGGGATCCACCTGCCTCTGCCTTCTGAGTGCTGGGATTAAAGGCATGTGCCACCATGCCTGGCTAATTCTAATTTTTTTACAGAAATGCGAGATGCCCAGAGTAGCCAAACTAACTTTTCAAAGGAACAGAATATTTATAAATTCTCATTTCAAATGTATTTCAAAGCTAGAGTTATGAATTTAATATAATATCATTGTAAGAATAAATATATTGATCAGTGAAACAGAATAGTGACTCTATAAGCTAAAGCGTCACATTTATGGTCACTTAATCTGAAAGATAAATATCAGGATGATACACTGGAGATAAAAGATCCATCTTTTTCATCAATGAGTCTGGGCAACTGATTATACAATTGTAAAACAATGAATTGGATTCCTGCTTTATACAGCACATAAAAATTAAGTCAAAATGGATCAAAGTCCTACCTATAGGAGCTAAAACTATAACACACTTAAAATAACTAACTGAGTCTTTGTAACTTTAGGTTAAGCAAGTCATTAAATTCTCAAACAATAACAACCTTTTTTTAAAAAAACTCTATATTATATATGTATACATTTTTTTAAATTCTACAGTAGTAGGCTTCTATGCAACTTTTTAAAAAGGTCTTTACTGTCAGTTATCTCTCTCCCTAATCCCCTCTTCTAACCTATCCTCCCTTTCTCCACCCCATTTAACCCTTCCTATCTCATTACTCTTCCTTTCCCCTTCATATCACTGCATTCTGCCTCCCTTCCCACCAACCTCCCCCATGACCTCTCATCAGTTTCCTGACCTCTAAGGATTTTTCATTTGAAACACACCTATCTAAAGATTCAAAGCTAGCATCAACTTACGAGAGAGAATATGTGACCTTTGCCTTTGTGGGTATGGGTTACTTAGAATGACTGTTTCTGGTTCTATCCATTTACCTGTGAATTTCATAATTTCAGTCTTCTGAATAGCTGAATAATATTCCATTGTGTAAATGTACCATTATAATTCATCAACTCATGAACATCTAGGTTGTTTCCTGTTCCTGGATATTGTGAACAGAACAGCAAAGAACATGGATGAACATGTATCTCTGTAGTAGTATATAGAATCCTTTGGGTATATGCCCCAAAGTGGTATATAGTTACCCTATGACAGGGGTTCAATGGCCCTACCAGAGACCACGGGCTAGCAAATAAAAAAATCTAATGCCAGGAATAGATCCTTCTTTTGGAGTTGTTGACCAGGGAAGTGCTATAGACCCTTGTTTGATACTGGCTATTGGCTTTGCTTTTGGTTACCCCCCAGAACTTGCCAGTAAGACCCTGTTGCTGAAGACAGTACGAACAAGGAGAAATCAAGCTGGTACTGACCTCAAATATTCATATCTACTGGCTAACTGTCATAGTACTAAAAGGTGTTATGCATGCTACTGGAAGATAAAAGTAAACATAAACCTTACCCAGCTGTGAACCCTGTTAACTACAATAATGACTGGCCTTGAAAGATATGTTCACTGGTGCAACAGTGGCACAAACGTAACCAACCACCTTCACATTTGATTTAAGGTCTGTTTCATAAGATGGAGCCCAAACCTGGCACTGTCACCAGTCATAAGTGAGAACCTATACTACTATTCTTTTAAATAGACATTGTATTGAACTGATTCCTAATGACTTATTGTCATAACCATAGATTAGCACATCTATCAACTCTCATCAGAGAAGTTTCTCATGTACCAAATATCAGTTAACACAGGCCAATGGATGGTCAGCATGTAAAGAATAAGAGACTGTAAAGTTCTCAGTACTAATTGGACACATTTATCATACCCTATCCTCACAAGGCTCAGGGATTATTGTGGAAGAGGGGTGGTAAGATTGTAAATGCCATAGGTGGTTGATGAATACAAGGGAAAAAATGTCTGGACACAAGCTAGTTGCAAATATAAACCCAGAATACTTTACAACATGCACAATACCTGTGTAAGCCAAAGGCAGACAAAAATCCAGAATGGATGGGGGTGGTGGACAAGAAGCCTGAGCCCTAGCAGAAATTCTATTTGCAATTTATATCTGCTGGGATATAGAGAGGCAGATTTCTTAAGGTGTGTCACGTAGTAGTTGACCAGACCCCAAGGGATGAATGCATACCCAAGAACATTTGAGGAATACAGATTAGACTCCATAGATTTTTTTTTCAGAGCTGAGGACCGAACACCGGGCCTTGCACTTGTTAGGCAAGCACTCTACCACTGAGATAAATCCCCAACCCCTCCATAGATTATTTTTTTTACAAAATATAATAATAAAGGACATGATGTTTTGGGGTAAGAGGGTAGAAGTGGAATTTGGAGACGGGATTTGAATGTGATCAAAATATATTGTATAAAACTCTCAAAAGAATCAATAAAAATATTTTAAGCCCTCTGTATTATGACTTTCACTTAGTTCAAGTTTCATTTGAGCTTATGCTGCCTTGGAATTAGATGCAGCTTTTCTATGGAATGTTTCACTACATTGTCTTATGGTTTCAGTTTCTCTTTCTCTCCACCCTTTACACTTGGAAAATTCAAGAACAAATGCCTCATGGGCGATTTCACTGATGCCCCCAGATATACAGGCTGAGTGGAGACCCTTTATCTATGCTCATAAAACAACATTTTTGAGACTATAGAAATAGCTCAGGGATTAAGAACACTTGCTGCATAATCATGAAGACCAGAGTTCAGATCCCAGCAACCATATAACAAGCCAAGCACCCTGCATACAACTACAATTCCAGTTCTGAGTTATCCTCTTATCCTCTTCTGGTATCCATGTATGCTTGCAGGCATGTTCACACACACACACACACACACACACACACACACATATGAATGAATAAAATATGTGTTAAAACTGATTTCTACATAGTCATAGAAATCAGTCCTCATGCTGAATTTTTAGGCAGATGTATGTTGTATTCCGTGTGTTGTGTTGTGTATGTGCTCCTATCCATTAAGTGTCAATTCACATTTCTCCAGAAACTCCTGAGCCCTGGGCAACTATTTGCTATTCTATATCTTATCTCAATAGGTTTGACTATTCTATGTATTTCCTAAAAGGGAATAATATGGTCCACGGCATTTTGTGACTGAATTTCTTTTCTCAACATGAGGTTCTGAAGGTTCTGTTATGATGTACCATATGCCATTTTTATTTCCCATTAAGTACTCACAATTATACTATATGGTTTTAATCTGAAAGATCCCATACAGGTTTGCATTTTGAACACTTCATCCTGGGCTGGCAGCACTGTATGGGAAGGTTGTGAAACTGTTAGGAGGTGAGGTTTAGCTGGTAGAGGTAGACCACTAGGGGTGGGCCTTAGAAGGTGACATCTGGCTGCTATTCCATAGCTCTCTTTGCTCTTTGTTCCATTATGGTATAGAAAGCCTCTGCCACATGATCCTACACCCATCAGAAAACTGTTCACTTGCCTTCCCCACCATGATGATCTGAAACCCTGAGCCAGTGTTTGGGGGGAAAAGCTGGAACTAATCACCAGACATTCTACAGGTTTTGAAACCTGCCTGGTGTTCTATAGAATGAAATACTTACCAAAGTTTGTGGCAGAATTATGAAGGAGAGAAAGATGCTATCAGAATGGAAAGACAGGAATGCTTTGTAGAACTGTGATTTAGAGCCTCTGCTATAAATGCCAGTTGTTCTACTAACTTCATTTTGCTAATGGAAGAACAGCTTTTGCAGTAATAACATATTTCAGTGTGAATGTCTTTTTAATAATCTTTAATTTGGATCCTAATTCCCTTGATAGCCACTTTGAGGAGACAACTTTATTCTAAAAGTATCGCTGCAGGAGTACGTCTGAGAAAAGACCAATCGCATATACAGAGAGAGAGAGAGAGAGAGAGAGAGAGAGAGAGAGAGAGAGAGAGAGAGGGACAGAGAGAGAGAGAGAGGTTTCATGTATATGAGAGAGAGAGACAGAGAGAGAGGGACAGAGAGAGAGAGCATGTATTTT
>NW_008329288.1:162849-174896 GCF_000622305.1 Nannospalax galili
CTGGCTCTGACTATACTTTAGTTCATAAGTCAGTAATTTCAGATATAAAAATAATATAAATAAATATTAATGCCTTTTTCAACAATCCAGGTTAAAGCGGAAATCCCTGTAGTCATCCTTTTCATTTTATACAGTAAAGAATGCAGGTATTTCTCCAAAATACACTATTAGAATGTACCAGCCTTCTGTGGAAAGAGACGTGTAACTACATACCCCGCGTTAAGCTGGTACCCAATGCAAGAATATAATCATAGGGAGGATAGATCATAGAGGATTCAGGAATTTCAGTTGATAGACACCTGGTGGCTGGTTTACATTATGAATCTCACAAAGTCAGGAGAGGAGAATATGTATATAGAACACACTAGACTGCACACTAATGGGACTTTGAGTGCTGCCACTGGTACTATAGGCTGTTAGGCTTTAGCTGGACTTTTGGGCATGTAGGAGAAAATTTGTACCAGATAACTGTTTACAAGAGTACAAAAATATTGGGATACAGCTCAGCAGCAGAGGACTTTCTTAGCATGGAATGGCCCTGGGTTCAGTCCTCAGTATTGCCAAAAAAGAGTGCAAATGTACTGTAGAAATTATCAGAAAGAGTTAGCTATGGTCACGTCCTCTTGTTCACCTACATTCCACTTTCTAACTCCTGTTGGCTGTCTACTGTACACCAGAGATGGTGTGGAGCCTTGCACCTGTTCTACTCCTGCATCTTCTCCCTAACCAAGGCACATTATGATGCAAAGAAAATAAATGATATGAAGCTGCTTTATGAGACTCATTCCAAAATTTTCCAAGTCCACTTCTCTTCCAACATTATTACACACACGTACATACACAAACACATGTAGCTCTACATGCATAGCCATTTGTGGACAATACTACTGAGAAGAGGCAGAAAAAAAATGACATTGTGGGCTTGTTTTTCTTTCTTTTGCTTCATTTTTTTAAGAAACTGCCACTATGATAACTTTTCCTAAATTCTTGACTTTAGTATACCACCATACAACTGTCTAATACTTTGTTATTAATTAATTTTGATTTTACATTGCTAAGGATCCTAAGCACAGGTCAATGGAGGAGATGGAAGCCAGGCAAAGACCCTCGTGCAGCTATCCAGGCTGGTGGACTCTGCAGCCGCACACACTTGACAGAAGCACAAGCTGGGCATTTGCCATTGGACGGTTACACTAATTTGGAAAGGAGGATGTGGCCCTGACTCACCTCTGTCCCTCAGAGGCCTATTGATTTTATAATTGAGTTCATTTTAAAATGTGAAACAGATTGGCTGTACTGGCAGACTCAGAACACAGGTGTGTTTATTTCTTCATAAAACAATGGTACTCCTATACAAAGCTTCAGAATCCCAGATGAATCCCGCATGTCTCTCCACATGACCTTTTTACCTGAAAAACAGATGGAAACCACCTAATTCATCCCTCACTCCTGCTCCTCCTCTTGCAGGCTCACCTGATTACTGTTGATAGAGCTGAACTATCTCAAGGACATAGGCTGTTTTGGAAATTAAGTTTCTTAGCTTCCCACACAGGGTGTTGATAATCTGAGATCTGATAAGGACAAACATCTTACTCCAGTAGTGAGGTACCATGATGTCCTGAGATTTTCACTTCATGAGAAGTATTATCTGTAGTTTGACTGGACTTGGCCTTCACCACCATATCTCCTTTCCTTATAGCCTATAAAATCGATTAGCTTTGTGTAGCTGTGAACAAAAGTCTGATAGAAAGAAGGGAAGAAAAATTCATTTTGACATGGTTGCAGAGGGTTTGTTCCATGGCTTCCTGGCCCTACGCACTCGGGAAGAACATGGTGGTGACTGGAGTCAGTGACAGGAGCTGGTGACAAGAGCTGGTAGCAAGAGCTTGTGTGGCACGAGCTGGTATAACGTGAGCTGGTCTGAACTGAGTTCACTATGGCCTGTTCTTTATTTCTTGGTGAACTGCAAGTAGCACGATGCAGAGGAAACAGCTGAACTCTGCCTGACATTCTTCAGGCTCTAGATTCTGGAAGTCAGTCCAAAGTCAAGAAAGCCAGTGATGTCTTTCCTGGTCATTAGGTTTATCAACTCTCTGCTTATAGTGCACGCTCCATTAAAGGAGCTGTGTGATATCTACATGAGAAACAAAACCATACTCAGGATGACAGTAGCAGCCGCTCTGGAAATTATAAAACCACTTCCTTCGGGGGAAATAACACAAAAACCTTAAAAGTTAAGTCAGTTTCTCATTTAGATCTCTGTATTCATTATTCACATGAAAGTACACTTAGCAAAGGAAACACAAGATGGCGTTTCACTGTAGTAAATGGATGCTAATTTGATACATGATCATGCCAATCATCTGACTTCTGTAATATTGGTCATAGAACTTCTGATTTGGAGAGGGGCGGGGATTAGGCCGATGTCTCTCTGCCCTGAAGGTTTGATGCCAGTGACATCAGTCAACCATGTGCCGTACCTTTCCATTCTATGCTATTTACTGGATATCTAGTAAATGCCAAATCAAGTTAGAGCAAATAAATTAATAATAAGTCTGTAACTGTGAAGGAACTCCCAGTTTAATGAAGACAACAAAGAAGAAAAATAACAAAGACAGAGCAAGTCATCAATTAACAAATGATCAGAGCACATTTGTGGCAGCCAAGAGACCCCAGAGCCTTTGCTGTTGCTGGGAAAACAGGAGCACCAGCCTTCTGGATGCTCTCGGTGCCTATACCCATGCAGATAACGCATTGCTGAAAATGACGCTGTGACACATGTAAAAAAAAGTCCTTGCAGAACTGCAGCTAATTCCACAACCTCTTTAATGAAAAAGATAGGAATCCCAATCAGAACCAGCCCTGGGTAAGCACGTCTCAGCATCCTGAGTGAAAAGCCCCAAGGTAGAGAGTGACCTACAGCAGCAGCTCTGTTTCCAAAGTGCCCGAGGACCAGTGCAGGTCCCCAGCCTGACTGGTAATGCCACGGCTACAAGAAACTGTACCACCCACATCTGTGAGTAATACCACCAGGGCCAGGGTCAGTGTCTGTGAGCCAGTGTCTGTAAGATGAGATGATGTGAATGGATTAATTCAAATCGATCATGCCTGAAAAAAACCCCAAAACCCTCTCATCTACACTCATGTTGTATATTATACTAATAGGAGACACGTGATACTATAGACTAATACAACATTAATCTTAATATATGCTCTTGCCAAGCTACCCTGCTGTTAGATTTATATTTGGAATAAAGGTGTTCTTCACATTTAACAAGAAAAGGATATTGAATCACGTGGCAGAGTTATGACTCTTGGGGCGCTGGGTGGTTCAGTGTTAAGGACAGAAATGGTGCCAAGAGTGGGTGTCCCCATGTCAGGGAACAGGAATCCCCTCCTTAGCAGCTGGCTGATTGTCCAGATGGGCAGATGGAAAACACTTGAATCTGGAGGTAGTCCTGTCTCTACCACTTCACAACCCACAGTGCACGTTCACTACTTGTTTCCTCATTCCTGTATTTAATTGAAAATAAAAATAATATTTCTACTATCCAGGATGGTTATGACGGTTAAATAAGAAAATTTAAATAAGTATAAAAGTTCCAAGGTGATACATAAAAATAAATCCTGCCAAGGTCTGTGCCTTATTTTGTTTCTAACTGAAACTGTGTGCATGTACCAGTTGGTAATGCCTCAAAGTCCTGACTGATGGATCTTGAAGATAGTCAAGATGTTTCTTTGGCTTTACACTTGATTCTAGAATCCAGAGCACCTCATTAGGACCACTCTCAATCTGTGATGCGAGATGGCAGTAGAGATTTGTACTACCCAGTTCTTGTTAACCTCTAACCCTCAAAAACACAGGCCAGTGGAGCAGAGTGTGACATGTCATGTGTTACACAGACAGGGAGCTCATAGTCACAGTGCAAATTACACAAATCACACTCCTATAGCTGAAGCTTTGTTTATAAGCCCTACATGTTTAACTTTGCCATTTAGCAAGCCTGGGTACTGTAATTATTACCTGAAGCAAGTAATATAGTTAGCATTTTATAAGAAATGCAAACTCCTCAGCTTTTTTTCAGTTCTTAGAGCAATACCATTAATTATGATAAATTCTTCTGATATTTCTGTGACTGTGGTAGGCATTCCTATGCAATTTGATATCAATCATTGTCCACTTAGCATAAATTAGGGCCAAGCCTTCAAGACTGAATCTCAACACTTACTAAGCCTCACTCGGGGAAGCTAATTCCTTACTACAATATGTAGTAAATTGACTTTGAAGGCATTTTTTTAAACCATGGCTGTTTTCAGGCTCTAATCTCATCCCAAGTACACTGAGCTTCTGTCTGGATGTTAACCATTCACTTTCAGTTCCGTAAGAAGAATAAACTTCCTGGCAAAGCCCAGAACGTGCATACGATGCTCAATTAGTATAGCCTAACATTTTTATCTAATTATCTATGACTTTGTCCTTAAAAATTCATTTAATAAGCCTGACAAGGCTGATTCTCATGCAATTGCCCTGGCCCGCCATCTGAATCTCCACAATTTCTGTAACCAATAGTGAACTCTGGTCCAAAAATATTAAATGAAGATGTTCAGCAATGAATAATTTGTGACAGTTACTGTTAATTGTCAGCTTGGCAGAATCTAGAATCACTGGGAGATCTGGGAATTGGGCCTTTGGGCATGCCTATGAGAGATTATCTTGACTATGGAAATTGTGGTGGGAAGATCTTCCCACTCTGGGTGGTGCCATTCCCTGTTTGGATGCTAGACTGACTACATGAAGAAAGGGACCAGAGCACCATGCACTCAAGTTCCCCACTTTCTGGTTGTGGACGCCATATGATCAGCTGCTTTAGACTCCTGCTACCTTGACTTCCCTTGAACTCCAAGCTGAAATAAACCGCCTCCCCTTAAGTCATTTTTGTCAGGGTATTTTACTACAGCAACAAGAAAGGAAACTGACACACAATTTAGCTGTTTAAATTTAAACACAGTTCTGAGGAGTGTGATGAAATCTCACTATCCTGCCCAGGACACACAGGGTTACGTCTCAGTCCAGCATATCTTAGTTGTAGCAGCTACCTACCAATTAGGTGCGTACTGCTGAGGAACTGGCAGTATTAAAGTGAGAAGATCACTAGCCGTCTAGTGCTATGTCAGGGTGTCCTGGTTTTGTTTGCTGATATGGTTAAATACCCCGACAAAGCATCTTAAGGGAGAAAGTGTTGATTTGGCTCACAATTCCAGGTTACGGTCCATTACTGCAGGGAAGTCAGGGTGGCAGGAGCCTGAGGCAACTTACTACATCCACAGTCAGCAGCAGGGAGTACTGAGGAAGTGCCTGCATGCTAGCCTCAGCTTAGCTGGCTATCTTTTCTCCATTCAGTCCTAGACCCAGGCATGACATGGTGTCACCCACATTCAGTGTGGGTCTTCCCACCTTAGCCAAGGTAATCAAGCAATCTCCCACAGACCTTCTCTGAGGCTCTTCTCCCAGATTATTCCAGATTGTGTCAAACTGACAATTAAGATTAACCATTGCACCAGGCCTATATCATTCCCTCACTTCAGCTCATCACTTTGATGGTGGGTCCTCTCACAAGAAGACTGAGAAGAACAAGACATGTTGAAAAGAAGCACATCCATTCACCTAACCTTTATCATAATATATTACACTGTTTCCATTAATCGTTGCTAATCTCTTGCTGTGTGGAATTCATAAATTAACCTTTATCATGGATGTGTGCCTGTAGAGCAAAACTGGAAGTAAACTGTAAGCACTGCATACGCTTTGGCACTCTCCCTTGTTTCAGATATTCACGGGGGTGGGGGGGTGTCATACATTGACTACATCCCCTGTGGGTAAAGATGACTGTAATTGAAAATCTGTGGAGGTGGTAGAATGCTGGCGGCTTCTTTTGGGTGGAGTTAATGCTCAGAGCTTATGCATTCCAGGAAAGAGGAGCTCGGCAGTGGCATTGCCTTACAGCAGTCACATGAAGACACCGGGAAGAACTTCCTGAGGAAGAACGTCGGAGCACATGTTTTCTTCTTTCCCTCATCATAGATTTAAAATAAATCAAGTTGCCCTGAAAGAGTAGCTGACAGCTCTTGACAACCATAGGGGCAAAGAGAAAATTCTCTTTGCTTATCTTAATTTTCACTTAAAGTGAAGAAATTGTACTTTCTAGGACACAATTAGATCAATAAGCCGTTATAGGGTGATGCTCCAGAACTCAACACAGGGCTGTAACACTAAGAAATTGACAAGTAACTATGAGGCCGGCAGAGTTGGGCTATGAGACCTGTGCTCTTGAAACTAATAAATATGACACTCCCCACAGCCCACCTGCCTGAAATGGCAAGTACTTTTTACACATGATGAAATATAACATGGGTCTTGAGAAGATGAAATGTAGGCTGCAGCCATGAGAATTCTTGTTGGGGCAGGTACAGAAGAAAGTGACCCAGGAAAATCTTGCTAAGCAGTATGAAAGTCAACCCTCAGGGCAGATGTCTCTGTGAAGATCGCAATTCGGATGTCTTTGATGAAACTTGACCTATGCTGCTCATGGGCTTTCAAGTCTAAGATCTTGAAAAAGCAGGAATACTACAATTTAGAGAAGAGGGGACCTCCAATACTAGGCAAGGGAGCTAATCAAATAACCATCCACTCCATAGAAATATCTTGCAACTAGAAAACACAATGACCCTGACTAGTAAAAGAAAAGACACCTGGACTATAGCATGAAACTCAAGCTTTTTATACCATAGAAGAATCTGACTCCTGTGCCCTCTAGTAACTCACAGTTCACATGGTTTGTTACTGACTGAGAAGGATTGCTTCCCAGTTCTCAGCTCAAGGTTCGTCGTTTTTGTTTTCCTTCCCACCCTGTACTCTCTCCAAATTGTTCTTTACTTTCATAAGAAAGAAAGCTTTTCTAAGCATTTGCCAAGGCTGCTCCTGCACCCACAAGTCCTTCTATCTCTGTTAAACATCTGATTATATTCTAAGATCCAGGCCCGGTGTTCCATCTTTTCAAAGACTTCTTTGATTCTGGAAACCAGTCGTTGCCTGTCACCTCTTCTGAATCCACAGAGCCACTATCTGTCACTCTGATAGCTTGTGCCCTAGACAAGTGCTGCCCAGGTTACTAAGTTACTTTGATGCACTTATCTCAACTCCTAGATCATAATCTCTGCAAGATACTAACCTCATGCTCTCTGTGTAGTGCTGTGACACTTCTGCTCTCAAACAGAGAACTGAAATACCAATACCCTCTTATCCTAGCTCAATGTCTTCACAGAACTGAGTCCTTAAATGCTTAATGAGTTTGTTGAATGACTGTACCATGTGCACCAGTGTCTACGAAGTCCATGGTGCCCGAGCCACATGTGAAAGGAGAAAGGGTTAAAATGTAACTGAAAATGATGCCTCTAAAATGCAGTTCAGAGCATTTTCTGGGATAGATAGGCCAGAATATGAGAGCAACCACTGTAACTGTAATCTACGCTGGGATCCTCATCAGCACATTGCAATGTAGGTATTCTGTCTAGAAAAAAGCTACCAGTTGAGACAAGACACCCTCCCCCTCTAAACTTCCTCTGTACAATGCTGGCAGGTCTGATAGATTTGCCAAGCTAAACTGGCTTTGGTGAGAACTGAAACAATTTGTCAAACTCCAAGGGGTTGTGAGCATGAGCTTCTGTAGAAGAGGAAGTTTAATGCTGCCTGGAATGTGAATCCAGGACTTTTAGCCAAAACCAGACAAACCAGAAAGGAAATAGCTCAAGGACACTGAAGTGGGCAACACAAATCCCTGTGTGACTGGCTGTGGTTAAAGGTTGACAGCAGGGAAGATTGACATTCTTGATTTATAAGCAGAGGAAGTGCCAGGTTCCCATAGAAATGGGTCCGGGCCTCAAATTAAAACAGCTATTTATAAGGATGAAAGGGGAATTGAATCCCCAAACCACCGTTGTAGCCCCCGGCCTCTCTTCTGAAGTTTCAAGTGTTTGGGTGAATTGTTTGCTGAGTCAACAAGTACAGTGAGCCAGAGAACCGCATGCAACTGCAGCATGCCTGGTGCCGAACCACACATCCAGGGTCACTGTCCTCGAGATTGTCGTCTAAAACAGGGCAGAGAGCAGAAATGGAAGAATAAAATTTGGAAGAATAAATCTGAGCCAGTATGACCACTCACCGGAAGGGGAGGACAAATTAGATTGTGCCTGTGTTCATGTGGATGGAGAAATGTTTGCAGGCCTGAACAAGCTGAGCATAATGGGAGGTTACACAGAAGCCTGGGGAATGCCATTAGCCACTGTGCCACTATGAACACCTAGTATAGGTGATCTATTCCAGTTCTAGCTTCTAAGTCTGTATCACTCATGATTGTGAAGTTAGTTCATCCAAATCTCTATCCAAATACCTCCTTAGATATTATTGTAGTTAGAAACAACAGCATGACTTATTAATTAGCATGCCTCTGTTGAACCCCATCAACAAAAGTAATAACAATAGATAATATTTACCAGTATTTACTCTTTAATGAGCACTGCTCTAAGCTTTTCACACATCAATTTGCTTAATCCTCATAAACATGCCAAGAGGTAGAAAACACTATTATATCTCTTTTCACTAATGAGAAACAGAAGGGTTAGATAACCTGAGTGAGGCCATTTAGCTGACAAATGCTGGGGGGTGGGGGATGGATCCTAATTCAGGAAGTCTACTCCAGAGTTGTTATTAAATTATCTGGGACTATGGCCAAGGGCTGCCATAGTTCCCAAGGATGATGTATCTACAGCTGACTCTTCTAGACACGAGTGGAGACTGGTGCACTACTTCTCAGAGGTCTAGTTCAGGTGATAACCAGTATTTCAGTTTTCATGCAGAGATAAGGTTCCTTTTCTACAAGTCTTCATGGCAGGTGACCTGCCTGGCATTGGTGAGGACAGGGTAGACATTAGTCACTGCTTCTGTTGTCTTTCTAGTCTCCCTCATTCACTTCTGTGGCTTCTCACTCTGTTGGGGATCAGGCTAAGAGAGAGAAGAAAGGAACAATCAGCTTGTAAGCATAGAGCAGTTCATATTACACTGAGTAGCCAAGGGTTCAGCTGATAGAATGATCTATATATTGTCCTGGGGTCTGAGAATCCTTCCTATAAAGCCCCTCCATTAAATTTGCATGATGCGAACCACGAAGTTCCCACAGTGTGAGATTTGCAATTCCCACAAGGTGAACCACGCAATTCTCCAAATGTGAACCACGCAATTCTCACAGAGTCAAAACACAATACACACATTATGAACCTTGCAATCCACAGGATATGAACCATGCAATTCCTGCAGTGCAGACTATGAAATTCCCAAGTTGTGAACCATGTAAATCCCACTGTACATACAATGTGTTCCACTCCTCTCTGGTCCAGGTATATTCAATAGTCTATTTACCCTATCCAGACTTTTTATATTGGGATCTAGACTCTTTCAGGATACACTAGGAAAGGATATTCGATGAATCTGGGTTGGCTCACTATCTATGGAACCTACAAACTGGTTCATGATCCCACCTCCTTTATCTAGAGCAGCTTACATTCCCATCTCTTATCCATTAGGCTTTCTGAATGTCAGTCAGGTGATGGTGGTTCACTGTGTCCTGTAAGTGCCAAAGAGATACTCATGCCTTCTCAAGGAAGGTGCCAGCTATGGCCTGACAAGATATGATTCTCTCAAAAATTCCTTTCACAAAAAACTTACCTATATTTGATTCCCTCCTGATGGTTATATGGCCAAGGAAAACTCAAGAGTCACAGAGAGAATTTGCAAATACCCATGGTAAACTACTGTCTCACTTTAAAATTTTGTATCACTTGTGTTTCATTCAAAAATTCTAATTGAATATCTATCATTTATTGAGCACACATTATTGGCAAGACATTATTACAAATGCTCTAGATGCATTTTCTAAAATAAGTTTCTCAAAAAGCCCATAAAGTAGCTAAGACTGATATTCATATTTTAAAGAAAAGGAGACTGGGATCTTTATTCAAATCCTAGCTCATTACAAAATTAAGCTCACAACCTTTAAAACAAAGAGTCTAGTCATCTACATATTTACCTACATTATCACTTGCACGGCTTCATTCTGAAATCCATTCTTTCTCACCTCATGCCTCCCAATTCTGCCAAGGCAACTTCTACTGAGAACTATCAGCATCTCCTTGCCAACTTCACCTTTACATACTTCACCTCTCAAGCCTTTCTGAACCACTGCCCTGTCAAGCTTTCTATAGTCATAAGCTCCTGCAATTTGCTCCCCATGTCACTATCTGCACTTCCCAATTATCCTTTTGCTACTTCTCCACCTAGCCTCTGAATACAGGGTCCTGGGCTCAGTCCTGGACCTCCTTCTCTTGTTTACTTACAGTCTTCCCTCCAAAACTTCGCACTACCCGTGTGCTGGTGATCTCTGTGTATATATCTCCCTTTGTTGACCTAACTTTTCACTTAAAAGCCTTAACAAGCTTATCAAAGAAAATCTCTCTAGGAAGGAGCTTTTGATAATCTACCCATATCCAAACACCCTTTACTTGTCTTTTCTCTTTGAGTGAGTTTGTCCCATTTTTTAAATAAATGACCTCCTACCACATCAAGCCAAATATTACTAACACATCATCCGTAAGTATACCATACTCTCATGTTCCACTTCCCCTCCATCATCAAATCTCATTGCTTTTACTTTCAGTCTTCTCTAACTTTATGTTAATCACTGTCACGCAAGACACTGCCATTTTATCTGCAGGCTAGTGCAACCAAATCACAGCAGTCTCCCTGCTCTGCTCTTGCTGGTGCATCCATTCACAAGGCAGCCAGAGTGATCTCTTTGAAGTGTAAATTAGACTGCTTTTCTACCTCTCCACACCATCCCACCACACAGAATCTATCCACATGTAGTCCCACAGCCTTCTTCCTCATCCCAACATTCTCCTTTTCCCCACATGCACCTTCTCCATCTCTGAGCACTGCTGGAAATTCATATTTGCCACACACTGTAATCAAAGCACTCTTCCCCTAGAGTTATGCTGCCTGTTACATTTTTCAGAAATTGGTTCATATAGCAACTTCTCCAAAACCCCATTGCTTCTCATTGTATCTGAAGTAGCTTCATCCAGTTATACTCTAAAGCATCCATCTCTTTATGGCATTTGCAAGGTTATGATATTATTCTCTTTCTCCTCGCATGGTTTAAACAAGATGTATGTATGTTTATACTTATGTTGAACATATGTGATCTATATATGTGGTTCGTATGTGTTTGCTTAATTCTTGTTGTTTCTATTAGTAAATGCACTTTAGTTTCATAGGTATCTATAGTTCCATAATTTTTCATACAGTAAATAATAGTTTTGATTGATCGAGTATGTGAATGGGTGGATGAATCAAAGATATTTAAATAGATGAAACACCCTATAAAGCAGGCAAAGTATCCAATCTGAATAGACCCTGACTGAAAATGAATATACCACAAACTATAAAATGGAAATGTTGACCTTGATTTCAACTTACTCTCAAATTTTCTACAAATCGTTACTGAAATCACAATGCTCATTTCCTAGTTGGAGTTTAGGGTAAAGGCACAGAGAAGGAGCCCTAGGCATCTTCTGATTGAAGGACCACTTGGAATGATCTCCCACCATTACCACCAAAGTCTCTAGGAAGTTTCCAGGACCCCCAAATGATCACATCAAAGGTAGCACTTGGAAGATTTTAATCTGAGAAAAATGGCTTTAATACGGAGCATGCTGTGGGGATATTTGTTTTGTCACAGATTGAGCTTAAGTCAAATATTCTGCATTTACAATCCAAGTGATTAATAAACAGTCACAGAATTGTGTTCCTTCTCCACAACACACTCAAGAAAATGGATAGATTTTATTATTCTGCTTATTATTTTTTATCAGAAAAAGTAAAAAAAAAATGTGATTTCTTCCATTCCTTCGAGACTGTAAAAATGAGAGAGGTGATA
>NW_008329288.1:175892-179509 GCF_000622305.1 Nannospalax galili
CTAGTTGGAGTTTAGGGTAAAGGCACAGAGAAGGAGCCCTAGGCATCTTCTGATTGAAGGACCACTTGGAATGATCTCCCACCATTACCACCAAAGTCTCTAGGAAGTTTCCAGGACCCCCAAATGATCACATCAAAGGTAGCACTTGGAAGATTTTAATCTGAGAAAAATGGCTTTAATACGGAGCATGCTGTGGGGATATTTGTTTTGTCACAGATTGAGCTTAAGTCAAATATTCTGCATTTACAATCCAAGTGATTAATAAACAGTCACAGAATTGTGTTCCTTCTCCACAACACACTCAAGAAAATGGATAGATTTTATTATTCTGCTTATTATTTTTTATCAGAAAAAGTAAAAAAAAAATGTGATTTCTTCCATTCCTTCGAGACTGTAAAAATGAGAGAGGTGATATGATTATGTATTGCTGGAAAGAGATGCAATTGTAGAGAATTATAAATCATATGCTTCTGTTTGGTTGGCATTTTTGTTTATTTGTTTCTAATGCAAAGAGCAGGAGATTTACCATAATTTGCGTTCTATAACCTGCAGTACATGTGACAGGAAGAAAAAAAAATCTATTAGCAAAAACGTGTTTTCCCTTTCTGGCCCAAAAGCAAAATAGCACCAGGTTGAAATATTCATCTGTTTCTCCTGCTAGGGTCTATTCCTTTTAGTGACAGTCCTCCGCCTTTAAAAAATAAACAAACAACAATTCTTAAGGACTTTCTCATAATGATATTGGTGAAAATACAAAGATATATCTTCTGGTTTCCTCGTTGCAGATCATTAATAACCATAGTGATGTGTGCCTTTCTAAGAAGTGAGATTATTTCTCTTGGGTTTGCTTTGTAAAACAAAATACGTGCGGCTAAGCGAATTTATACAGATTCTGAGAGTGAAAAATATATGACCAGAAACACTTTTGGGGCTCTATATGCACCCAAGGCAGGTGTATAGCAGAATTCTCCAAGTTTGCCTATGCTCTGCACTCTGAAAACACATTCCCTGGCAGCATTCAAGCAGGAGAAGGAATAATGCATGAGTGCCTGAGCAGGACTGTGAGCATTTCCTCTGTAGCCACTCAGAGCAAGTCAAGAGGATATACATTTAAATTCTGGTATGAAATCTTGAAGTTAGACAGTTGGAAAGTTCCAGGCTCTAAGGATTATAAGAGACGAGAATCTGTTCCTAAGGGAGTCTTGATATTATAATCCATTACAAAGAATTTTAGTTTTGCATTATGTAACCAACGAAATGTTCAAGGGGAGATACAAAGCAATCATCCCACATGTCTCTTTGTGTGTGTGTGTGTGTGATTTATAAACTTTGAGATTTTTATGGCAAGATGAGTCTCAGTCTCAATTTGACAGTATACAGAAATTTGGTAGAAGAAAAGTGAGGAAGAGATGGAGTCTGTTAGTTCTGAAGAAACCATTGCTGAGTGGAATGTCCAACCCAACATCTAGGGTCAAATGTCAAAGAACAATCTAAAGTCAAAGTTCAAAGAGTTGTCTCCAAAGATGCAAAAGCCAATTTAGGATAAGATGCAAAACACTCGAGGGGCACAGCTGGGGAATACCCAGAAGGAGTCGGAAAAATCCTTTGCTGCAGTCCAGCTGTAACCTCCCCTGACTGCATTATCTACTTGGGAACTTTGCTCAGGCTGGCTGGAGATCCCTGACACTGAGGTGTCCCCTAGCTGGAAAGCACTGAAGAGAAAGCTCAGTGTTGGTTGGTATGAGTTTGATGAATCAGGAAGAAACTCATGTTTTGGTGAACACACACACACACACACACACACACACACACACAAATACACACAGACTCAAAGAAATTAGTTAATTGTATTACTACTTTGATGTTGTAGTCATCTTTTTCTGAATTACAATCAAATTGAACTCTTGGTTTTCTATATGCTAAAAGAACCTTTGGGAAAGAACTTTCTACAGGATATCTCAGGGATGGCTTGTCCTAGCTGGGCTGACAGGTACCTTCAACATTTTGATCACACATCTGGTAGTTGATGGTGGCTGCTTGCTGACACCTCAGCTGAACTGTCAGCTAGGACGCCAGCATGTGGCCTCTGATGTGGTCTTACACATAAGCTGGCTTAGGTTCCCTCACAACCCAGAGAATGAGTTATAAGCTTATGGACTTTGAGACAGCAAGACACAGTGCATAGTATTCTTTTGATTAGTTTCAGAAATAATACAGCATCACTTTTGATGTATTTGATAGGTTGTGGCAGTTGAAAAGTCTGTCCAGGTTCAAGGAAAGGGGAACAGGCACTGCCCCCTAATGGGAGCAATGGCAAGGTCCAACTAGAGAAAAAAATGTGTGATATGGGATGCAATCATCTTGGAAAATAAAAGCTGTCTCATCAGTTTACCAGGAGGGAGAATACGGCCAATTTCCAAAGAGTAGAGGAATAGAAAAGAATCATGATGTTTTTAAAATTATTTTTATTGCCGGGTGTGGTGGCGCATGCCTGTAGTCCCAGCACTCGGGAGGCAGAGGCAGGTAGATCTCTGTGAGTTCAAGGCCAGCCTGGTTTACATACTGAGTTCCAGGACAGCTCCAGCTACAGGGAGATCCTGTCTCAAAAAGACCCCCCAAAATTATTTTTATTGATTCAAGAATTTCATACAATGTATTTTGATCATATTCAGACCTCTTCCCCCTTCTTTACTCCCACCTTGCCACCCCTGCCCTGACTTCATGTCCTCTATTATTATTTGTCCTTTTTTAAAGGCCTATAGAGTCTAATCTGTGTTTTCAAAGAGCTCTTAGGCGTGGGTGTATCCCTTGGAGTCTGGTCAACCCACCAGGCATCATCCCAGTAAAAAGGAAAGAAAAAAATAAAAGCAAAAAATGACTCTCCCTCTCCCAGCATCTATCAGTTGCCAACAGATCCTCTACTAGAGCTAGGGCTTTCCGCCCACCTCCCCCATTCCTGATGGGCCCTGTCTGGCTTGGGTTTGCACAGCTCTTATGCATGCTGTTATAAGTTTTGTGGGTTTACATGTGCAATTACCTTTTGTTGCCCAGATAACAGCTTCCTTGTATTCATCTACTTCCTCTGCTCTTACAATCTTTGCATCCCCTCTTCCACAATGATCCCCAAGTCATAGGAGGAGAGGGTACAACATAGGCGTCCCATTTAGAGCTGAGCACAGTCTCTTATTCTCTGCACATTGACCATTTGTACATTTCTGTAATTGCCATCTGCTGCAGGAAGAGCCTTCTCTAGTTGAGAGATGTACTAATCTATGGGTTTAAGAAAAAGTCAGTATGCATCAATTTAACAGTCTGTCCATTAGAATGATTTTTAAACATGGTCAAGGTCCTAGTGTCTCGTGTTTATAATTCAAGAACTTGAGAGGTTGCGACAAAAGGACTGCCATGGATTTGAGAACAATCTGGGCTACACAGTAAACTCCATGCCAGCTTAGGTTTCAGTCTCAAGAAGCCAACAACACAGAAACAAAACTCAACAATACAAGCAGAAGGAAAGAAAACCTTGTCGTTAATACACTAGTAGACTTTTTAAATTTCCTTACCCAGCAGAATTTCACACACACACACACACACACACACACACACACACACACACA
>NW_008329288.1:179679-181926 GCF_000622305.1 Nannospalax galili
TTCAAATGGTGCACATAAACTCACACAGGCACACAGACACACAGACACACACACTCTCTCTCTCTCATTAAATCAATATGACCTTTCCCCTAGTTCCATAATGGGAAATCTCTATCCTCACTAATTGATGGTCCATTGTTAAGATTTCATTATTAGAAGACAGGTTGGCTTGAAAACAGGTGCTTAAAAGGATTATGAACTCATGTCTACTTGAAGACCATAGAAGCAAGAAGGTCGGATTTGCAGCAAAGGGGCTCAAACATGTGATGAAGGTAGGTGGAGGGAGGTTAGATAACCAAATCCCTTAAAGAGAAACTAGATACATTAGAACTCACTGACCTACTCATCATTCTGTTACAGTTACTGAAGGGTTAAACGACTTGTGGTCTGTGTTTACAGCTACCTAAGCAAAGCTAGTGTCCTGGGAGAGAGCAACAGGATGCTGACCACCTCCCCTCAACGCCTGTGAGTCTCTCAACCTCTTCATCTCCCGCTTTGCTTTCTAACCGGCTAAGCGCTGTCCCTCTTGTCCCTTCATTCCAGGTCTCTCCATGAGCCATCCCCGCTCTACCTCAGAGCTTCCCACCTCTCACTCTCAATGCTCCTCAAACTTGTGGAGACTTCTGTTTTCATCAGCTCCATCACCATTGCCTTTCTTTCTCTGTTTATGCAACATGGCTTACTCTCTTATTGCCAATGACAAATTGTATGTTCCATGTTATCTTTTTACTGAAATAATTTTTGCCAATGCCTGTAAGCTCTGATTTTCCCTCTTTTAACAATTCATTATTCTAATAGCTTAGTATTTGGGAAACAAACACCAGGGGGAGTCCTTTATTTCTACCCTCTCACATGCTTTCAAGAGACAGTGTTTGGATGGAGGGAAAGAAGAGACCTGCATACCATAACTAAACAAATCAGCTAATATTTCAAAACAAAATCTGACCACATGAATTATTTCAAACAATATCTGAAAAAACAAGTTTGCATATTACTGCAAAAGGAAAGTTCAGGGTTCTGTGCTTCCCTCGCCAAGAGCACAGGGGACAGGCTGAAGCTTCCAGCGGAAAAGATGAAAACGTCCCTGTTCTTGACATTTCTATTTCAAGTTGGGAAGCCTAACCCCCATCACCAAGGAAATACAGATGTCTCAACCTTTATGCCTCCTGTACAAATTTCTCAGCATTTATCATCTGTCATTTATTCTTGTTTCCAAGGCATCCCTGGGAAAGTTTTCACTTTTTCCTAATTTTATATGAAAAAGAATGACAGTTATGATACATGGATGGATAGGGTAAAGTAAAAAAGAGTGAAGTGGGAAATTTCTTCAATGCAGCCTTCCCTTACGGTAGATGCATCTCTGTGTTCGCACCCAGGCATCACCCCACAGCGGCAAGTACAGAAACACTCACAGTGAAAGTGGTAATGCTCAACAAACTTGATGAACATCCTCAGTTAAGCTTGAAGAACACTCATCTCTAAGCGAAAGTGGCCTTCCTCTGGAATCTCATAAGAGACATTCATCTTCTTCCAAGATGGAAAATGAAATGACAGCATATCCCAAAAGGTCATTAAGAATCAGCAGTGAATCCCAAGCCCTGACTTCAGATCCTATTTGACTTTCTTATTGGATGTCCTGATTCCTGCACAGTTGCTAAGCATCAGATACAAATCCTGTTTCTGTACCAAAGTCGGTACACACTGGGAACTTGTCCCCTTAACTGTGCACTTAAGGGAAATCTACAGCCTTCTCCCTTTCAAGATCTGCTGTCTTCCACATTGACTTCCATATACTAAATCTGCCACTCTCCAGGATCGTAGAGGAGTAAGTGGACTACAAGCCCTCGTACTGTGCCTGCTCTGTCAGTCCATGGTGGCTGGCCCTTTTAACTGCTTTAAAAATCATAGCAAGTCATTGAGGCATTGCTGCCCCTTCCAGGCCAATGTGGCGCTGCACACTTGTCCATTAACATTGCAGCTGCGCAGCAGATTGGATGCATTGTGCTCCGGCTCCTGGTTTAAGCATCCACAAGTCACTTCTGGAATTAGGGGCTAGCTGGCATTGCAGCAGCAAGCTTGTATTCTGTTTACAGTCATTTCCCAACACAGAAAACACAGTCTTTTCTCTGTCTGTGTAGACTGGCTGACTGAAAATAGATTTTCGCTAAGTTGGGAGATATTTAGATATCCTACATAGCTCTAGAACAACAAAAAAAATCCTAATTACAGAGGCTCTCCACTGAAATA
>NW_008329288.1:181952-198723 GCF_000622305.1 Nannospalax galili
TAGATATCCTATAGCTCTAGAACAACAAAAAAAATCCTAATTACAGAGGCTCTCCACTGAAATAAAGAAAAAGTGATAGTCTTCATCAACTCTTCCAAGGAAAGAAACCAATAACTTCCTCAAATAAAATGTGGTTTCATAAATATAAGGCTCTTGGTTGGTTAAAGTAGATCCTGAAATCCTTCAGAGAGCAAGAACATTTTGTAATTCTTTATGTACCATTCAACATAAGACATATGCCTAATAAGGATGTTTGGTTTTAATCTATCCTGAGGAATACATTCTCACTTTACATAAATATATCACAGATATCTTTGTATACATCTTTTAAAGATTTTAGGATAAGTACAGAAGCTATTTCTGGTTTTACTACACATCTTAAATGTAAAAATGAAACGCTTTTGACACAAAGGCTGAGTATATTCCCAAGCCCTCACTGAGGCTGGAGTGTTTGGCCCCACATGAATGAATAAGACATGACATGGAGGGTCTTTGACTACAAAATAACTGATAGCAGATGAAAGAGTAAGGCTGAAGGCAGAAAGTACTTGTCCCAGGTCTAAGGCTGAAAGTTAATCACACTTACCCCATTTCTAAGTTTGGAACAAGATGAGATATAGCAGAGTCAGTGAGATGGAGGAAAAAGTCTGCCTTATTACTGGTAAAACACACTTAAGAACTCTTCAAACATGTCACTACAACTAGGTTTGCTAATATGTTCCCTAAGTGACACACTCACCCAAATGTCACATCACAGACAGCCATAAGCTGCTACCATAGGGAAGGACAGGGAACTCATTTGTCCTGGAAACAGCTTAGCTAGTTGTCTATCACTTCTGGCTACATGTTAGAATCTACTCTGGAACTCTAAAAGTAATCAATGCCCAGAGTTACCTCCACCCAGATGAACTATAAACATCCTCTCTCGGGGAGGCAACGAGAATCGACCAACTTTTAAATATTTTATTTGTTATTGTTATTTTATGTGTATGAGTGTACATGTATGTAAGTGCACCCAGGTCATGCAGTACCCATGGAGGCCAGAAGAGAGTGTTAGATTCCCTGGAACTGGAGTTATAGATGGTTGTTAACTGCCATATGGGTGCTGGGAATCAAACCTGAGTCCTCTGCAAGAGCAAACAGTGCTCTTAACTGCTGAACCATCTCTCCAGTCCCAGAACTGCCTATCTTTCTAAAAGCTCTTAATCAATGGCATAGATTTGAAAACGATCACCAGATTAATCCAAAGGCCACAGAGAGGTCATTGCTAAGAGCCACATCCCTGATTCCTTCTCCCAAGCTCACCAATCACAGGGTTTGTCTTCTCAAGGGGTTTCATAAGGAATGGAAGAGATCAGTCACCATCTAGGCCTAGGCTTCTAGAGCCCAGCATACTTTGGAACAGGTAGACTAGCTCAGCAGAAACATACCTACCACACCTAGTCCAGTGATGGGGCATCCTTCTCTTTTCAGCTACATTTGGCATCTGGAAGGGAGTGCTCAGATGGTGGCTGTACCTGGAATTTAGGATTCGTATCTCAGGAATAGGAAAGCCCTCTCATTCTTTCATCTCACGAATCTCACCGGGGCAGCAAATTGTTCTATCTTGTCTTTGCCCAGACATTTATGCACTGTGGAAAGCTGAGATTTAATTCTTCATTCCCTCTGGCAACTGGATATCAATTCTGGGCAGCCAGTCAACACATCAGGAATCTACTAAAGCAAATGACGTTGCCTCTCCACAGCAGGCTGACCAGTAACCATCTAGAATTCATTACTGCTCTAGTTTGTTTACACTTGCTAGCAACAAAAAGTGCTGTGAATTGTTTGGACATACTTCTTTCCCTATAAATTAGTTTCAAACTATGCTTCAAATCAATAGGCCAGCTGCAGGAGGCTCTGCTTCCTTCCTGTCCCTTCTTTGGGCAGTGGATATGCAGGCTCCTCCCTTTATAGACATAGCCAGTCAGAAGTAAGGTTCTGAAGGTAATAGTTTAATTTAGGCAAACCCCCTTTCACCTGAGAACACTTCCCTTTATTTTCAAAGGCTAATTTTAGCTTTCCTTTCACTTGATTGCTAATTAGCAGTGTCACCTATGTCTTTACCTTTAAACCTCTGTCCTCCCTTTCTGATCAGAAGACACTGAATAAAAGAAAATGAATGGAGAACTTTGAAATAAAGCTTTAAAATTAAAATCACATGTCAAGTATCGATATGGCTACAGCATGGCTGTTGCTTATTGTTTCATTTTTGTTCTGTCCACATCGAGCCAGTATCATCTGTTAAGGTCACATGGCAAATAGTTTAAGCAGTAAAGCTAGAGTGATGTCTCAGTCCTGACTTCTAGCATAAATCCCACCTGAACTTAGCAAGTTGACACAAAGAGCAAGAGTAAGAAAACTGAAGATTGGGAACTCTGAACATTGGGCTATGTTCCCCTGTCTAAGGAGAGACCTCCAAAAGGCCAGGGATTATAATTCACTCTATCTTTGAATCTTCTTAGGAGAAGCAATAAAGAAAAGTAAATATTCAGCTATGTCCTTAAGACCAGATAAGTTTATAGAGGCTCTAGAAACAAGCTGGAAGTTTGATAGTGTATAGGAACCGACCAAATTCCCAGGCAAATGATGGAACACAAGTAATGAGTGCAGCATGCTAAATGAAGGCCCTCCACATGGCCTGCTACAGAAGCCAGGGGTGGGAAGGGCTGATCCACAGACGAAGGAGATGTTTTTCCCTTCTGGCTTGTGTAGCTCTAATTCTAGTTCCATTCATATGAGTCTCTCATTTTAATTGGAATCATTTGAATATTGCCATTTTACCTCTAGACCTTGAAAATATACCAAATTCAAAAAAGATGTTGGGCATGGGGGCAAGAGCCCTTAATCTCAGCCCTTGGGAGGTCGAGGCAGAGGCAGGCATATCTCTGTGAGATCAAGGCAAGCTCGATCCACACAGTGACTTTCAAGTGGGCTGGGACTAGGGAGATCCTGTCAAAAAGAACAACAACATCACTTGCCCACAACACTTCTTCCAGACTGATCACCACCCTCAATGTAACTAGGACCACAGGCCTCTGTGGTAATAAGCCAGATGTTCCCTTCCAGAATCTTCCCTTTCTTTCCTGTGAAATGAAGGTAAATTCTATAAATAAATACCTTGCACAGCAGTGGGGCTGAGGACACTGGATTTAATGCCATCAACTATTTAAAGAAATCTGGACAAGATGTTGAATTTGTCACAGTTCTCCAGAGACACAGATCTAATAAGATATATATAGGGAGAGAGCATAAGCAGCTAAAGCTAAATGATAGCTAGATAGATGATAGAAAGAAAAATAGATTAGATAGATAGATGATAGATAGATAGATAGATAGATAGATAGAAGATAATAGATGATAGATAGATGATCAATAGGTAGGTGATAGATAGATGATAGCCAGATGATAGATAAATGGATGAGAGATAGATGATAGACAGATGATAGATAAGTGATAGATGATAGGTATATAGATAGATAATAGATAAATGATAGCTAGATAGTAGATGATAGATGATTGTAGATGATAAATATGTAGATAAATGATAGATGATATTGATAAATGGATTGATGATAGATAGATAGATAGATAGATAGATGATACATAGATAGATGATAGATAAATTGATTCATTCATTAAAGGAATTAACACATGTGATTACAGAGGTGAGAAATATCATTATCTTCTACTTGTAGATTTCCAGGTGACTTCTCACATCTGGTTAGGGTAGATCTTCCTTAATCAGTTAATTCAAATGTCAATGTCTTCCAGAATCACCAACAACAAACAACAAGAATTAATACTTTGTCAAATATCTGGGAATCTCTTAATCCAGTTAAAATTAACCATCCTGCCAGGCATGGTCTTTAATCCCAATGCTCAGGAGACAGAGGCAGGTGGACCTCTGTGAGACTGAGGTTAGCCTGGTCCACATAGTTCCAGGCCAGCTCGAGCAATAAAGAAACCCTGTCTCAAAAAACAACCAAAAAATTAACTGTCTCTATCACTTCACCCACATCTAAAAGGATAGAAATACTAAGCCATGAGCCAAAGAACATAGAAATGAAAGTCTATGAATAACAGGGAAGGAAGACAGAAGCTAGGCACCATGCTTTTGTTGTTGTTCAGCTGAGTTCCTCCGAGAGGGTCAGTAATCATCTACAATATATCAGGGAGGGTGCTAGCACGCAAAGACAACATATTAAGATGGGCCTGAGAAAATGGATTAGTGGTTAAGATCCCATACTGCTCTTGCAGACGACCCAACTTCAGTTCCCAGCACCCACATCAGATGGCTCACAGCTGCCTATAATTCCAGTCCAGCAGATACCAGATCTTCTTCTGACCTCCATGGGCAATTATGCATACATGGCACACACGCAAACAAACACATACACATAACATTTTTTTTCTGTCTTTTTGAGACAGAGTCTCCCTGGAGCCCCAGCTGTCCTGGAACTCACTATGTAGACCAGGCTGGCCTTGAACTCACAAAGATCCACCTGCCCCTGCCTCCCGAGTGCTGGGATTAAAGGCATGTGCCACCACACCTGGCCTACACATAATTTTAAAAAGCAAGAAAATAATATTCTAAATATATAAAGATTGTGACCCTGCCATGCAGAAGTTCACAGTTAAACTCAGACCCTGTTAAGTGAGCATCAGCATCCAGGTAATGTGGAGGCTTGAAGGTGATGACAGTTATCAAGATGTCTTCATCATCTTCTTTAAAAGATATAGTCATTCAAGTTCTGGAATCATTTATATAATTTTGAGACAAAAGGGAAAGTTTAATAAGCATTCTGTCCCCAGATACAACACGACTATTAACAAAGATGAAGAAGTAAAAGCAAAGACCAAACTGAAGAACAGTATCAATATTTAATCACAACAGGGGAAGGGTTGCTGAGGCTAAATGCAATTGAAACAAAGTGTCCTGATTCTCAGGGATCGGTGGGAGGTGGAAGAAAGACCCGTTAACTAGATGTCACAACTACAGAAATATTTCCTAAGTGGCTTGTGTCCATTATGACACACTAGAACAACACCCTGGAAAGGTTTAATGTGTGCAGGGCAGAAAGATACCTTAGTCAGTATTGCCTTGTGTGAAAAATCAGTCTGTCAGACATGCAATGCAGAAGCATTTTCTTTCTACAAAATAGATAGCATAGAAGAGTAATCTAGCCAGCATACTGATAAAGGGAAATAAAGTGTCTGGGAAAACTCTTTGAAATACTCAATAGCTAATTTGGGAATTCTAGACTCCTCATACTAGAGAGACAAGGTAAAGACATTATTAAAGAACTCTAATCCATGAGTACATTGTGGGGAGGATGAACCCTTATTTTCATAATTGCTACTTACCTCAGAACTTGTAGTCATGATCTCAGAGGACATTTACAGAAGTCAATACTATCACTGTATTCCAGAGAGTGTTGTTTTGGGGTTTCTGCTTCTTACAGAAGTGCCACCTTCATAGCAGCCCCTCCCAAACTCCAGCTTAATAAACAGGCCCTTCTTGCACACTGTTATTAAGCTGGGGTTTATGATCCCTTTTCCTGGTCATCAAATTAGTAATTTTGTCAAGAATTGGTCAAGTGCTACCAATATTCTTTATTATTTCCTTTTCTGGATGTCAGTTCCTACTTGTAGTCCAACTCTGATGCCTATGTATGTGTGTGAAGCAGATGAAGGATGGATGGATGTGATAACATCTCAAACAGAACTGCCATTTTTCTGCGTTCTTTAACTAAAGCCAGATTCTTGACACAGTCAGAAGCTGGCATCTCCAGGTAAAACCATGTATGCATCTGCAGGTCACAGTTATTTCTTTATGCCTTTGGCATCACCTGGCAAAGCAATCTAGAGATGCCTGGCAGGTGACTCCCCAGTGTAAGGCACAGAATCTTGGGAGACGGTCCCTCTACTGCCCTCTCATACTGTAAGACATATACAAGCACACCTATAGACTAGCAGAGGATCCCATGACCCAAAGTTCAAGTAATGTCAAGTGAATCAGTAGTAGAGTTTGATATCGCTATAACTTTTCTCTTTTCTGGAGTTGTGCTGTGATGTGATACTCAAATTATGCAGTCAAAATCATGCTTTGCAACCTGCTGGACCAAAGTTATTTAAGGATTGTTTTTTTCCCAAGAAAAAGAAAAAAATATCTAACAAAAAGATACATACGTACATGTTAACACAGTTCACTTCAGTAATTGAAATGAGCTCATTTCTACCATTGCAAACACTGAGACGTTTGGCAAGACACAAAACTTTTTGTTTCTATATTTCCCCATCTGCAAAACATTTCCCCATCTGTAAAGAAACGAGGAAAAGGTGATCTATGTACCTTACACATTGTACATGCTGCCAAACAGACTGAGGAGTTGAGAATATAGGACACATTTTAAAGGTATTTTTAAATTAAAGTTGGTGAACATTTAGAAAAATGGAACTAAAAGTTTCCTTTAATTATGTAATGGAAAAAAATTCTGCTGGAATATATTTATTGAGTTCTTAATGCATGAAGTATTTACATAGATGTTACAAGGATTTAATAGGTACTCATGAGACAGAAAGGGAGGGAGGGAGAGAGAAAGAGAGAGAGGGAGAGAGAGACAGAGACAGAGACAGAGACAGAGAGACAGAGAGAATATGATAACATGGCTTTTATTAAGAAGTTACAGTCTCCAGAATCTTTGGAATATTACTGGTAATTCCACAAAACTATGTAATCTTTCCTGCCTACTTACTCCAGCACTGGGGTTTTTCAGGGTGTCCTCTGACAGATGCTATATCTTCTCCACCAGCAAATGACCCATCAGAATTCAGAAATGTGTGTGGTCTTACTCTTGGGCAGACTGAGTAGTGGGAATAGTACTCCAAGATTGTCAGATAAGATAGGAACAATGCCTTTGAAAGGCAAGATGGTGCAAGAATCTGTAATTTGGAATTGAGTTTAGAGTAGAGTTTTCCAGAAAACAATCAGAGATTGCTTGACAAATAATTCAATCATCTGGTTTTATAGAGACCTTAGGCATGATGTAATCCAATTCCATATTGTTACAGATTAGGTTACAAAGGCTCAGGGAAGTTAACTCACCTGCCAAGTCACATTGCTAATAAATGAAAAAGAAAGAAATCCTATTTTGAGCTGGCTCCAAATCCTTTATCTTTTCTTACCATAATAAGCAGCCTGCTTGGGACCAAAATTGTCTGCCTGGGTCTGACACCAGCCTAAAGTTTTTATCCCCAGCATTCCCTGATGGTTTATCAGCACATTGATTCCAGGTCTCCACTTCAGAGTCCTTGTCACTAGGAAATCAGCTATCATAATAAAGATAAAGGCTACTAAGGACATTGGTGATGAGCAATGGAAGACGAATAAAATTAATTCAAGGCAAACATGCTAGTAACATTGATAAGATACAGATTATTAGGCAAGAATGGTCTCTATCATATAGGTATAAGATGTTTGAGGCCACCTTCTAAATCATAGTGAAAGCTATCTCATCAGATAAGGTCATCAAGAAAGAGAAAAGTCTCAACTTCCCTGAAGGACTTCATCAAGTCTGTACAAAAAAGTACCTGGAAGAGGAGACTAGCAAACACTGAGCAGAGACAGAAAGGTAAGGACACTACAGTGTCACAAGAGGTCACTGAAAATGCAGAAGTTAGGTTTGATTAGCTTAAAGTTTGTTGAGAGCTAAAAATTTCCAGTGGATCCTTCAGAAGGAATGGTGTTGGGAATATTATGATGGGTGGGGTGGGCAGTAGAGGTCAAACTCAGGTGGGCAGAAGAGCAAAAGAGAAAATATTATAAGTAAATATATTGAAATGGGAAAGAAATGTCAGAAGAATATGAGTTGTAGGCCATAAGTCTTCCGAAAATCCATAGAATTATTGAAATATCTTATTTCAAATATTTTAATAATATTGTTACACGGGACTGTCCTCTAAGTCAGACAGACACCCTCTTCCAGAGTTCAGCTGTACCTGCTGCCAAAGACCATCACAGCTGGGCTTGTTGGTTTCTGACCCCCCAACCCAGACATAGAAGGAAGATCAGGGAGAATTATGGGCACTTCACCTGAATTTCCAGCCATACCACCCAACCCCAGATCGGAAAATCAGCCCTAAGTGGATGTTGCCTCAGGGAAAGGCTTGTGTATGCAGGCTCAGAAAGAATAAGGGAGGTGCTCTCTCTTTAAGCAGTGATGGGGAAGCCATCATCCAAGCTTGGATGAAGAGTTTCTGATGTGGTCTTATACTCCTGTCAGTAATGCCTTATACTCCTGTCTATAAGTAAGCTAAATAAACTCATTGGATTCCCAGAGTGCACTTTGGTGGAATACACCTTATTTTGTTCTTGGGATTAAGGGAGGAGACAGTGGATGTTATTTACATCTCTCCTCTAGGGAGGGAGTTTTAGCAAGAAATGCATAATAGTACTGGAAAATGAGAAGGGGTCATTAATGGACCTGAAATTAGTGAAAAACATTTCAAAAGTGGGAATCAGATAGAATTAAGTTGAAGATTCCCAAACCCAGCTCATTTGGGAGAAGGCTGGGGTGTAAGGTGAAATAGGCCCTAGGTAGTCCCAAGCTATAAGAGGGTGATGTCACAAAAGGAGGCAAGCAGAATGGAAAGCGTATGATTGTATTGTTGGCCTCCCCAACTCTCCTACCTGCCCCCACACTTAGGTACCACCAAGGGTCTTTGTCTGGTGATCCAAAGAGGGAAAATGCACCAACTTGCCACACAGTGGCTGTCAGACATCCATCCAGCAGCAGTGCCCTTCCATCATCACAGAAGAGCCACATTGTAAGACATGCCAGAAAGAAATTTGTCATGAAATAACAGGATCTGAGGAAGAGCAAGATGAAAAAGACAGACATTTCAACAGCACTCAGCAGATGGAGATACTTTTAAAATATCAGCATGGTCAGACAGACTTTGTGGCATGAGGTATCTAGCACAATCAAAATGCTTAATTAAGAGCAATGGTAAGGAATGCACAGAGTAGAGCCCACTGTGGAAATGATGCATGAGCCAGAACATGCAGCTGAGTTATCCCCCCAGTACAAGAAGAATTAGGAGACAAGGGGAATAGATTCAGAATATTTAGCATATATTTAACATCAAATTCAGAAGGAGAAAAGTAAAGAAATTTCACAACAGCAAGGAATAATGGAAGTCTAATACCTTACAGAGATCCTTTTAAAGATAGCCTACAAAACACTGAGGAGAGAGGATTCATCACTAGTCACACTTATTTCAAGAAAACAGTAGAGAACGTCTCTAAAGCAATAGTAAAAATAATTTTTGAACAACAACAAAAAATGCTTTTCCTAGTCATGTTAAGGGAACTGAACACAGATCTTCAGAAATGACGTCTCTAAAATGTTGCTACTCTGAGTATCTATTATTAATTCGAGCGAATAAAAAGCAAAGAAGATTGCATAAAGATGGAAGACTGGCCTCCTACAGCTACTTTTCTTTCCCTCTAAAATCTCACTGAAAAAATAATAAAGGTGCTTTAGAAGCAAACCTCTCCAGAGCCCGGGAAGATGAGAGAAGAAAACGATAACTGAACTGAAGATGGTGTAAATCAAGCGCACAACGAGGAAAACAGTCGTGAGGCTTGAGAAAACCAAATGCCAAACAAGCAGGAGGAAATCCAACAGCAAGTAGTTTATACCAGATCCTCCACAAGACTCAGTAATTGCTGACATCAAGCATGCCAGAAGCAGGATGGAAGGGTAAAAGCTAAATTAATGAAGATTGGTTGAAAACCTGTTTAAGAAGTCGTCAAATCCTCTCACTGACTCAGGTTAACTCGTTGATAGTCTTTCCATCACCCTGTCAAAGGCCTGGAGGTTTGTGTTTCGGGAGAATAGAACAGCAGCTGTCTACACCGGTGCATACTGGTTCAGTTAGCACAGCAGTCAGCTGGATGAAACTACTGTATTTAAACGCATTCATAGATAGTGGATAACAACCACCCCAGGTTCATTATTTTCTTTTAGATAGCTTTTATGTTGGCATACAAAGTGATGGGTTTCATTATGGGGTTTTCATACATATATCATTATACTTTGATCTAATTAATTTCCTTCCACCCACTGCCCTGCTCCATTCCCCCACCCCTATAGCTTGCCTTTTATTGTTTTGTGTCTTAATGTGCAAGTTTATTAGACACCGTGTGATCATTTGATTCATTATACACTGTGTAATGACCAAATAAGTTAATCAACATTTCTGTATCAAACATTAAAACAAATTTTGGTTAACAAATAATACTTATTTAACACATTTTATATATTTAATGTATTTAGGGAGTACAGTAACTCACAGTGAATTAGAGCAATTGTTTCTATGTTCTTATTAATTTTTGTATAGGGCCTCTGAGCGCCTTCCTTCTAGTATGTTTTCTTTTGTTTTGGTTTGGTTTGCTTGGTTTCTGGTCTCACTATATAGCCTGACTGGTTTGGAACTCAAGAAACCCCTACCTCTGTTCTCCAAGAGCTGGGATTACAGGTTTGAGCTATTGTGCTTACCTTCCTCTTTTCTAGTTATTCATAAAATGCTTGATAGGTCATGCCTACACTATATATCACTAGTACTTATTACTTTTGTATAACTATTTTTGAGTACCTTTGACCTAACACCTCACTATAGCACCTCTGGCAGGATCCAGTTAAGCCAACACTAGCCTAGAACCTAGAGGAAGCTCCAAACCTTGTATTGTTCAGGAGAGGAGGGGAGGGATAAGAACAGCAGAGAACAAGCAGTAGGAAAGGAGAAGGTAATAATGTCAGTCAGACTCTTCCTCTTGTGATTGAATACTTGATATAAACAACTTAGGGGAGAAAATATTCTTTCAGGCTCACAATTTCAGAGGTGTCACTCATAGTCCTTACCCCCATTGACTCAGTTCATGCTGAGGCAAAACTACAAGACAGCATGTTGTATGATACTTTTTCTGGGGAGATATGAACAAACATCCCACCCCAGAGTGGGAAGTGGTGACAGACCAAAGTAACAACATCACTAAAGTCCAACATGGTGAACCAAGTAGTTTATTTGGGTTACTTACAGATGTATGGGTGAGGGGATACTCACAAGAGTACAGATGACTCAAAGGTATCACCAAAAGCCCACCCTAGTATGGGTGATAGCTCATGAAAGCTGGAGCTCTCTGAAGGACTTGTAGACAGCTCAACAGCTGGAGAGTCTCTTCTCAACTGTCTTACTTGCTTATATAAGCTTGAAGAGGGAGGAGCCCTGTATATCTGGTAGATTTCAAAAACTTCCTGAAACCTATGAAACTTCCTGAAACTTACTTCCTAAGTCTTAAGGTATCTCCCTTTAGAACTTCCTGAGCCTTTTATTTTAATTTTTTTATGTCTTTTTGAGACAGGGTCTCCCTGTAGCTCCAGCTGGCCTGGAACCCTCTATGTAGACCAGGCTGGCCTTGAACTCACAGAGATTTGCTTGCATCAGCTCCCAAGTGCTGAGCTTAAAGGTGTGTGCCACCACTCCCAGCAGAACTTGCTGAGTCTTAACAAGCTCCTCTCAGGAATAGAATTCCTCAATTTGGAGGAAATTATTATACAGTACTCCATACCTTCTGTCAGCTCGGACATTCTATTGCCTTTTCTGCAATGTTCCCTGAGCCATGTAAGCGATGAAATAGATGTCTCTCTAAGGCCAAGTGGGCCACTATGCTACATCATCATTTGTTCTCAGGATCTTCACTGGTAGTTATGAGCCTCATGATGGATTGTGGTTGACAACAACAGTGATCTATGAGCATTAGCACAAATATTTAGAAAGCAGTTTAACAGGCATATCATATCCATTTAACAAAACAATAATAGCTTCTTGACCACTTGAGCCTATGACTTCGTGTTTCACTAAATTTTTCTCTCTCCATTAGGAGACCTGCCCTCACTCACTCAGGGTCTCTTGGTCCTGATGCGGACTGACAAACCGACATAAGACATTCTATGTGGATTTTGCATAGTTTATGACTTTTGGGAGGGGGGTGACTTACAAAGGCATGGATTTTCATAGGCTTTTCCTTTTCCATATTTGAAACCACAAGCCTTCCAAGTCCCAAGGCCCACAGTCTCTGACAGCTTTTAGTGCTCAGCCGTTCACTTGCCAATCCCAGTTCTGTTCTTTCTGCCCAATAGGGAGGCAGCTCCACCCCTTTTCCCAGTGTGCTCCATGTTGCCCACACTTGCACCTGATCAACTCTAGCTTTTCAAAGGAATTTCTGGGTTACATGTCCCCAACCACATTTTTGTCCCAGCTTACAGTACCAGATATAGTATCCCTCCTGTGTCTAGGGGTGGGAAGATGGCTCAGTGGCTAAGAACACTGGCTGTTCTTACAGAAGACCCAGATTCAAGTCCCAACACTGACATGGAAGCTAGAAACCACCCAAAACTCCAGTTCCAGGGACCCCAACACCCTTTTCTGTCCTCCCTTGGCACTTACATACATCCAGGCATAACACTTGTACACATAAAATAAAAATAAATAAATAAATTTTAAATTCTTCTTATGGAGTGGGTCTTAAAGTTAATCAGAAGGCAGTTGATTGTATCTAAAATAGCCTATGCTGTTACTACACGTACTGCATGTCACATCTTGTTTGGCATTTTGATGGTCCACAGGCAAACACAAAAGATGGCAGCTCTTCTCCAGCAGCCAGTATGATGCCTTCGGACACTATAGAAGCCAGACAACAGGCAAGGAATTTTCAGCTCAATTCCAGCTTGATATCCCCATGACTCACAGTCAAAGCTTATGGCGTCCTCAGCAATATGGGCTTATTGTCTAGTTCTGGTATGTAACTGACAGCAGTAGCAATAGCCTTTATGACTTGGGGGCCCAAGGTGCCTCCCTAACCAACAACCTCTAGAAAGATAGCCTACTCCTAGCACTGAGATTTTCATCCAATAAACTTTTGGCCTCTGGGAGTGCTCTTTCCCATTCTTGATGGCTCCCTTCATTTAAATTAAATGGTTGCCTTTAATGCTCTTCTGCTTGCTTTAACAAATCTATAAGACACTCAAGAGTGAGTGAGCATTATGCAATAAAATCATTTTGCAGAGAGTGAGTAAAATCTCTGAAGGCCTACCATTATCCATTCCAAGCGTCAGTTGGTCTTGGGAAGCTAAGATATTTAAAAAAATGTTAGCAAGGTCCAACACAACTTGAAAAGACCTTATCACTTTGTCAATTCTTTCATCAGAAGAGCAATACTGGGTTCAGCAGGATGGTTAGGGACTTTATTGGTCTTTATACTCCATAGTCATTCTCTCTGAAATATTCTACTTCTTAATCCTAGGGGACTCTCATGAAGCCTTTTCATTTTCCCAATCCTGATTAGCCCAGCTGTGTAGGCTAGCCCAGGGACAAGAAGGAATGGCACCTCCCCCTTGGGTTATGCTGGTGCCTACCTCCTATGGGCTACACCTTGCCTTTCTCCTTTGGGCTAGCAGATTCTTGGTTGGCACTGCATGGCAATTACAGTCAATGTTTTTCCACAGGCCACATCTGACTGCTAAGACTTCACTGGCAGAGCAAACAATCTCTACCCACAAGGAAGAAATAGACATAGTATATTCCGGAGAAAGTTACCCAACCTTAGATTAAATTTTAATACTTTTACCATCACTCTATATCCACCATCTGATATTTATTGCTTCTGATAACCCTGAGGACACTAGAAACTAAGGCATGACTGGTTCCAGCATCTATCCAAGAACCCAAATTTTTCACATTAATAGAAGACCATTAAGTCCACAATTCAACATGGGGCTTCCAGTCACCCTGAATGGCCTTTACCTGTAGGTGCCCCTGGTCAGTCTGTTATAGAAGCAGTTGGGGAGGTTCCCACCCCTGAAGACTTCATTCCTTTGCAGTGAGGACTTCAGTAGGTAATCACCCAAAACTTTCTGTTTTCTTTACTAATGTGGTGAACTGTTGATCAGTCCATAATGCCTTCCAATGACTCACTAATATCATGTTTGGTCTTCCACTAATTTTTTTGCTTATGGATTCTACCTTGATGCAAATCTAGCCATGTTTGATTCTGAGTGATAAAGAGAGGACCCTAAAGAGAACAGAAAACTGAAAACAGCATTGAATTCCGTATCCCAAAACTTTCCCACACCCTGCCATCTCAACTCTCAGGATTGCTCAGGTCACTCAGATCCCTGAACACCCCTGACCTGCAAGATCCTCCAGCCCAACTAGTGAGCTCTCTAATTCAATACTTCCCTGCACTCTGCCATCTCAGCTCTCAGACCTGCTTGAGTTGGTAGGATCCTTGCACGCCTCAGACCTTCGACCCCCACTCCCAAGATCTGTCAGTCAACTTATTCACTGGTCAGCCACTCAGCCCACCCAGCTATTCCTAGCACCTCAGACCCAAATTTTCCCCATTCCTAGCTAAATCACGATCATGTCTTATACCCTATTTGCACATAAACATAATGTGACCCCCCAAGGCTGAATACCAAGCACCACAAACTGGGAATAACCTGACAAGTTTGGGAAACAGCAAACAGTGACACAAACATCTATTCAAGAAAGATGGGATCACCTAACCATACCAAGAAACAATACCACTGACACAATTCAGATACCTAGGGCTCATAGAAAAAACACAAACAATAAGAGCAGCCAAGGCAATGTGTCCTCCAGGATTAGCAGCCAGGGCAATGTTTCCTGAGCATGGAAGCCTAGCAGATGAATAGAGAAATGATTTCAAAAAAGAAATTATAAATATGTTCAAGGAACTCAAAAAGGAAACGAATAGAAAATTGAATGAAGACCACGAAAATACAGACCAGCAACTGAATGAAACAGCTAAAATAATTCAAGTCACAAAACTGAATTCAATAAAGAGATAGAAGCTCTGAAGAAAAGACAAACTGAAATAAAAAGTGAAATAGAAATTCAGGAACTCAAACAAGGGCTCAGAAGAAAGGATCAAAAAAGGTTTGGAGGAAATGAAACAGAGGATATCAGATCTTAAAGACAAGACTAGGGAAATAAATCACCGAGTCAAAGAAAATGTCAATTCTAAATAATCCAGAAACGGAATACTCAAGAAGTCTGGGGAACTTTAAAAAAGCAAAATCTAGAAATTATAGGAATAAAAGAAAGTGGAAAATCCAGCTCAAAATCACAGAAAATATTTTTATCAAAATCATAGATGAAAGCTTCCCAAATCTAAGGAAAGTGAAAACTATCAAAGTACAAGAAGCACACAGAACATCAAGTAAACAGGATCAGGAAATAAACTCCCCCCATCATATAATAGTAAAAACACTAAATGTACAGAACAAATAAAATATATTGAAAGCTTTGAGAGTGGAAGACCAAATTGCATATAAAGGTAGACAAAGTAGAATAATAGCTGATTTTTAATGGAGATTATGAAAGACAGAAGGGCTTGGACCAATTTCTTTCAAGTAATAAAAGAGCACAGATTGCGGCACAGACTACTATATCCAGGAAAACTCTTTCTTGTAAATGAAGGATTAAAAAATACTTTCCACGAAAAAAATAGATTTAAGGAATTTATGTCCATAATGCCAGCTCTACAGTGAATACTGCATGGAACGCATGGGCCTAAAGAAAAGATTAAACATTCTCAAGGGGAAACAAAGAATCAATAAACTATTGCAGAATAGATACCAAAAGAGGCCTAAGTAAAAACTTTATAACCAACTATACCAACATAACAGTTATTAGTAAACATTATAGAGAGTCAATAATAACTCTCAACATTAGTGGTCTCAACTCCCCAACAAATAGATACAGACTAGTTGATTAGGAACCAGCACCCACCAATTCTCTGCCTCAAAGAAAAATACCTCACCATCAATGTGATCAACACCTCCTTAGGGTATAAAGGATGGAAAAAGAATTCTACGCAAACTGAATTAATAAAAAAGCAAGTGTAGCTATTCCAATATCTGACAAAATAGAATTAAAACTAAAATTAATCAGAAGAAATAGGGGTGGTCATTTCATATTCATTAAGGAAAAATATATCAAGAGGATATCACAGTCCTAAACATAAATGCACCAAACACAGGGGCACCAAATTCCATTAAAAAAAAGAAACTATTTTAGAGCTAAATTCACACACTGACTCAAGCACAGTAATATCAGGTGAATTCAATGCCCAACTCTTATAAAGAGACAACTCATCCAGACAAAAACTAAACAAAGAAACCCTGGAGTCCAATGACATCATGAATCAAATGGACATAACATTTACTGAAAGAACATTCTACCCAAACACCAAAGAAATACACTTTCTTCGCAGCACTGCACAGACCTTTCCCCAAAATCAACCATACATTAAAACACAAAGAAAGCCTCCACAAATTTGGGGAAATTGAAATATCATCCTTTATTCTATCTGACCACAAAGCAATAAAGCCAGATATCAACAACAACAGAAGTGAGAAAAAGCACCAAAACCCATGGGAACAACACACACAATGGAATGAAAAATGGGTCAAGCTAGAAAGGAAAAAGGAAATTAAAAATTTCCTAGAACAGAGTGAAAATACAAACACAACATACCGAAATCTATGTGACACGATGAAGGCAGTCCTATGAGGAAAAGGTATAGCACTAATTGCCAACATTTAAAAATTAGAGAGATCACATATAAATAACTTAATGT
>NW_008329288.1:198951-206523 GCF_000622305.1 Nannospalax galili
TAAGAACAAACAACTCTTAAAAAGAATCAGTGGTAAGAGATAAAATCAAGGCTAAATTAATGAAATAGAAATGAAAAAAATACAAGGAATCAATGAAATGAAGAGTTGGTTTTTCAAAAAATATTAACAAGACTGACAGATCTTTAGCTAAATTAACCAAAAGAAAGGGAAAGAAGGCCAAAATTAATAAATTCAGAGATGAAAAGAGAAACATTACAACAAATGCTAAGCTGGAAAATAAAAAAGAAATGGATACATTTTTAGATATGTATGGCCTACCAAAAAGACATAAGTAATTTTAACACACCTATAACAATGAGATAGATGCAGTAATTTAAAACTGCCCAAATAAAAAGATCCCAGGACCAGATAGATTCAGCACAGAAATATACCAAACCTTCAAAGAAGAACTAATACCAATACTCCACAAATTATTCTGTAAAACAGAAAATGAAGACACAATCTCAATATTACTCTGATACTAAAACCAAAGACTCAAACAAACAAAATCATAGGCCAAATTTTCTTATGAACATAGATGTAAAAGGTCTCAGTAAAAAACGTAGAACTCGAGAACACATCAAAAAATTATCGTCCATGACCAACTTGGCATCCTTGCATATGCAAACCAATAAGTGTATTCTACCACATGAACAGTCTCTAGTACAGAAAACACATGATCCTCTCAATAGATGAAGAAAAGGCCTTTGACAAAATCCAACATACATTCATGATGAATGTCATAGAGAATTTAGGGATAGAGTGGATATATCTTCACATAACAAAGGCAAAACTCAACAAGCCCACAACCAGCATCATACTAAATGAAAAAAAAAAAAAAACACCCTCAAACAATTCTCATTAAAATGAGGAACAAGATAAGGATGTTCACATTCTTCATTCCTGTTCAATATAGTACTTGAAGTCTTAGCAAGAACAATAAGACAAATGAAGAAGATAAAGGGGATACAAATCAAAAAATAAGAAGTCAAATTATCCTTATTTGCCTTATTTGCAGGTATACTGGATAGCTTTACTGCCAACTTGACACACTTGGGTTGAGAGAGCATCAATTGGGGAATTTCTTGTGTGATGTGTGAGGGCCCAGCCTACTGTGAGTGGTGCCACCCCTGGGCAGGTGGGCCTATGTTGCATAAGAAAGCAGGCTGAACAGGGGCCAGGGGAGCAAGCCAGTAAGCAGTGTTCCTCCATGGCCTGTGCTTCAGCTCCTGGCACCAGGCTCCTACCTTGGGCTCCCTGATGAACTGTCACCTGGGAGATGTAAGATAAATAAACCCTTTCTTCCCCAAGTTGGTAGTAGTCTGAGTGTTTTGTCACAGCAATGAAGAAATAAACTAGGACAGAAGGTGATATTATCCTATAATAGAAGACCCAAAAGACTTCACCAGACAACTCCTAGAGCTGATAAACAAAGTAGCAAATATATAATTAACATACAAAATTCAGTAGCCTTCCTCTAGATCAACAGCAAATATAGTAAGAAAAATATCAGGAAAAGGGTCTCATTCATTATAGCTTCAAAAAAAAGGCCCCACCTTGCAGAGGTCCGAGAGGAAGATACTGGGGCACAGCCTGACTTGTTTTAAAAGTCTGAAGGATACTTCCGCACCATGACCATCCTTAAGAAACACCCTGGGGGGGGGGGATTTCCAGATGCCTTTATAAGCTCTGTAACACCTGCAATAAATGAGTCCCTGCTTGACTAGGCTCCCTATTTGCACCTGAATGTTCCCGGTACTGGGGGTGGCATGGGCTGGCGAATGGCCTTACTCATCCCCAATCATCACTGCGCAGGGGTTGCTGGTTCGAAGCCCCCGCAGTAGTAAGTCTAACCAAGAAAGTCAATGACTTATATATAAAAATTTCAAGATACTAAAGAAATTGAAGAAGATACTAGGTGATGGAAAAATCTTCCATGCTCTAGGATTGGTCAGATTAATATTGTGAAAATGGCCAATCTACAGATTTTATACTGTATCGATTAAAATTCCAAAACAATTCCTTGCAGAAATTGAAAAACTATCAAATTTCATACAGAATCACAAAAAAACACAGGACAGCAAAAATAATCTGGAACAATAAAAGAATTGTTGGAGGCATTACCATTCCTATCTCAAATTAGCCTGCAGAGATATAATAATAAAAAACAGCATGGTAGCAACATAAAGACAAACATTGATCAGTGAAATAAAATTGAGGCCCCAGATTTAAATCTATGCATTTACATCCACCTGATTTTTGACCAAGGATCCAAAAATACAAATTGGAAAAAAGACCGCACATTCAACAAATGGTATTGGCCATAGCAGAAGGCTACATATAGAAGAATGGAATTAGATCCCTACTTCTCACTGTGCACAAACCTCAACTCCAAATTGATTAAAGATTTCAACATAAGTCTGGATACCATAAACCTGATAGAGGAGAAAGTGGGGACTACACCAGAGTTCATAGGCACAGGAAAGGACTCTTTTGAACAGGACTCCTGTAGCACAGGTATTAGGCCCACAATTAATAAATGGGACCTTGTGAAACTAACAACTTTCTGTACAGCAAAGGAAACCATTATTTCAGTGAAGAGAACCTACAGAATGGGGAAAAAAGTCTTTACTAGTTATATCTTTGACAGATGGTTATTAGCTACAATATGCCAATTTTAAAAATAAACAATAAACATCCAAAAAACAAACAAACCAATTAGAAAGTGAAGCAATAAATTAAACAGAGGCTTCTCAAAAGATGAAACAAAAATTTCTGAGAAGTACACACACACACACACACACAAAAAAAAAAAAAAAAAAAAAAATTAAAGTTCAACATCTTTTCCCACCATGGAAATAGAAATTAAAGTTACTTTGTGATTTCATCTTATCTCAGTCAGAACAATTAAGACCCAACAAACAAACACTGACAAATGCTTTCAGTGAAAATGGAACTATTAGTCACTGCTGGTGAGGGTGAGGAGTGGTGCAGTCACTATGGAAATCAATACAAAAAGCTAAAAAGAGACCTCTCACATGATCCAGTCATAACACTCTTGCCATATACCTAATAAACTCTGTCTACTTACTCCTGAGTTACCTGTTCATTCATGTTCACTCTATTCACAATAGCCATAAAATGCAAACAACCTAGATGTCTATAAACTGATGACTAGGTAATGAAAGTATGGTATATTCACAAAATGGAATATTATTCAGTCAGTAAGAAAAAAGGAAATTATGAAATTTGCAGATAAATGACCAAAACTAGGAACAATCATTAAAAGTGATATAACCCAGACCAAGAAATACAAATATCAAATGTTTAAATACAAATGTCCAATGTTATCTCTCACAAGTAGATGCTCATTTTGAATCTGTAGATATGTGTGTTTCAAGAAGAAAACCCATAGAAGTCAGGAAACTAGTAAGGGTTCTTGGAGTGGGGGCTGGGAGCTTCCTGAGACAAAAGAGAAAATGTAGTGATATAAAGAGGGAAAGAAGAATAATGTAGTCATAAGTGTTAAATTATGTGGGGAATGGGAGAGCAGGACGGACAAGGGAGTATGGGAGGAGTAACTAATACTGAAATGCTTTAGGAAAATTCATATAGAAACCTACCACTATAGAAATTTCTTAAATTATAGACATATACAATATGAGAAGAGATTAAATGTAGTTATCCTATAACAGAGGGACATTGCCCCTACCAGACACCAGACACTAGCAAATAAAAAGCTTATTGCAAGGAATGGAGCCCTTCTTTTGACGCTCTTGATCAGGTGTCCCATAGACTCTCAAACAATACTGGTCATTGCTGTTTCTTTTGGTTACCCACTAGAACTTGATGGGGAGGCCCTGTTGCTTAAGGTACTATGCACATGAATTGTAGAACAAACAAGCAGAAATCAAATTGGTACTGACCTCAAAGCTTCATCTCTACTAACTAGCATTCATAGGACTGGAAGGTGCTATGTGTGTTACTGGCAGTCAAAGGCAATCATCATCTTTAACCAGCTGTAAGCCCTACAAGCTACAGTAACAACTGCCTTGGCAAAATATGCCCAATGGTGCAATAGTGGCATGAATTGAAGTAACCAACCACTGTCTGATTGGATTTAAGCTCTGCTTCACAGCAGGCAGTTAATACCCAACATTATTATCAAGACAAGAACCTGTGACCATAGGGGAATAACAGTTGCTATCATTCTGCTAAATATACATAATATTAAATTGACTCACAATGGTTTATTGTTATACCTATAGATTAATACATCTCTCAACTCTGATCAGAGAAGCTTCTGGTGAGAGGATGCAACAGATAGCAATTAACAACAGAGGCCCACAAATATACAAGCAAATAATAAGAGACTGGAGAGTGCTCAGCCCTCAGTGGGGCACCTATATCACACCTTCTTCTCTAAGGCTCAGGGATTATTACAGAAGAGGGGAAAGAAAGATTGTAAGAGCCAGAGATTGTAGAAGAAAAACAGGAAACTGTGCTGTCTAGACACCACAGGGTAGTTGCACCTATGAACCCACATCGCTTATGACAACATGGATGAGATTTATGAAAGCCTAAGCCAGAGGGTGGCCCAGAATAAATGGGGGAGTTGGGCAGGAAGCCCTTTCCCTAGCTGAGAATCTATTGGCAATTGATAGTTGCCAGGCCAGAGAGACTAAGTCTTCCTTACTGGTGTGCTGCCTGGTAGGTTGACCAGACTCCAGAGCATAAACCCACACCCAAGAGCATGTGGAAGGCATGGAATGGAATCAATAGGCATTTAAAAAACATTAGGGAGCTGGAAAGATTGCTTAGTGGTTAAGAGCACTGGCTATTCTTGCAGAAGACCCAGGTTAATCACAGCACCCACAGGTCAGCTAACAACTATCTGTAACTCTAGTTCCAGGGGATCTGATGCTCTCTTCTGTCCTTCAAGGGCACTGCATGACACAGCTATAGTTACACACATGCAGGCATATACATATACATATAAATATACATAAAATAAAAATGAATTCAAGAAAAATTTTAATTTCAAAATCAATAAATATTTCAAATTTAAGATATCAAAGGACATATTAATGGGGCACATTAAATTGGGGGGTAGTAGGGAGGGGATTCAGAGAGAGAGGATCTGAATATGATTAAAATATATTCTATGAAATTTTGGAATCAATGAAAATTTTTAAAAATTAACAATAACAACAAAAAGAAAACATTGTGCTGATATGGCGATCAGGTATGAGTCAACCAAAGCATGGCGAACACTGGGTATCTGGGGACTATGAATCAGCTTAAAGATGGCTGACATTGGATAGCCAGGGAGCCCAAGCAGGCAGGGATGTAATCTGTTTTATAACTATTTATTGCAGAATGACACTTTTGTGTGGGTCTTGTATAAATATAACCTTGAGGTAAGAGATGTGAACCTTTGCTTTTGTTTTTTGCCTTATCAGCCAGCCTTGTGTAGGCTTGTGTGTGTGTGCCTACTTACAACCTGTTTGCCAGTCTGTGTGTAGCCCATATGTGCTAATGTGTGCCACAGTGTCTGCTGGCATCTGCAGGTCTAGCAGCCTGTGTATTGGTGAATAAGGAAGTAGTACTTGCCTACCTATGACATCTTGCATTATTTTCATCCCGCAGTCTCCATGACCTTCCTCTGTTCTTGATATAGGAGCTTGTACCTCATAAGCCCATTTGTTTAGCTTTCCCTGTTTTTATCCGTCATTGTTTTAGTACCTTACAAATATGATTCAAATAATGGCCTATGTCATTTATGTCTGCCAAAGCCTCTCCTAACTCATAAAGATCATGCCCCACCACAGTGCTCAACACCAGTAAAGCTCATTCCTGTCTCTTGATCCTTGTTGAATTAATTTTTCTCAACTCTGGTGAACAATCTTATATGGCCCCATGAACTGGGCATCATAAATCACCTCTCACATGCCAGATTCCCTTGGTAGTGCCTACCCTTACTCCATTGTCTTCGAGTCTCTGATATTTGTGGGGACCTCTGCCAGTGATGACCAAGTCTAATGACTCATATAAGTCACTCTGTCAGGCATTGATTTCCCTTGTACAATTCAGATTATGTAGTCTTTGTCTCAAGGAGGTGTGGATGGTAATGTTACTAAATTTCTCTGCTTCTGTAGTGTTTAAACTGATTCCATCTGTCCCCATGTCCATAGACTCACAACACAGGTGATGAGAGGCTCTTTCATTGCTTGCCTAAAAGTCTTCCCCAATTCAAGCAGTTCAGGTGCTGAGTATTCCCTATCATGGTTCGTTATTCTGAACCATTTCTAAGTACCAACTGTATGCTGACTAATGGATTTACATTTTCTTCTCTAGCAAAAGTCAGACTTGTGGGGTGTCTTCTGTTACTTATACCATGTTCTCTTCTTCCTCATTCTGATTCTTTCCAGGGTTACCAAGATTTGGATTCCAAGAAAGACTTTTTTTTAAACTTTGAGAATTTTATACATGCATATAAGATGTTTTGATCAAATCCATCCCCACTCCCTCCCCTCTGAAGAGGTAACCCTAAAATATTTTAAGGATTACATACAAGCTCCCAAATACTTTTGACATTTTGGCCATGGAACAGATTATGTTGCTAACAGGCCCAAGGACATTTTGACTTTAGCCAAGCAACAGGCTACATTTCTTTGGGGTCTTTTTACCCTAACTGCCTAGCCAGTTCCTAACTCCTATTCTTATCACGTCATCCTCTGGAGAGGTTTCTCTAATTGCCAATAAGGAATAGGGACACCAACTACTCTGGCTTCTTCCATGATGCACAGGGACACGGGGTGAGGCAATTGGAGTACCCCTTCAGTGGGTCTACCTAAAAAACTCCCAGATTAGACTCTTGTCTCTAAGGGGAGAAGAAAGTCCTTGAATCATGAATGGGAGATGTGAAGGAGAAGTAAAGGCAAGAGTAATTAGCATTACAAGTTCTAGACCGGGAACTAGAAAAAAGTCACAACAGGGAAATTTTCAAATGTTCATATGAGAGTCAATTGGATTTTCTTGACAAGGACTTCGAAAAGCATCCCTCTATTGGGTTCTTCCTCATTTTCCTTTTGTCTTCCAAGGCTGGACTAGTTTACTGGGAAGAGTGGCTGGATACTCAGGTGAGGGTACAGTGACCCTGCTTGGTACTCCTTTAATGAATGAACACAACTGTCAACAAGCCCAATTATGGCTATGTTTAGCAATCAGGCTCAGCAGAAGTCGTGATGACGGTAGTTACTTCATGAAGAAGGGACTGCTGTATAGCATCATCTTATTAAAAGGACCTGGAATTTAAAAGGATTTGGTTCTAGGAGCCACATATGAGAGAGAACATATGTCGTTTGTTTTTCTGAGTCTGTGTTACTTCACTTAGTATAACAGTTTCTAGATCCATCCATTTACCTGCAAATTTCACTATCTCATCTTTCTTTACTGCTGAATAGAACTCCATTGTATAAATATACCACATTTTAGTTAACCACTCATCAGTTGAGGGGCACTTAGATTGCTTCCATCTCTTAGCTATTGTGAAAAGAGCAACAACAAACA
>NW_008329288.1:206556-225748 GCF_000622305.1 Nannospalax galili
AGGTTCATTTTTAGTTTTTTAAGAGTTCTCCACACTGCTTTCCACAGAGGCTGCACAAGTTTGCAATCCCACCAGCAATGGCTGAGTGTTCCCCTTTCTTCATATCCTCACCAGCATTTGGTATCATTTGTTCTTTTGATCCTAGCCAATCTGATTGGGGTAAGGTGATACCTTAGGGTGTTTTTTTTCATTTTTAAAAAATATTTATATTGAGGTTTTGTACATTTCATGCAATAGTTCTTAATCAAATTAAGATTACCTCCCCTCCATCCCCCCCACAAATCCAGGCACATGTATTCTGCCATGAATGTTAAGTTCCATTTAGTCAAGCATTTTACCCAGATGTCCTTCATTGCAAGTTCATCCACTAGAGTCTTGTCAGCATATCTAGAGATCATATGGAAGGTCTATTCTCCCTCACCCAGCAGTAATCAGTCTCCAATAGTTCTCAGACTAGGGCTGGCCTGCTGCCCATTTCCATTGACCCACTCTGGGCCCTTGTCTGATTGAATTGACATGAGTCTTGTACTTGATGCCACCACTGCCACAAGTTTACATGAACAAGCTTACAGTGGCCTGAAAGCCTCTGTTTCCCAATGTTCATGAACTAACCCTGGCTTTCACAATCTTTCCACCTCTCTTCCACAATGGTCCCTAAGCTGTGAGTGACTTTTTAAAAAACTTTTACAAAAACTTTATTGAGAATTTCATACATGCATATAAGACTTTTTGATCAAATCCATGCCCATTCCCTCCCCTCCAACATTCCCCCCCTCTGAAGAGGTAACTCTAAAATATTTTAAGGATTAGATACAAGCTCCCAAATACTTTTGACATTTTGACATTTTTTTGCCTTTGGAACAGAGTGTGTTGCTAACAGGCCCAAGGCCATTTTGACTTTTAGCCCAGAAACTGGCTACATTTTGGGGGGGTCTTTTTACACTAACTGCCTAGCCAATTCCTACCTCCTATTCTTATCACGCCATCTTCTGAAGGGGTTTCCCCAACTGCCAATAGGGAATAGGGATGCAGATTGCTCTGGCTCCTTCCATGCTGAACAGGGATGCAGGGTCGGGCAATTGGAATACCCCTTCAGTGGGTCTATCTAAAAGACTCCCAAATTGCATAACTCTTGTCTCTAAGGGAAAAAGAAAGTTTCTGAATCATGAATAGGAGATGTGAAGGAGAAGTAAAGGCAAGAGTAATTAGCATTACAAGTTCTAGACAGGGAACTAGAAACAAGTCACAACAAGGCACTTTTCAAATGTTCATGTGAGAGTCCACTGGAGTTTCTTGACAAGGGCTTCCAAAAGCATTCTTCTACTGGGTTCTTACTCATTTTTCTTTTGTCTTTCAAGGCTGGACTGGTTTACTGGGAAGAGTGGCTGGATTCTCAGGTGAGGGTCCAGTGACCCTGCTTGGCACTCCTTTAATGAATGAGCACAACTGTCAACAAGCCCAACTGTGACTGTATTTAGTGATCAGGCTCAGCCGAAGTCATGATAATGATAGTTATTTCATGCAGAAGGTACTGCTGTATAGCATCATCTTATTAAAAGGACCTGGAATTTAAAAGGGTTTGGTGCTAGGAGCCACATTTGAGGGAGAACAGATGACATTTATTTTTCTCATGTTCTCCCTCATATGTGGCTCCTAGCACCAAACCCTTTTAAATTCCAAGAAAGACTTTTAAGCACTGATCTAACTTATACTTTCTTTTTCTTTCTGCTCCTCAACTGTAAGAAATGGCAAAGTAGCATTCTATCTCATCCTCTCTTTTACCCAGTTTTTCCACCAAATCAGAGGGCAATACAGAGGATGCTGGCTACAGCTCCCTTCCTCATTCTAACTCTTCTCTTACACAAGCAAGCTCCTACCAAACAGCTATCTCAGCCTCAGTCACAAAAAGCAGTGGTCACCTAACCTCTGTGACAGCCTACCAACATTCCTGACTGTTATGTGTTATTCTTAAGGATGACAAAATTTGCTCTAAACTTTCAACCTCTCTCAAGGCATCTCCATACTCACAAGGTAGACCCCACTCATCAAACAAGCATGCCACACCATACCACATAGAGGAGGACTGCCACCTGGGGGTTTTATCCTTTGGGCATATCTTTTCTTGGTGATTTGAATGAGAATATGCCTCATAGCCCCGAAGTATTTGAGTATTTAGCCCCAGATGGTGGTTCTGCTTGTGGACGTTTAAGAAATGTGGCTTTGCTGGGGGAAACATGTTAATGGGGGTAGGATTTGAGAGTTCATAGCTCCCATTTTCAGTATCTCTCTTTCTGATTCCTGTGCATACTTAATGATGTGAGTGCTCAGCTTTCTGCTCCAGCTACTTCCTGCTGCCATACCTCCTTGCCATGATGAGCTGTTATCCCTCTGGAACCATAAACCCAATAAAGTCTTCTTTAACAAGTTGTCTTGGTCATCACAGTAACAAAAAAGTAATTAATACATAAGTTGGTTCTGGAGTGTGGGCTGTTGCTGTGAAAGACCTGACCATGTTGGTTTGGGGAGGAATGTGGGAAACTTTAGAAGTTTGGACTAGAAAAAGCAATTGAATGTTGTAAGAAGAGCTTAATAGTAGAGGCCTAGCTCATGATGTTCCAAAGGAAGAAACAAACAAGGATGCAAGCAGCAACTGGGATATTTTGGCAAAGCACCTGGCATCCTATTCCCATAGCCTAAGAACTTACATGAGATTTAAAATGCAATGGATTAATTTCTTTGGCAGAGGAAATTTAAAGACAAACTAATGTAGAATCTGAGGTGTGGCTATTAATGGTGAGTATTATATAAACCTACAATGAAGAAAAACCAAGTAGGACAGAAAGAAATAGAAAATGTACAGTTTGGACTGAAAAACAGCACTAGGAAGCTTAAGAATATTGATGTCAAGGTGTGTGTTGGAAGAGAGGCTCTCTTTAATAAGGATATTAGAGCCATTAAGGAGAAGCCTCCAGATTTGCTCTTGAACAATGGAAAGCATGCCCTCAGAGTAAGGCCACACCCAGTTGAGCTTCAAACTTGTGAAAGAAAAAGATCTAAGGAGTTTTCTGCTCCTAGAAAACTATAACACACAAACATTACTGATAGCGGAGATGAAGATGACCTAGATCCATCCTTAGCTGGCAGCTGAACTCAGCAACATAGTTCACTTGTTGGCTGTATTAGTTTTCTGTTACTGAGATAGAAACACTGACCAAAGCAACTTATAGAAGGAAGATTTTATTTGAGCTTACTGTTCCAGGAGAATTACAGTCCATCATGGCAGGGAAGCATAGTGGCCGTAAGTGGCTGGAACAGGAGTGGAAGCTAGGCTCTACATCTTCAAGCAGGCACAGGAGAGCAACTAGAGATCTGGAAAGGCTTAAGAACTCTCTAAGCCCACCCCCAGTGACATGCTTCCTCCAGGATAGACACACCTTCTAAGACCTCCCAAAACAGCTCCACCACTTGGGGACAAAATGTCCAAATTCTTGGAGCTTATGGGGGACATTTTCATTCAAACTGCTACACTGGCTTTAGAGGCATGAAAGATGTAAGAGTGAGGGAGGTTGAAATGTGACCTTGCTGGAGGAAGCATGTCATGGGGATGGACTTTGAGAATTCATAGACATGCCCTGTTTCCAGTATCTCCCTGATTCCTAAGTGTGCTTGAAGATGCAAGCTTCCAGCTTCCTCTCCAGCTGCTTCTTGCTTCCGTGCCTGCCTGTCTTTAAGGACTCTGAACTCTCTGGAACCATAAGCCCAGTAAACTGTTCCTTCTATAAGTTACTTTGTTCATTGTGTTTATCACAACAGAAAAGTAATTAATACACCCTCCAATAGCTCAGACTTTGTTACACATCTCAGTACATATATCAAGACTTATACAACTGTCATAGAAAAAACTGCACATGACCATACACTACATGGGAAAAGACAACCATTATCAAGATTCCCCCTGTAGATGTTCCACCCTCAGACTATTCAGCTTCAGTTGCATGCCTTGCTATCTATAGCCAGGACTATGCAACCACTCCTCTCAAACTCAATGTTGGTTTTGTAGTCCCTATTCAGATGCAAATTGCCAATTGTGTCCTGTGATTTTACTCCTGGGGAGTCATGAACAAATATCCACTCACCCCAGGCAATGAACTGATGTCAGACTAAAGTAACAATACTACCAAATTCCAATTTGGTGAACCAATAAGTTTTTCAGAGTTACTTACCAAAGTGGGGGTGAGGATTACTCACAGGAATGTGGAAAACTCAAAGAAAGCTGTATCACCAAAAACCTACCCCAGTATGGCTGACAAATCATGAAAGCCTGAACCCTGGAGCTCTCCGCATGACTTGTAGGTCAGAGAATTTCATCTGCTTATATAACCTTCAGGAAAGACATGCTTTCTGTATCTGGTAAGCTTCAGGGACTTCCTGAGACTTCCAAGTATACTTCCTGAGTCTTAATGAGCCTCCTTTTAGAACTTCCTGAGTCTGAACCAGCTTCCTTCCTGAATGGAATGTTTCAAGTCTGAGGAAATTGCTACACAGCACAGTGAGAACATGTATCCAAGGAGATTTTGCATCTCATGGTTGACAGAAAGCAAATAAAGGTTCAGGGAGTGGATATAGTCCCCAAAGACACAGCCTAAATTATCTATTTCCAGCATCATCTCCTAAAGTTCCAGGATCTGCCAAAATAGCATCACCAGCTGGGAACCCAGTGTGCAACACATGAGGTGCTAAGAAACATTTCCTATCCAGACCATAGCAAGGCAAATCTGAAAGGACAGGACTATCACCTCATGTGTCTTGGGAGCTACCAGGCTAACATGAGACCATCCAATTTGTGCATGATGCTTGGTAAAGCGTAAGATAAAAGTTGGTTGTTACAGTGGTCAATTTTCTTTACACAGAATAACTGGAAGGCTTGCCATCAGTAACAGCAAAAAGAAAGGAGAGAACACAAAAGAGGTGGAAAGGAGAGATCTGGCTCACCCTCCTCTCAACCCAGGATCCCTGCTTATTTTTATTTTCTCTAATTACAATAATATTGCACAGCACCACTTTACCCCCAATTTTACATATGATGAAACTGATGCTTGAAGAAGAAACTTCACAGAGCTAGTAAGTGGCTGGGCCAGATCTGTCTGCTTGCCCACCCGAGGGCAGCTTTTTCCAATTTACACAGAACCTCATTTTGAAGGCATTTGCTTCTGCGACTAATGTAACCTTCCAGAAGGCACCATTCACAATCCGAAATGAAACAAGCTGACTACTCTTCAGGAGTTGAGCAAGCAAAGGTATTCCAGGGGCGGTTTTTGTGCTCCAGCCAGCCTCCTGCTAAGGGACTATCAGGTTACAGAATTTGGCCCTGAGGCATTTGGTCCCCCCACCCCCTTTTCCATTTCTCTCTAAGTTCGTTTTCATTTCATAACAGTCATTAGCTAGGCTCTGGGAATGAAGTGTAAAAATTTCCCCTCACCTCAGAGCCCTGGCTGGCAACAGCGTCTTGCAACTCCTGCAATCAGCGCTCCATTTAAGCATCAAAACCTCATCAATTAGGCCTCAATGTACAGGGATCACGTGGCCTGCCGGTCACGCTGAGCCGGCCACAGAGGAGTACCAGAGGCCTCATTACCAGCCTTGAGCTTTTGTAAAATTCCTGAATAAGCAGCCCATGGAGTGTCTGCAGAAGGGCTGAATTAAAAAAAAAAAAAAAAAAAAAAAAAAAAAATTTCCCGGCTTTAACAACCGCTTTTACGGACAATTTAACACTGTGGGTTGCCAGCTGTGTTAATGCCTGACCCCCTTCCTTCATGATGTTGCGCCTTGTGAAATAGCCATCAGATATGGAGTCCAGCCACCCCCCTTTCCCAAGAAAACTATGCCTTTCTTGACATCTGGGTCTTGGGGATCCAGACCAAGGACAAACAAATTTTAGCCCAGTTGCTATGAGCACCAGCACCCCGACAAGCTACTATTTGCTAAGTCAACAAGCAAGCGAATGAAGTCTATGTCCCAACAAGAACGGGTTAGAAATGGCAGTAGCAAGTGAGAAGGGGTAGAGCCTGGTGTCCCCCCCCTGCCTTCCTGTGGTGGAGAAAGTAGACAGAGTGAGTTTCAGCCTTTGTGCTCGGGAATCCTGGGATGAAGGGTCTTCTTGCCCCAGCTGGGAGACAGCCATGTGCTGTGTCTTGCCTGCCTGCTCTGCAAGACCTTCCAGGATGTGTTTTTTCAGGTTGAAGATACAGGAACTGGCTTTTGTCTATGTGTTTGGAGTCTGATTAGGGCCCAGGAGGATCTAATACACTGACCAAGTTCTCCTTGCACTTATGGATAGACTAGACTGCCCATGTGGTATTTTACAGTGAAAAATATTACAGTGTGTGTGCCTTCTATTTAAATCAGCTTCAAAGCTCAGAAATTTGAACCTGCAGCTCCATTTAAAGGAAGTTGGAGTGAGGATATCTTTAGGACTTTAAACAAGTATTTAGGGTTAGGAAATGGTCATATGAAAATAAAATGTTTAAAAGAAGAGATAAATATCCATAAATAGAGAATTGTCTTTAAAATTCTGATTTGGCTGTGCATATGCATATTGAATCAATAATTATGCTATAGAATATACTATAGCCCTGTAGCAAACTAGTAAGCAGTAGACTTCATTTTTCTGTAGTATGTCAAGTAAAATAATATGGAAAATTCCTTAGCAGAAAAATCCTGGGTATATTAAGTACCTTGTGAAGATTTACCATCAATAGACAATCAAATATAATAAGAATTTATATTGCTTAGGTAGTGGTTTCAAACTGAAAAAATAGTTGATTCTACCTGCCAGGTAGGGAAGGTACAAGCTGAACCTGGAGCTTTAGAGGTCCTTTTAGGTACATGACAGACATCTTGAAGGCTTTTGATAGCCAAGATTGAGCCATTTTGGGTTCAGTAAGAACTATTTTCAATTAATTTATTGAGAAATTAAATGTACACATCTTAAATTTGCACCTTCCTCATGCATTTGTGTGTGTGCGTGTGTTTATAACTCTGTGTGTGTGTGTGTGTGTGTGTGTGTGTGTGTGCACATGGCAATGACCACCTACAGGTCAGTAGGAAAACAATTATTTATAGTAAAATCTAATAGCTAAACAAATTTCAAGCATGAACTTTCCCTAGACAACCTACTAACTGATAAAGAGAAATCTGTCTTTATGAGAGTATTCAAGATCATAAATAGAAAAAAGGAGAGTAAGATAGTGCCATTTTTAGTCATCAATTAATAACTGACTCAGTGCATGGAGCATCAATACATGCTAAGATTGTGGAAAGGCAGAGGATCACATATTTTTGTGGCCTCTCATGAAAATGCATAACAACACCTGCAGACCTGCCAAAGGGACGGAACCTAAACTTGATGCAGTGTTAGATTATTAGAATACCCACCTGCAGCGCATACAAAGACAGAGACTATATTGACCATTACCAAAGACAGTAAATCAGGAAAGTCTACAATAGGGATTTTCTTCAATATATAAATGCGAGGAAAAGACAAGTGCATTTTAATGTCTCTGCATGTTCCCTTGAGTGGTTGGAGAACTTGAAAACAGTGCCTTCTGAAGGTTGGGAGAATAGCTCTTTCCAGAAGGGAAAAGATTTTTGGCTGGTGCAGCGCAGCTATTTAGGGATAGAATCCTATTACTTGTCTTGAGTGCTTGTATAGGGAGTTTCTATGGTAAATTGTATATTTTGAAATTTTTACCACAAAAGGTTAAAACAGACTGCATCATTGAGTTGGCAATAAAGCAAAAAAAAAAAAAAAAAAACACTTAGTCCAAAACTGGAGTAAAAAGGAGACTTCAGAGTGCCAGATGAGGACAGAAGCCAGCTTCCTGCCCCAGGACAAATGCAGAGTCTTGGTGTCTTTAAGCTGTTTGTTATGAGGGCAGCATAGGGCGCCAGGTTGGTAGTAACCCAGGGTCTCCATCAGAAGCAGATTAAAATCCTGCCTGAAAGAGAACAGCTTTAACTTAGCCATCAAAAAATTCCCACAGAGAAGGTTCCAGAGAAGATGAGCTCATAATAAAAAATGCCCAAATTCACAGAAAACAAGGAAAACAGGTCCGCAAAGAAGCCAGACACCAGAGTTCAAAGAACATCAGAGGTACTAAGTGTGCTTACTGCATTGAAAGAAATAAAGTAATGCCTGGCAAGTGGATCTCTGAAAGCATCTAATAAAAATAAATAAAACCAAACTTTATGACTTGGGTAGAGGGGCATCCAACTAGTTTCAAGGCTCATGAACCAACTGGTGGCAGAACAATGTTCATGCCAAGAACAAATGGAAAACTGGAGTGAAATATATGCAAATATCTATCTGAAGAAATCTCAGAAACAATATGCTCATCATATTTCGAGAGGGAGAGATTTTGGGAAAGGAAGCAGTGAGCCAGTAATACTGTGCAGCTGATTTTTACTTCATTTTATTTGCTAAGCCCTCTGTCCCAGCAGAGGAACACTACCTCGAAGCACAGTAACAGGGTGTCTTAGTGCAGAAAGCTACACAGAGGGAAAAAAAAAAAAAAAAAAAACCTACTTGAAGGGCTCAATGCATAAATAAGATGGAGGAGGTGAATATGTGGGCCTGACACATTTTCTCCTTCAAGACATAGCAGATTCTGAGGTTGCTGAAAGGCTGGGACGGATTGCCCTACACAGCCACTCTCAAAGGCAAGAGGCAGTGGGGAGTCTCACATCTCCAAGAAAGGGAGGATCAGGTTTTAGGACCTGCCACTAGGGAGAGGCTCTAGTGGACATCCAGGCAGCAGAGATAAGTCAGAGGCAGATGCTGAAGATAAGCAGAGAACAAGAGAGCTGCACTCTGTAACCCAATCTGGCCCCAAACTCACTATGTAGCCCCAGTCAGCCTTGAACTTGGGGGTAATTCTGTACTGGCTTCCCATGTGCTGGGATTATCGATTTGAGCACTAACATCTGCAACAAAACCATTTTTCAATAGTTTAAAACTATGCAGAATTAAAATGCAAAGTAATAATAACATTAAAATGACAGAAAGGCCTTAATGGAGCTAAAGTATTGTATGGTTTATGCATTATCAAATGATTTATTTTAATTCTATTGGAACTTCAGGGAGGCATGCTACCATCTCTGTACTTAGCATTAAAATAAAATCAACTCTATATAATCACGAAGAGGAAACTTAAGGTACATAAAAACATCTGTTAATCCAAAAACAGGAAAAATGAGAAAAAAAGAAACATGGAACAAAAATAAAATAACAAAATGGCCAATATTCACTTAACTACTTTAGCAATTTCATTAAATGTAAATTAGACCAAATTCAATTAAAACACTAAGCTTGATCTAGAATATACATTCTCTTCACGTATGTAAGAAAAAGTTTCTCTGAAACTGGCCAAATTCTTTTGCATGGGGCTGGCAAGATGGCTCAGTGGTTAAGAATGTTTACTCTTCATGCAGAAGACCTCAATTCTACACCCAGCATCCACATTTGGCAGCTTAAAACTACCTGTAACTGCATCTCCAGGGGATCCAATACCCTCTTCTGGAATGCATGGGCAGCTGTACTCACATACATACACACAGACACACACACACACTCAAATAATTTTTAAAAGTCAAAATAAATCTTAAAACAACAACATTTGATTACCACAAAGAATTTAAGTAAGATATAAATAAATAAGGTAGAAAACATCATTATGAAATTGAACAATTTTTTTAAATAGCCTACAGATCAAGGTAAAATTACAAAGCAAATTAAAATATTTTAAGCCGAGTGGTAACAAATATATTATATTCCCAGGCTGGAGAGATGGCTGAGCAACAGTTAAGAGCACTGGTTGCTCTTATACAGGACCCAGGTTCAATTCCCAGCACCCACATGGCAGCTAACAACAGTTATGTGTATGAATGTATTGCTTGCATGTGTATAATAAGTACACCTATGTTGTACAATGTCAATGGAGGTCAGAAGAGGGCAATGGATCCCTCTGGAACTGCAGGTACAGATGATTGTTAGCCACAATATGGGTGCTGGGAATCGAACACAGGTCCTCCAGAAGAGCAGTCAGTGCTCTTAATTGTCCAGCCATCTCTCCAGTTCCCAGTAGCTGACTATTTAAAACAGAAGCAATACAATAGAGTGAAGAGGACTGGAGATATTAATTAACAGAATATAGCACTCTACTGTTGAGCTACATCCCCTGAAGAGTATGTTTAATAGTCATTAAATCTGAGTAGAGAATGTTGGTGATCAAAGCACATTTGGCACCATCTAGAAATCTCCCTAAGGTTCTGAAAGAATTCAAGGGAGACTGAAGTTTCTATGCTCCAAAAGTAGTAACATACTGTAACTATCAATCCAAAGTCTAGAATAAAACAAAATCAGGCTTTACTTCTAATTCTACAGTTTATTAGTTATACACAAGATGGAACATATATTTGTTACCCTGATACTCAGTATTCACATTTATGAAGTTGTACTTAAAGATTAAATGCATGATAATAAAATGTTTAACAATATTCTGGGGAATGGGGTATGATTTATTACATTTATAGATTTTTAGAATGCCAGATTCTTCCATGTTTTTTACTGAGCCTCCAATGAAAAGTTACTGAATTGTGAAAAGATATGTATAATCACTTTATTGCAACCTCTCAAGTAATTTTTAGGTATTACTAAACAAAATGTTTCCTCTCTAAGACTCAGGAGGAACGTGAAGTATCTGTGGCAGATGTTATTGATGTCCCAACCTAAATCTTCTTTACTTGGCTAATTCTTTAGTCTGTGTCTATGATGGCTGCTAATAGTTCCTATCTGTACCCGCTTCTGGGGAGCTGAACATGGCTGACAAGAAACAGCCAGCACAAAGATTAGTAACATGTAAGGGTAAAACAGTTTAATCTCATTGTCTCTGAGCAGTACAACCTCTAAGGTGCAATATATTCCTTGTGTACTTGGAATCACATTTTGTGTTTCTTATGTTTATCATACTTACCTCAGTTTCTTACTGGCTACTCCTAAATACAAACCTCAATATAATCATGAGCTGCAAAACTGTTTTGGTCAAGGAGGGACTACATGTACAACATGCATAAAAATACAATGGAGTAAAAAGATGCCTATTGAATAGTGGGACACTGATAACATCAGAGTGCTTCTCTTAATGACAGACTGTAAAATGTAAGCTAAATAAACCCTTTTCTAAAAAAAAAAAAACACAGAAAACAAACAAAAAATAAATTCTCTCCTAAGGCTGCTGATTTTTTCAGTAACTTCTACATTATTTAAGGAAGAAATATAATACCCATACCTAAGACTTAAGGAACATCTTGGAAGAAGGGATGGAAAGACTCTTAAGAACCAGAGGACCAGGATGTCTGCTGCTAGTATCTTCTAGACATGACAGGTAAGCTGCACTCAACAAGTCTCAACAAGATTGCCAAAACAAGGCCTGTATAACAACAATACCAATCAGCATGGCAACTTGGATAGGGGAAATTTCACAAGGTTTTAATCCTAGATGAAGGCAAAGAATACTTGCTGAGACAGGGAGAAACAGTTTTGTCCAGGGACAAACTCCCTGATAAGTTACCCAGTCCCCAGTGGTCAGCCCTAAACACATGTACATATGAGCAGCACTAAATGGGCTCAGTAAGTTGTAAATATACATGTATATATTTACATATATATATATATAAACTAATTATAGGAGAAAGGGTCATGTAATTGAGGAGTTGGAGGAGAGGTGATACAAGCATGGAATATATCCCAATTCCTTAATATATCTTCATTCCTTGTGAATACAGGGCTTGAAAGCCTAACTAAAGCAATAAGATAAGAAAATTAAAGGGGTACTAATTGGAAAAGAAGTCAAATTAACCCTACTTGCAGATAGTATGACATTATATGTAAGAGATCCTGAAATTTCCACTAGAAAACTTCTAGAAATGATCAACACTTTCAGAAAGTGACAGGATACAGAATCAATATACAAAAATCACCAGGTTTTTTTTTTTTTAATGTACCAATAACAAGCAATCAGAGAAAGAAAACAGGGAAATACTACCATTCACAATAGTCTCACAAAAGATATCTAGGAATAAAAAAAAAACTACAGACATTGAATTTCTACATTTCACTTCTACAATGGAAACTAAAGCTTTGGAGAAAGAAATTGAGGGAGATACTAGAAGAAAGAAAGACTTCTTGTGTTCGTGGATTGGTAGAATTAATATTGTAAAAATGACCATTAAACCAAAAGCAATTTACAGAACCAGTGGCATCAAAATCAAAATCCCCTTGGTATATTTTACAAAAATAGAAAAAAAAATCCTAAAATTTGTGTGTAACAACAAAAAACTCAGATAACCAAAGCAATCTTGAGCAGAAAGAGCAATGCTGGGGGGATTACAATACCAGATTTCAAACTGTATTGCAGAGCTATAGTAATAAAAAGAGCATGGTATTGGCACAAAAACAGACATGTAGATCAATGGAACAAAGTAGAAGAACCAAAATGAATGCATGCAATTACTGCCACCTGATATTGGACAAAGATGTCAAGAATTCACAGTGAGAAAAGACAGTATCTTCAGCAAATGGTGCTGAGAAAACTGGATCTGCATATGTAGAAGAATGAAATTGGACCAATATCTATCACCCTGTACAAAAATCAGCTCCAAATGGATTAAAGACCTCAATGCAAAACCTAAAACAATGAAAATATTGAAGAAAACTGGACATTCTAAATCAGACTTTGTTTGCTCAGGAATTAAGGTAAACAATTGACCTTAATGGGACCTCATTAAATGCTTCTGTAGAACAAAGGAAACAACGAATTCAATGAAGGGGAAGCACACAGCATGGGAGAGAATCTTTGACAGTTATACCTCTGATAGAGGATTAATATCCAGAATATATGAAGAACTCAAAAACAAAGTATCATGATAATGTGCAACTCAGTTAAAAACTGGGTTCAGATCTGAACAGAGAGCCCTCAAAAGAAGAAATAAAAATGACTAAAAAATACCTTAAAAAGTATTCAGCATCCTTAGTAATTAAGGAAATTCAAATTAAAATGACTTTAAGATTTCATTTTATCCCAGTCAGAATGACTAAGATCAAGGAAAAAAATGACAATAAATGCAGGCGAGGATGTGGGGAAAGAGAAACCATCATTCACTGGTAGTGGGGTGGCAAATTGGTGCAGCCATTGTGGAAGTGTGGAGGACTTCTAAAAATCTAAAAATAGCTCTCCCATGTGATCCAGATATACCACTCCTTGGCATATACACAAAGGGTTCAATATCCTACTAAGAGATACTTACTCCGTTGATATGCTGAGGTAGATGAGGGAAATGTCATAGGTCCCACCTCAAAAAGTAGAGCTGTAGGCAATCAAAGGATGTTGAGGGAGGATCACTTTTCTCCAAGGACTGAGAGGTTATGTAAATCAAAGTGGTCAGCCCTAAACACAAATACACAGGAGCACAACTAAATCGACTCAGTGGAATATATATGTATATATAATTCATATTTATAAATGTATGAATGTAATTATAATCATCAAAGCAGAGGACAAGAAATTGAGAGGAAAGGGGGTGCATGGGAGGAGTTAGTGGGGGACTGTACAATAAAATAATGCAAAGACAATCCTCATGTATGAAATTCTCAAAAATAAGAAATTCAAAAGTTAAAAAAAAAAGAAATTTAGAACAAAAATAACACCAGCCAGGAATGATGAAACAGGTATCTACTGCTACTACTCAGGAGGCTGAGCAGAAGACTCGTGAGCTCCAGGCTAGCCTGTGCTATACAGCAAAACCTTGGCACACATATACAACGTCCTATGCTGAAGGGAATGGGTTTGAGGGTAGAGATGGAACAAGAGATAGAAGGGTTGAAATTGTAAGGGAACCAAGCCTAAACTCTTTCATGAAGATAGCTATAAAAACAATAATAAAATGTTGGCAAATGGAGCCCAATGATACATGAAGAGTAATATACCACAGACCAGGCAAAGGAAATCGCACTTTGTTCTAGGTGTGCAAGACTGGCTAAATTCCAAAGTTAAGTATTATAAGTCACTGTATAGAAAGAAAATTATACAATCATTTTATACAGGTAGAAATGTACTTGACAAAATTCAGTCCCCATTAATTATTAAAAGAACACTTCAGATTAATCATAGAAAGAAACATCCTTATTCTGATAAGTGGTACATTTTTAAAATGCTAATAGCAAATATCACTTCCTTTGTGCAATAATAAAACCCCCTTGAATTGAAAGGAAGCAATTTTGCATGCTACTAGCTAGTCAGCACTGATCTAGTGATCTTAAACAAAACAACACAAAATTGCGATGGAGAAATGAAACTGTAATGATTCAGATATGGTATGATTGTATCTATTAAATATCTATACATAAACTATTAAAATTAATGACAAGCTTACCAAGATATCTAGATATGTTAAACAAACAGAAATCTATTTTATTTTTAGTACATGTATAAACAAACGTGAGTGAAAATTTAAACTAAACCAAATCATTTATAATAGCATAAAAATTCAAGTAAGCCAATGAAAGATGTTCAAGACTCCACAAAAAACTTATGAAATATTACTGAGAGAGATTATGGAAAGCTTAAATAAATGGATAATTTATTTAAATTTTAAGACTGGGTCTCCCTGTAGCTGCAGCTATTTTGGAACTCACTATGTAGACCAGGCTGACCTCAGTCTCACAAAGATTCATCTGCTTCTGCCTCCCAAGTGCTGGGATTAAAGGCATGAGCCATCATGCCCAGCTACAAGTGAACAATTAAAACATGTTCAAATGGATACAAAACTTCCATAAAATGTTAGGGCAATGGGATAGCCATATGAATAAATGAATCTTTGGCACAGCCTTACTCTATGTAGTGGATCATACCACTAGAAATAAAAGATAGAACACTGTGGCTTTTAGTAGAAAACAGGAGGATGATTTCAGGACATTGTGATAGCAAAGAATTCTTTAAAGACTCATTATCAATCACAAAGAATAAAATTGCTGCATTATGTTACATTAAGAAATTTACCCGGGAATGGTGGCACACCCACAATATCAGCACCAAGAAGTTGGGAGCTAATCTGGAATACATAGACACTGACTTCAAAAACAGAAATGTAAGGCTGAGAAATGTCTCAGAAATTAAGAGCATGCATTGCTCTTACAGAGGACCTGAGTATAGTTCCCACCACACATGTTGTGTGACTATACCACCTGTAACTCCAACTCCATGGGCTCTGGGTTTGATCCTCAGCATCCAAAAAGAATACATTGTTGAGAGTAAACGTAAGTAATAGAGCAGAAAATGTATTTGCGGATACCAGTAAAGGATTTTCATCAGTAATAAGTCAAACGCTTCCCTATAGCATTGTTGAGAGTAAACGTAAGTAATAGAGCGGATACCAGTAAAGGATTTTCATCAGTAATAAGTCAAACGCTTCCCTATGTCAATATTAAATTGCATAGGACTCCAAAGAAAACTGGACCAATGTCTTGAATAAGCATTTCTTTAGAGGAAATTAAAGCAGTCGATGGAAATATGAAAGTGAGTTTAACTCCATTAACCAAAGAAATGGCCATTAAACCACAGTAAGACTGTTATAGAATACCTAAACTGCAAAACTAAACATTTTAAGTTCAAGGACGAGAAGCAATTGGATCTGTTGTACACCAATGATTAACATATGCATTAGTACAGGAGCTTTGGAAAAGTGTTGGGGGTATGTCTTAGAAATGAATATATGAATATAAAAAGAACAACTACAGCTGCAAAGAGGCACACATGTTCATACAAGACATATACAAGAAATTTCATAGCAACACTTTTGCAATAAACAAACGCTAAAATATCTATGGAAAGTCAAGTAGAAAAAATAATCAAATATATTCTACACCGTGAAAATGAACAAACTACATTGGTAGACAACAATCTCACAACGTATTTTTGAACAAGGGAAGTCCAACATTAAAACTTTATTTACCATAGGATTCCACTGTAGACAGTTCTCACAAGGCAAAGCTATTCTACATATGGTATTAGAATAAAGGTTGTTGATGTTGGGGGATTAATTTAGATGAGGGGCTAAAGGGGAGACTCCCGACTGCTGTCCTGATCTAAATCCTTGATTTAGATTACACAAATATGTTCACTATATAAATTTTCTACAAATTGTGCATTTCCAATTTTAGAATTGCACGTAAGCTTGATGTTTTGCAATAAAAATGTTGAAATAACCTTGAAATAAAGATATTTTAAGATACACCACACTGACAACATGCACAGAAAACATTTAGAGGCATTCCCAAGGGCTTAGATTTGATGGAGGCAAAGTGATTCCAGACATAGGAACTGAAGTGAAAGAAGTGCTTTACAAAGAAAGCTGATTAGTAAGGTGATATTATGAAGTATTGATAATATCACACTTTAAAATATGCTTAAAAATGCATTACTGGAATAAAATCAGTTAGGAAAAGAGTGGCCAAAGATTACTCAAAAATCTTTGTACTTGAGTTATAAATTTTGTGATTTTAATGATTATGTAAGATAACCTATTGGATAAGTAAAGAGGATCAATCATTTATATAGTTTCTAAACAAGAAAATAAAGTAAAAATAACATAAAAGGATATATATATATTTATTTTTATATACATACATGCACATCTCTATCAGTTATCTATTACAAATTAAGCTGGAAACAAAATATTTAGTATTTTAAACTCTGTGTTATGATTCCAAGTATGGCTTCATTGTGTGGCTTTGGCTCATTGTACCTTGCGACGTTACAGTTAAGAAATCTAGGTAAACTGAGGTGTGGTGGTGCACACCTTTAATCCCAGCACTTGGGAGGCAGATGTAGGTGGATCTTTCTGAGATCAAGGCCAGCCTGGTCTACAACAGTGAGTTCCAGGTCAATTGGAGTTACAGAAGAAGAAGGCAGAGGTTAGGGGAGGAAGAGGAGAAGGGGGGAAAGTCTACATTGTAGTTTCCTGAAGGCTTGGCTAGGGCTAGAACGTGGGTGGTGGCTGGTTGCCTTAGTCCCTTTGCTGCCTGTTGAACAAAAATCTCGGCTTCTTGCCACGTGGGCTCTTCCAGAAGACACCTCACAATTTGGCAGTTAACAACTCCAGAGCTGGGAGTGTAAAGGATGAAATTATTTTTCAGATGAGTCAAATATCTCAATTCAGAAATTAGAAAAAAAGAAAAGCATACTAAAAGAAAATGGGTTCATCCACTGAAGCCTAGTACGGGAGGGTCTCTAAATACGGTTAAGATGCACTGTATAACACGCACAAAAATTCAATAAATATATATATATTGTAAAAATAGAAAGTGAGGCTGAGAACACGGTTCAGTGACTAAAGTGTTTGTTGCACAAGACTGAGGACTGGAGTTCAGATCCCCAGTAGCCTCACAGCATGGGGGTGCATGTGCATAATCTAAGTCCTGGAAAGAGGAGACAGGAAGATCCCTTGAGCTCTCTGGCCAGCCAGTCTAGCAAATTGGTGAGCTTCAGGTTCAGTGAGAAATCCTATCTATAAATAAATAAATAAATAAATAAATAAATAAATAAATAAATAAAGGTGTGGTAGCACATGCCTTTTACTTCCAGCAAGTAAAGGCTGGCAGATCTCTCTGAGATTAGGTAGAGTATGACTGAGGACAACAATCAATATCTACCTTGCTACACGTGCACATAATATACAAACAAAATTAAAAGAAGAATATATAGAAGGAATTGGTAAACTAGAGGCAAAAACAGAAAGAGCAAATTAACTTTATTTATATGATTAAAAACTGACAAATCACTGACCAGAATCACCACAAAATAAAAGAGAAGGCATAAGAAATATTAAGAATAAAAAAAAAACACAGAGACACAGTGGCAATTGAAATATTTTAAATATCTTTATTATGTTTATTTTATGTGTATGAGTGTTTTGCCTGCATGTATGTAAGTTCACTGCATGTGTGCAATGCCCTGCAGAGGCCAGAAGAGCATGTTGGATCCCCTGGAACAGGAGTTACAGATGGTTTTTAGCTTCCATGTCAGTGCTGGGAATCAAACCTGAGTCCTCTGGAATAACAGCAATTATTCTTAACTGCTGAGCCATCTCTCCACCCCCAAAATATTTTAAAATATATAATCATAATGTCTATGTAAGTTAATTTTTAAATTTAAATAAAATAGATAAGCATCTTAAAAGGAAGTGCATCATTCATTTAATAAGGGGAATAGTGATTCAATAATGCCAAAATAATTCATGTAATTGAATCAATAGTTAAAATCTTCTGCTCTAAAATACCATGGCCGGAGAATTTTACAAGAAGCTTCTGTCAAAATATTAGAAAATTGTAATTTCTTATTTCATTTCTATGAGAGAATGAAAAATAACACCTCAAATATTTTACAATATTATCTTTAGTGCAGTTTGAAAACATCAGTATAGCATGTGAAAAAAAAATTATATGACAATGTCACTGATGAACAGAATTTAAAAATCCTAGAAAATACATTATTAAACCAATAAAAAAGTAAAGTTCAGTAGAATATATGACTTTACTGGCTTTCCAGAGGAATTCAAGGGTAGCCTATTTTCAGAAAAATAAATAATGTCATTTACAAGATTAACAGAGTAAGGGTAGAAAAAAATCACATCATCCTCTCAATTAAAAAAATAAAACATTTAATAAAATAAACAATATCTTACTCTAAAATGTCCCAGTAAATTCAAAATCAAATAATAAGTCAGCCTTTTTGTAATCATAACAATCACCACAAAGCCATATATCATATTTAAGGGTAAAATTTTGGAAGCATGTAAATTATAACGTTTTATACAAAAGGAATTTCTATTCTCATTTCTGGTTGGTATTCAGGATTCAGGGGAAAAGAAGAGGAGAGGAGAGGAGAGGAGAGAAGGGGGAGGGGAGGGGAGGGGAGAGGAGGGGAGAGAGGAGAGAAGAATTACAAAAAAAGGGAGAAAATTATGAAAAAATGAATAAAACTCCCACCAATGAATGCTATTGTTTTACACACACACACGTGCGCGCACGCACACACACACACACACACACACATGTAATCCAAAATAATGTGGAAATACA
>NW_008329288.1:226037-251883 GCF_000622305.1 Nannospalax galili
AGGATGTTTTTCTTTTTAACTAAGTATGCTTCTAAAGTTTGTGGTAGAGCAAAAGTCTGAAAATAAATAAGATACTTCTGAATCAATCAATACTGTAGGAGGACTTTTCCTCCTGCCTATGAAGGCTTATAAATGTTGATAGATCAATAGATGAATGAAATGGAGTGACCCATTCCTAAATGAAAGGTGGCATATTCCAGAAGAGGCATTGCCAATTGGTAAAGAAACAACAGACTTATAAATCAGTGATGTTAAAAAGCTTAAATTTTCAATTTTGGAAGATGAAATTGATTCCCATGGTCTTATCACACACATAGCTTATCCTTGTTGGATTGAGTGTGGTCTTCTAAAACCGCAATACATTCTGTAAGGAAAGGAGCAGACAGCCAAGATAAGGGGAACTGATCTCGGGTATTTGCAATATTGGACCCAAGAGTAAGACAGAGAATATGTAAAGAACTACTGCAAGTCAGAAAAGGACACCCAAGTTAAAACTGTCCAAGGGGTTGAATTAGAGTTTTAAGGAAAAGAAAAATGGCCTCAAACATGAGAAAATATGTTCAATGTTACTAACAATGAGGTCCAAGTCATTTAAAAGCAAGAGGGAATGGTACTGTTCTGGCACAAAATGGTCAAAAATGAGAAAGTACAACAGTTTCAGTGCTGAAGTGAGTAGAAAATAATAACATATGCTGACTATGTGAATTATCATCTTGAAAAATAATTTAGCTATGTGTAGGATGTGGAATTCCCAAATATCAGGAATTTCTCTCACGTGGGTGCCAAAGACATACACAAAATGATAGAAGGCTGGAGTGTAATCCAGTGGTGGAGCCATTGCCTAGCATGACAAGGCCCTCAGATTGGGCTTCAGCACTGCAAACATATAAACCAACTAGGCATCTTTTAGGAAACACATAAAAGAGCTACAGTATGTTCATAGACTGAGTCCTTTGCAAGCAGTAAGGCTGAGTGAACTCCACTGCATGATGAATCTCAGAAATATAAAGAAATGTTTAGTTGTCAAAAGGCAGTTAGAGAAAAAGACATTCCATCTCACCCCCATTTTACAGTGTTCAGAAACAGCACACGTGGTAAACTATAAACAAAACAAGACGTAGGATAAATTGCAGGATTGAAATGTAATTATTTGGTAAAGCAATAGATCACATTTACGTCTTCAAAGCACTGGTAATTTAATCTTTATATGTGAGTAGCCACTGTGTTGTTTTATTGGTTATTTAAACTTGTATGCTTTTGTACAGATTACTATTTCAGAAAGTGTATAAATCGGGGTATAAAAAGTACAAAATGATCACAAAAAGCAGTAAGGAAAGAAAGTAGAAAGAGAAGGAGCAAGAGCAAAGGGCAGAAACGAGTATCGAGTGTAAAATTCTCCCAAAAACAGGTGGCTGGGAAGATGGCCCAGTGGTTAGGTGCACTGGCCACTCTTGCAGAGAACCCAGGTTCAATTCCCAGCGCCCACATGGCAGCTATCAACCATCTATTACTCCAGTTCCAGGGTATCCAATGTCCTGACCTCAGCAGGCACTCACTGCATGACATGGAGGCACTTACACACATACATAACACTCATATACCCAAAATACAAAAATAATTTTTTTAATTCTCAAAAATACAGTTGAGCATAGTTAACAAACATTACTGAGAAATTAGCTTGTGGCTTAAAAAACGAGTTTTGATTAGATAAGGAATGTGCCCTTAACATGTTTAACAGATTTGAAGCTCAGGAGAGATTTTCCACAGGTTGCCTAATTTCTAAGTGGCAAGCTGATCTATTAAGCTAATACTTTTGATTTCCTGTTTTGATTTTCCCTTAGTACTACACTGACTCAATCTGAATGCTTGGAAAGTCTTTAGTAGTAATCAATATCCTCAATTTACGAGTGTTTTCTATCAAAAGTATGCTTTTAAAATCTATGAAGTTGTTATGGTTAGAAATTAACATATTACAGTACTATCTTGAGCAACACAATTGTTTTCTAAGAATGATTTTAAATATAGAAATTAGAATTTAAATATGATTATAGACTCTTTGTTTTCTTTTTTTAGTTCTTTGTCAAAAACATACTGCAAATAAATTCAGATTTCCAAGTGGAAATTTGGAAAACAAAACGACTTATACCAGGTGAAAAGTTTATATTCCAAATTTTTACCCCCGTGGGAAAATAGAAGATATATGGAGAAAATATATTTCCCTCTAAATAAACAGCAAGCAAAAGATCTGAAAAGATGATGCATACCAAGAAGTAAATACTGAGGGTGCAGAAACACTAGTTTATCCAAGCAACAGACCAGAGAGTGCGAAGTGCTTGTTTTGCTTTGTTTAGGGTGTTTTTCGTTTGATTGTTTCTTTGGTTTTTTGTTTTTTTAAATCTACTTCCTTTCCAGAGATTGAACAGACTTCAAGAGTGTATGTAACACACAGTAAGAAATCACATTTATCTACAGATATGACAGACATGGGGTTTTCTCTAGGATCTATGACGTCTCCAGCCTGTACATTTGGCTGTTTACAGTGCCACCCATGAATTCCCTCCTGTTGAATGGGTTTTCAGTCTAATTAAAAGATGTTGATTACCCTCAGAATTAAAGTGTCACTACTTTATCATTACAGTTTGCTGAGATGTACATTTTTGTGGTTATTAGGCCTTAAGGATGGGGTTGGACCATCAACTGAAATTCATCACCCATCAGAGAAGCTTCTTTTTCCAATAGATGGAGTTCCACAACTGGTCGCACACGGAGATTATGTGTCTGAGGGATGCCCAGCCCTAAGAGTGACACATCAATGGAACCTCTAAACCTAAGGCTCATGGAACACAGCAGGGAGAGATAACAATACTAATGCATCCATCAACTCAACAGCGAAGCTTCCACATGCAACAGAGTGTGATGCACAGAGAAGGCCAAAGAATGAGAGACTGCAGAGTGCATGTACCTGGCTGGGACTCACCCATCCATGACTTGGGGACCATTATGGAGGAGGGGGCAGAAAGATCCTATAAACCAGGGTTGCTGCATCAACATAAGAAAACAGAGTTTTCCAGTTCATATGAACTTACAGCAATGGTGACAACATGCACAAGACCTATGCAAACTCAATCAGACAGAAGTCTAGCATAGAACTGGGGAAATGGGCAGCAGGTCCCAACCTTAGCCCAGGAACTACTGGAAGCTGATAATTGCTGGGTGAGGGAGAGTTGATCATCTTGAAGGAAGTGACTCTAGATAGACTGACTAGGCTCCAGTGGATGAACTTGCACCAAGGGACAAGATTCAAGTAATGTGTACAAATCTAAACCCAAGTTTTTTGTTTTTTTTTTAATTGTAGGTTGTAACCCCATACGGAGCAACATAACTGAATGTGGAGACTGTGAAAAACTTGGCAATAACAAAATGTTGAACAGACAACAAACAAAAATTAATTAAAAAATATGTGTAAAGAGCCCAAGGTGTTTCTAGGCATGTTCTTCTGTGCTGATCACATGACTTCACTGCAGGCTTGGTTCTAAATACAGGATACATGGCACTCTGTACTGTGCATACCATCATGCCACCATGCCAAGCAGTGCCAAAGAATCCTGCCTAAACCAGCCTGGCCCAGCTTCAAGACAACTGTCTGTTATGAACCACAGTGTCTCTGCTGTGCATACAGTTTCTGCTCTTACAGAAACATAATTTTTAACTACAGAAAACAAAGGTTTTCATTTTATTTTCTTACCGTTATTCTTCAATGTGTAAGTCCAAATCTGTCTCTCTTTGAATTATATTGTGTCAGAATGTTTGATTTTAAAAATTGCCATTTGATTGCTAATTTGAGTTACACACATACATACATACATACACACACACACACACACACACAATCATTAAAGGCATTTTGGTTTGGGATTAGTAGAGAATTTTTGAGAATTTCTAAAATGACCCTAAACATCAACATTGACTATCATAAAATGAAGATGTGGATTGACTCTGAAAGGCACTGAAAATGCTCTATGTCATAAAGTATCATACTTTCAGGCAAGATTTGCTTCTTTGTGTAAAAATAAGTATATCTATCTCATTAGTATATAAATTTGCATTCATCTTTAATAAATGGTAAAATTACGGAAAACCAAAGGATTGTTTCAAAATAAATTACATTATTATTTATTAGTAAATTTTTTATCTATATACCTAATTATAAGCTAGATATCTAGATCACCTAAAAATTTCTCAGCAAAGGGATTGCATGTGGGAAGTTTAAGAAGCCCTAGTTGAAAAGACAAAGGAGGGGCTCAGGCAGCATTCTGAGTTCAGATAACTCTGTATTCGCCAATCCATGCTATTGAATAACAGAGTGGCTTTTACCTTGAATTGCATACCTACCCTGCAAACATGGGTGGTTTTCAGAGGGTCTGTGATCCTCATGAATTTAACTAAAATTCAGTGCACATCTGTGTGACCAGGGGGGGCTGAAAGGGGACCCTAAGTAGATGACACTAAGCCATGCCCAGCATCTCCTCACATTTGCCCATTTATCTCTGTAAAACTAGCTGGCACCCAGTGGTACCCTATAGTGAATTGCAATGCTAGCCACCTGGAAGTAGTACAGATACCACAAGTTAAAGGGCACAGTTCCTAATGCATTTGCCCCCTTTGAAGGTGTCATTCACTCATGAGAGGTCTGGAATCCACTTGCCCATCTGAACAACCGGCTACAATGCTCAGACTCCCCTGATGCCCTCTGGCTTGATAATTTACTAGAATAACCAATAGATCTTAGGGAAGTATATTGTTTACTATTATGCTTTCATTACGAAGGATGTAGTCCAGAAGGTGCCTCAGGAAGAAACCGGGCAAAGGCTTGGGGAGTCACAAATTAACATCTGGGTGTTCTCTCCATGTGAGCTCAAGCCTCCTGACACCAGCATGTTCACACCTTCCAATAGCACCAAGTTGGGCTACAAAAACATCCCCCTTTGGAGATATTCCAGCTCCTAACTACAGCAGCCTTATTACAGACAAGTTCAATTGTTAGTGTTCTATACAGCGGCAGGTAACTGTGGGTAGAACTCTTGCACGTTTTTCTTTTATGAGACAAAAAATTAACAGTTCAAAATTCAAGTAACAAGATGCCCAACTTAGGGCTACTGGAAGGTGCTGGAAACGCTAAGAGAAGTTGGGAGTTCCTTTCATTAGGGGCTTGCCTTTGAAATGAATAGTGGGAAAAATCCAGAAATCTTTGATTCATCCTCACCTTCTAGGCTGTGTCAAGCTTGAGGATATAGTTCAGGAATTTTAACATGATGATATTTATTTATGATAATGTTAGGTCAGATATAGACCAACACAACTGTGGCTCTTGACCTACAATATCCCCTTCCGATACAGTCATGGTGCTCTAGTTAGCCTGAGTCAGGCAGTCTGCAAGATCTTTACTATAGATGCTGGTTCTTCAGAGAACTTGAATTCATACAATTTGCCCCCCCCCCCGCAAGTATGTGTTTTTCTCCTTATGATGGAAAGTAATTTTTGTTGAATTTAGGATACATGCAAATCACCTGAGGATCTTGTTAACATGCAGATGCTTATCCGAACGCTCTCAGGTGAAGCAAAAGAGTCTACACGGTGCAGATGCAGAGATGGCTCGGTGTTGAAGAATGCCCACTGCTCTTGCAGAGAACCTGAATTCAGTTCCCAGCACCCTCATTGAGTGACTCACAATGACCTATTACTCCAGCTCCAGGAACTCCAATGCTCTCTTCTGCCCTCTGCAGGCACTTGCACCCAAAGACATATACCCCCACATAAATACACACGTTATATGTGATTAAAAATAAAACCTTTAAAGGAGAACGAGTCTACATAGATAGAACCACACAATGCATTGTGTCTGGTGCAAAATGAAAATTTAGGGACCTTTAACTCAAAAATTAGGAATTTCAAGATGGCAGCAACAATGTGTTAAACCAAGCAGGGCTCTTCTGAGAACATAGCCGATGTTATAGCAGGCCACATACTATGAATCTTGACAGTGTCTACAGCAGTCACAGGAAGCTGGTGCTAATGACTCAGACCATAATTTGAGTAACAAGGATCTAAAACTGCCTTAAATTGCCTGCCCTCCAACTTGGATCCTTACTTTTGTTTGCTCATTGACTTAATTTTTCCATAAATTAAGATGCTTATTTGGGAAATTAACAGAGATTTGGATGCTAGACTCACCAGGAAGACTGGTATTTGTTTGCATTGTTGCTGTAGGATACTCAATACATATTTCTTGACTTAATGGATATACGGCACATGAATAATATGCACTTTGCTCTTAATTCCCTTCCTTCACATAACAACCATTTCATGCGGCAAGCTGTGCTTTAAGTATCTGCACAAAAATCTTATTCTCCTCTCCCCAAGTTCTGTGTATATCCTTTCTTCCAGGAGACTCATGGGACTGTCAAACATTTTTGTCTGCATGATTATATGTGACTATGATCGTTCAGAAAGTGTGCTCTAGTACTAGAAATGTATGAGTGATATGTCCAATTTCTCTATAGCACAGGGTTCCATTTTCAAGTATCTTTAATATTTTCAACCATTTTCTTAGAGAAGTATTTCTAAAACATAACATATTCATTGCCTTTGAAGCGCAGGGCAAAGAGGATAATCTGGATTCTGGAGTTCAGGTAATATTTAATGGAGTGTTATAATACAGTAGAACCATTAGAGTTTTTGTGATGTGTGAGACAGAGCCAGGCATGGTGACTCACATCTGTAATCATAGCACATGGAGGCTAAAGCAGAAGGGTTCTCATGAGTTCAAAGATAGCCTGGGCTTCAGAGCGAGATCTTGTCTCAATAAAATAATACAAATAAAAATATAAACCAAGCCATTGAAACGTTGACTTCTCTATTTTATTTCTTGTGTATTTTGAAAATTCTCTCTAAATTATTACCTGTAATTTCCTAGTGCTGTCAGTTTGTTTGCCTGAAATACAATTTCCACTGCTAAATTTTGTATTTCTTATGTGCATTTAATTAATCAGATAGGCACACTTACTAAGATAATGTTTTAGCACGTATATAGTCCTTTATTTAGATAGTATAATGGAATTTAACTAATGTACAAAAAGGTAAACAATAAGTTGGTCACATGGGATCTCTGATACCAGTTTTCCCTAGTGCGGACCTGAGCTGTTGTCTGAGTTCTGTGCACTGGGTGAAACTATTCTCAGTGGTCCAGGTAACTACAGCCTTTCCACAAGTTTATGTGCCAGTGAAGTCCCAGTTCCAGTTCATACCTGGGTTCCAGCTGATAATTTCATCTCTGTATTTCTGAGTGACTAGTTCGCAATTTCCAGGTTTCTTGGATTTTCACTCTTTTGAAAGCAAAACCAGTTAAGTCACTGTGTTTGCCTTTTTCTAAATCTATTTGTAGCAGGTCATTTTCATGCCCACCTGTTCAGAGCTTGGTTATGTGGCATACAGGTAACTTAGTAGCATCTCACATTCACTTTCTCCTCTACTGCCCTGCAATCAGTCTCACTCGGTTGCCTAGAGTGAAGTGGCTGCTGTGTTAGTCCCTGGAACGATACGCTAATTTTTAAGCATCCCACCTAGCTTGCTTTTGTGACAAACATCAAGTAGATTGAACTTTGGTAGCCAATGACTATATGTAATGAAGGGAGAGAGTGAGATGGGGTGCCAGCGCCCTTGCCACAAACTTCTGATATTGTGCAGTGACTGTTTCCACTGTTCTTAGAGGTGTGGTCCCTAGTACCTTGACCATGCTCCAGCGGATGGCCTTACATACAGATGTGGGCAGCACAGCTGGACTGAGCGATTTATAAAAAGAAGACATGAAGCGGGAAAAGTATGTGGGTGTATCTGGGGGGGTTGGAAGTGGCAAAATGGGGTGAATGTGATTGAAATACATTGTAGACATGTATGAAATTCTGAACAAGTAAATACAAAATATTATATACAGAAATACTTGAGTAAGCCATCCCTCCTGAAAGGCAAATAGACTTCTGACTCCTTACATACCAAAGAATTTGAATTGAATAGAGAATATATCACATTAAGGAGAAACTGGAAAGGAGAAATGAAAGGGGAATTCATTATATAAGTGATGGGGGGTCAGAGAGAGGGGATGCCAACAGTAGTGAAATAAAAGCAGACCGATCCCTGCTCCTTACTACCTTATGTCTCATCGAGGTTACTGAAGCCGCTAGTTGACATTTCCAACAAGAATACTAAAAACTTTGGATAACGGGAAAACTGTCCAGATTTGTTTAGGAAGTGAAAAACCCCCACAGCCTAAGAAACAACAAAATCTTTTGTGTGCTGAAGGTGAAAGCAGGGGTTAAGGCAGAGGCTGGGAAGGGAGTTTTGCAGGGAAGACATTCTCCTTCAATGACCCTCCGTTTTAGTTTTCTTTCCAGCTGTTGTGACAAAATACCTGAGAAAGGCAACTTAAGGGAGAACGGATTTATCGTGGCTTATAGTTTCAGAAGGGGTAGAGTTCATCATAGTGGGGAAGACATGGCTCCAGGAGCCTGAGGCTCATCTTTTTCCTTGCATCTGCAGTCCAGAAGCAAACAGGAAGGGAGCCCAGGCTTTAAACCCTCAAAGCCTACCTCCAGCGATGCTCTTCCTCTAGCAGACTCTATCTACCTTCTAAAGCTTCCACAACCTTTCCAAACAGCACCACCAGCTAGGGACCAAGTTCAAAGACATGAACCTACCGGGGACTTTTCACATTCAAACCACAACACTTCCAAAGCATAGAAGCATAAAACTAAAGCTTTCCCAGGCTAAGTATGTTGCCTGTGTTATAGAGACCAACCCCACCACCACCACCACCAAATTACCCTAGCGGTCAGATCAGATGCACCGTAGCACCATTTTCCTCTGTAAGCTTAAGTTACTATCAGCCCTGTTACTTTCTGAATTCCTTTTTTGGTGATTGACCTCAGATCCCTGGGACACGTACATCCAGGAAGAGAGAAATGGCTTGGGCAGAGGCATACTATGCTGCACAGATATGTCACAAGTTCATTCCAAATCAATTGAAGAAAGAAATGGCTTTAAAAAACTAAGAACAGACAACGCAGTTTTTTTGTTGTTTTTTCTTTTTTTTCTTTTTCTCAACCACATATGTAGCTTTGGAGCCACTAGATGGCAGTGTTGCAGACGGACTCTCAGGGCCTCTGAATGGAATGGAAAGGGGAGAAAGAAGCACTGAAGCAAACCTTGGGAATTGTCTGTGTCCCTGATCAAAGGCCATGCAATGAAGGCAACTTGTAAAGTTGGGACTGACTTTCCCTTCAAAGTCCTTTCAGAAACAGAAGGAAGCTACCGAGCTGGTTTTCTGAAGTTACCAGTTTAGCCTCACCACCTAGCTCATCAGTGAAAGGACAGATATCTTCCCAGACAACCAGGATTCACAGGAAGACTCCAGAGCACAAGACAAAACCCATTAGGTTCAATAAGAACACTGAGAAAAAGCTCCCGGGATTCCCCTTTGCTTGTTTCTTTTTCCCACAGACTGGCTCCCAAGACTGCCCCCTCGTACAGCCCTCACTGCCTACCAATACCTTCCCATGCAGGCATTTCAAAATGCAGATGTTACAGAATTACCAATAACCACACCGGACAACCAAAGAAAGTTTCCATTGATTCCCTGGGTTGTAAATTGATCCAAATAATTTCTGTGGCTTCAGGGGTTCATTAACTCACTAATTTGAAATAATCTGAACATAAGCCTAGTTAAAGTTTTCTCTTGCCCTGTGTCTAGACTCATTTAGCTCAATTTCTTAGAACACAGCACTGAAAAAGCCAGAGTTCAGTACACAATCTCCTCTCTCTCTCTCTCTCTCTCTCTCTCTCTCTCTCTCTCTCTGGGATAGAATCACAAATTCTCTTTTCTCTGCCTCTGTCCCTTTGTCTTTGTTTCTCTGTGTCTCTCTCCCTGTTTCTGTTTCTCTCTGTGTATCTGTCTCTGTCTCTCTGTTTGTCTCTCTGTTTCTGTGTGTGTGTGTGTGTGTGTGTGTGTGTGTGTGTGTGTGTGTGTTCTATAGGTGACTCCTAGCTCACAGCCCTGCCTAACTGTCTGGGAATAAGTCAGAAAAGGACCCCAAGGGTAGGATTGGAAAAAAAAAAAGTATGGATGGGGAAATATGAATGCACCCTAGTTACTGGGGAGGGAAAAGTCTAAATCCAATCTCTGGTTTTGGTTTTAGGTGAGATGAGCATGCAGCATTCCATCCTCTCCTGTAATGAATAAAGCTAAGAAATCTGTGCAGGATGCATGGGGCATCTTTGAAGACTTTAGTGAAATAGCACCTAACAATGGGGTTAAGGAAGAAGACAGAATTCTAAACACCACCATAGTGACTTTGACATTTTCCCTCTTTCCTCTCCCAATGTAGACATCAGGAGGTGGACATTGACCTTGTATAGGGACACTTCAGAAGAAACAGAAAAGACACAAAGGCACCCATCTTCACATATGACATAATCTGCTGAGGAGAAAAATCTCAAGGAACCTACAAAACTGTTCCTAGAAAAATAAGCAGTTTTGGCAAAGTCAACACACAAATAAGAAATTGTTTTTCCACATAGTAAAAATGAACAATTTGAAACAACTTAAAAAAAATAAAAAACACTGTCTAAAGTAGCTTTAAGAAACACAAAATACCTAGACATAAACCAGTACAACCTGTTATACTGCATCTCTGTGCTGAAAAAATGCTGGTATTAGGAATCTAGGAGGAAAGGAACCAAATCAATGTAAAACAAGGAGAGTTTATAGATTGGAACACTTCATCTGATATAGATGCTGATTCTCAAATTGATCTGCAGGTAACACAACTCCAATAATGAAACACAATCTAATTTAAAAATTGGTAAAATGGGGCTGGAGAGATGGCTCAGCAGTTAAGAGCACTGGCTCCTCTTGCAGAGGACCCAGGTTTGATTCCCAGCACCCACATGGCAGCTAACAAACTTCCATAACTCCAGTTCCGGGGGATCTGATGCCCTCTCTGACCGCCCCAGGCATTGCATGACACGGGTGTACTTACATATATGCAGGCAACACATGCATACACACAAAATAAAAATAATAAATTTTTTTAAATTGGTAAAATCATGGGTCTTGTGCATGTTGACACCATTGCTGTAAGTTCGTATGAGAAAGTTCCCAGAGGCCTGAAACACTCTATTTCCTTGTGATTATGCACCAACCCTGGCTCTTACAACCTTCCCCTCCTCTTTTCTGCAATGATCCCTGAGCCTTGGGTGGGTGACGTTCAATATAAGAGTCCTACCCAAGGACATGCACTCTGCAGTCTCTTATTCTCTGCACTTTGGCCAATTATGGCCTTCTGTGTACATTGTACTCTGTTGAATAAAGATTTGCTCGTGAGAATTTAGAGATGCATTAGTTTTCTCTCTACCCTTGTTCCTGTATGTTCTACAAGCCTTAGGTGAAAAGATTCCATTGTAGATGTGTCACTTGGGGCTAGACATCTCTCAGACACTTACTCTCTGTGTGTGACCAGTTGTGGAAGTCTGTAATAGTCTCCACCTGTTGTAAAAAAAAAAAGGTTCTTTGGGGGATGGAGAGATGGCTCAGTGGTTAAGAACACTGTTCTTGCCAAAGACCCAGGTTCGAATCCCAGCACCCACATAGCAGCTAACAACTGTCAGTAACTCCAGTTCCAGGCATCCCAGTCTCTTCCGTCCTCCACAGGTATTGCACAACATGGGTGCACTTACCTACATGCAGGCAATACACACATATAAAAATAATAAATAAAATATTTTAAAAAACTTCTTTGATGAGTGTTGACTGGTATACTTTTCTATAAATATAAGGATATGTATTTAGCATACAATAAGAAATTACATTTGTCTAGGGATATGGCAGATATCCTCTAAGCTCTCTAGAATCTGTGAACTCTCCAGCCATGTGTATTTGGCTATGTTTACAGTGCCAACGAGTTCCCTCCCATTGAGAGGGTTTAAATCCACTTAGATAGCTGCTGATTACCTCCCGGATAAAAGTGCCACTGCTACACTGATACAGTTTGCTCTGCTGGTCATTGTTGTGATTATTCCCACTTTAAAGCTGGGATTGGACTTGATTTTCTGTCTTAGCAGTTTGCATAGATCCTCTAGAACTATGAGAGTTTGTCTTCAGGGAGAAGCTGCTAGGTCAATTCCACCTCCATTGCTCCAAGTCCTGTATCCAAAGTATGTCCTGTCTTTAGCAATAGGGTCTTACCTTCAAGTTCTGGGAGGTAATCAATGGCTGTGGCAATAGCCTGTGTTATTTTGGGAGTCTCTTGGACTACCCTGATCAAGAACTCAAAGGGAGGTTTCTTCTGTCTAACACTGTGTTTCATGTTATATAGCCTTCAGATGCACACATGCACTCGTATATGTATCATATGTCTATTTTTCAGTAGATTTGGGGGCTAATACATTTCCCTCTGGTTTTTCACACTCCTAAGTTTTATTTATTCTCTCTCTCTCTCTCTCTCTCTCTCTCTCTTTCTCTGCCTAAACTTCCTCCTCCCTCTCCAGTTAAAATACCCCCATTTCCCCATTTTCTCCATATTATGCCCCCTCTCTTGAGCTCCTTCTTCCCTTTTACTCCATGGTTGCTTGTATATCCTTTCCTCCCCTCCCAGTCGAATACTCCAATGTCTCCCATTTCCCCCATGAAAACATGTTTCCTACTACTCCCTCTTTCTGGCTCTTTCCTTCCCTTTACTACCATGTCTCCTTTCCATTTTTCTTGCTCCTGTGGTCACATTAGGACATATATAAGGATTTGGTGGTAAGATCCACAAATAAGAGAGAACATGCCTCACTTGTTTTTCTGAGTCTGTGTTATATTCATTGAAAAAAATAACTAAAGGACTGATTATTATCTCACAAAAAATAAAAATTAGTAAAATCCATTTGAACAAGAAATTTCATCTAAAAGGAGGTTTATATCACAAAAATAGATAAATCTATGAGCAACCTCAGTATCCATTAGGAAATGCAAATTGAAAACATAAGTTATCTCTTCACACACCTATTAGAAAAGCTAAAATTGACTTCCTGATAATGCCAAGTGCTGGTAAGGACATGGAGTAGCCAGAACTCTTGTGCTTTGCTAGTGGGAAAGTAACAGCACAACCATGCCCCTTGTCGGCTTTTATAACTCTAAATATATATTTGCTATGTGACTCAGAAACGTTACTCATGGAAATTCTACCTTAGAGATATGAAAATTTGTATTCATACAAATCCTATACATCAAATATTTATAGCAGCTCTGTTTGTAGTTCCAAAATCTGGAAGCAATCCAAGTGCTTTTCCAATGAGTGAATAGGTAAACAGCGGTATGTTCATACAGTAGGACATCTTTCAACAGGAGAAAGGAACAATCCATTCATATACAGTCTGGATAAATATCAAAGGCATTTCACAGACTGGAAAAACCTAGTCTCAAATTTTTATTTAGTGCATAATTCCTTTATATGGCACTCTTAGAAAGGCAAGTCTATAATGATAGAAACTGTGTGAGTGCTGACAGGTGCAGAGGCAGGGAGCACAAAGCAACAGTGCAGGGAATTTGGGGGAGGGTGTCATTTTTCTGTACCATATGGTTATACTGATCTGGAGATATGGCAATATTCAAAGAACCGTGCACCCCAAAAAGATTCAGCATTATATTATATCTTAATTTAAGAATGAAATTTTGATTCCTAATCTCTACTGACAAGTGATCAATAATATTTGGTTGACCAGTCTGAAGGACAACACATGTTCTCCTGTGAGGGGAATTGCTCAGGCTCATATAGGACATACATGTCACTTATATTACCTCATTTAATCCATACAGCTCCCCTCTGGGCTGAGTTTCATTATTCTCAATTTAACAACCAGACATCGGCATTCAGAATACTTACATAAAATGTTCAAGGTTAGAGAGCTAGTGAACAGAGGCCTCTATGGATGAGAAGGTGCTTGTCTGTTTTCAGAGACAGGGTTATCAATAGTTCCCTCACAACTTATCCCAAAGAGATACCATCATACTACTTAGAAATTTAACTTTCTAATCACTTTAAAGCTGTGTTTACAGCATTAAACTTGCCCAATCCTAGTAATGTTCATATTTGGATATATTTAATTAGCAATGGGTCCATTTTTCTGCATAGTTCTAAACAGTCCTTCCAGAAATCTTATAATTCGATGTCCATGAGATTCTGCTTGACGCACCTTTCCTGAACAGTCAAGGATATAGCTTCACTTTATGGTGAACCTTTCACAGATGAAAGGATCTATTTCAGAGCTCGCTCTGCCTCATAGCTGAAATCTTACTCAGGCTCTAATTAAATATGGTACTGCTATTTAAACTCTGTGACTTAAGAGCAAGATGGGACAGTTAAACCTCTCTTTATGTAGTTAGAAGAGTGGTGGTCATCTGTGTCTATGTGTGGGACCCATGGACCCGTCTCAGAGAGGACTATTAACATTTTTTCTTCCATGGAAAGTAATGCCACACACAAAACTCCTTCAATCCCCTTGTTAGACATGTATACATCCCCACAAATAAAAACCTTAAAGACCTGAACATAAAGTAGAGAACTCTACCGGCTTCCATGACAGATATGCTCATGTTTACCTCGCATCACACTTGGCCTGCTCTCGGTTGGGCATCCCGTGTCCAGAATTGAATGTGAGGAAAGAAATCAGGCATGCAATTTCTGGCATGGACATCCCATGCATCTCAAAGGCCGAACACAGGTCTAACTCATCTGAAAAGAGCAAGGGGCATAAACAAGCATGTGATAATGTTGGCAGAGCTCTAGCATAGGGGCCTAGGCAAGAGGTTAAACATACAATGGTTCCCCCATTTATTTACAATCTGAGCTGAATAAACCACCAGCGATGTGTGGAGATGAAGTTCCAAATAGAGCTAAGCCTATAACAATGTCCTTATCTTTATATTCTCCTCATACACAAACATGTGAGCCAAGAACACTGTAACACCAGTGGCCCCTTTGAGCCCAAGTTCAGCTCTAAGGCAAGCAGTTTAGTCTCTTCAACTTACAGAAACACAACCAAGAGAAGACATGTTTGATTTAACTCACCTGGTCCTTCCACACCTGCACTGGTCCAATGGCTTAATCACTCTTACCTGAACTATGTGAGCAGCATTATCAATGGATCTTTCTAGTTCTGCTCCTCCTCACAAGGCATATGCTAGAGACACATTTCTAAACTCAGCTCGACTTAACATTTCTGCCACCTGGAATTTTCATTAGTGAAGACGGAGGCCGCCAGTGCAGACTTTCAGCGGGAGATTCAGGATCCTTGAATCAAAGCTCAACCCATCTTTCTAGCATTTCTGCCTTCCATTCATTCCTTGAACACCCTACTATAAGTTAACAAATGCCTTTGCTAAAGTCTGGGCAAACTTTTTCACCCAATCTTTGCTTACACTACTGTCTACCAACATGGAACTTTCCTTATCCTACCACCTGGTAAAAGACTGCTTGGTCTTGAAGGCCAACTCAAATATAATCATGTATCCCTTAATAATGGGGATGACTAGTTTGTTTTGTCATTGTGCAATCATTGTAGACACATTTACAGAGGTCTATTTGGTGTAGGCCAGTCATTCAAAGTGGTCTCTTAGTGTGATTAAGGGACAAGGTACATCACATGTGCAAGGCTACTGCCAGTTTAACACAGCTCTCCTTTAAAGAAAGCAATGTTTTGTAAGGGAGAGCAGCAGACACTAAAATAATAAAAGGTATTATCCCATAGTGTAGTAAATACTAAACCAATACTAGTCATTTGCTACCTATGTCATGTTCTAGGTGCCGTCCATAATTGCATGGCAGAAAATGTGGTCAGCAGAACAGAAGAATTGCCTTTACCAGCATCCACAGTCACAGTCATGTAAGCACTCCATTGTGCCATGACAGATGATAGCTCTGACATCACTAGACAATTGGGATTCCTTGGTGCTCTGAAAAGCCTATGGGATCCCCATCATAAATGTGGTCCACCAGTCATCTACTAAGGCATTATATAGCACATGACTATTTCGTCTCAGTGGGATATTCCCACCTCCTAGCGTTTGAAAGAATTAAATGACATAAACAGAACATGTGTCATTATAGTGTATAGTTAGTATAGTGTTCAATAGGTCCTACTCTCAGTCCAGCCTCCTCTTGCTCTCAAATTCTGCACCCTCTTTTTCCCTCGTAACTCTCATTCCTTTCTTGTCTACTTCCCGAGCTACAGTGAGATATTTTGAGAGCAGAATTTAAGTATTATTTTAGAGTGCCAATTTTAGAGTACTGGCAAAATAAGCAGTACCTGGTCTGGTTTGTGAACCACTTGTGTAGACCAGACACCCTACCTGGAAAGCTTCCAATGTTTCCTCTTATTTTTGTCCACATTGAACACTAATGATAATACTAACAGTTGGATTACAATAATACTAATGTTATGCTGATATTAATTGTGAAGCAAAATAATAAAATAAAATATTTTTTAAAGGGGGCTGGAGAGATGGCTCAGCAGTTAAGAACACTGACTGTTCTTGCAGAAGACCCAGGTTCGAATTCCAGCACCTACATGACAGCTACCAATTGTCAGTAATTCTAATCCGATGCCCTCTGCTGTCCTCTGCAGGCATTGCATGACAGGGATGCACTTATGTACATGTAGACAATATATGCGTGCACATAAAATAAAAAAATAAAAATATTTAATATTAATTGTGAAGCAGTGAAGCATAGGGAATAGCTTGGTGACCTAGGACTCCACTTGTTTGGGTTACGCACACAGATACCTGCTTTCAGCAATGAAATAAGTTACTCCTCATAGCGACTCCTTGTTAATGTTTCATTTCTAGTCAAGCACATCCTGGAGCACATCCAGAAACTACAGGAAATGGACCTATCTGGTCTATGCCTATCTGGTTTTGGGTGCATGCACCCTAAGGTGAGCTATGTCTTCCAAGAGAACTTTTAGGTAGAATCTCCTATTTACGATCTTATGTCTATGTGTAGAATCATGGGAAGGGACACGCACAGTGAGCAAAGGTTCACATAATCCAAGTCTGCCTATCAAAACAGAGAACTGCCCTCAGTACACTCCTTAGCAACCAAACTCCTTTTTCTCTTGAACCTCTTAAATGATACCCTAAGCAATGATGACCCCTTTGAGTACTTCCTGCCCATGTGGCCTGTGTCAATCTTGACAGCAGATTTCTTTCTGACACATACTATCACTTTACATTGAATAAAATTTCCCTGCTGCTTTGTAACCTGTATGAGACTTTACTTAAATTTTTTGAAGCTATAAACACCCTATCCAGACCTCAACCATTGTCAAAAATTATACAACATGAGCCACAGGGACTGCGCTCCATTTCCTTCCCTAAGTTATATGGGAGAGCAAGAAAACAAGACGTACTTTGCATTTATGTTGATGAGGCCCACTTGCCTTTTACTAGTGAGCACAAATACACAGATAACATAACTCAGTGTTCCCGAGAGTCATGCTGCGTGGAGGACCAGTGGTGTGTCCAGAGAGAGCAAAACACTAGGGTCCAATTTGTTGTGTAGAATGAGTGAATAAATCTCAGCTTAGGGCCACAGTCTCCAAAACTGTAAAATAATGGAGCTGATTGGAGCAGGGTTTTTCAAACATCAACATGCATAGACATCACTCAGGGCTCTTGTTAAAAAGGCATGATGAGATTCTGCAGGTGTGGAGGGTGTGTAAGCAACCAGCTACCTAGCTGTGGGAATGACCTGCTCAATGGGCTACATTTTCAAGACCCAGAAAAATCTATCAGGTAGTGCTCAGCTCTAAGGTTCCAAACTAAGGTAGGGACTGGAGGCCACACAAAGTTCTCTGGATTATGAGTGTCATACATTCTCTTCAGTCCAAGAACTAGAAGGAAAGGAATGCCTTTCTTTCAGAATCCTGGGAGCGTAGACTACAAGACCAAGGTCTGTCCAACCCAACCTCAGGAAAAGCCATCGCATGAGGAGAAAGGTTTCAGTGACACATTCCCAGCCATGGAAATCTGCAACCCATTTAAAAAGCCTCATTGAATTCTAAAAGCCTCCTTTTCCTCCCTTCCTCCCACCTACACTGTCACAGCCCAATTTCTTGAGACATTCCTGTGAGGTAAAGGAGCTCAGAGAAGGACTGAGGGTGGGGACTGTCAAGACAGAAAGAGCCCAAGCTCAGATTCTTTTCACCCTTCAAACCCTCACCTGCTTTAACACTTTACAGACTACAGCTCCTTAAGAAAGAAAGGAGAAATCCCACATTTTCCAATTCCCAAAGCAAGGGCTTTCCAGAGAACAGCCCTCCAAGCTATATGACATACCAACTCCACAGGGAAGTAGGTGCCTGAGTGAAAAAGAAACAGCTATGAAACTGGATCAAGGAATACTCTTAATCATAAAACTGGTTGTGCTAGCTTATTACACAGTCTAGGAATTAATTAGAAACCAGCTAATCCCTAATCTAAAAAAAATAATATAACATACCTTGTTTTCTTATGTTTGAGCTCTGAGTGACATTTCATTTGTTCAAGAGGATTTTGTCTGCTCTTTCCTGTCAAGAGACATTGGCAAAGCTGTGTGTAATCAACTTTTTCATTCCAACTGGCAAGGACTATTAGATGCTCAGACAGGAGACGGGCAGCATCTCTCTCATGCATTCAGATATTCAGGAGGTGCATATACAGCAGTAAGACAGGAAGTTTTAGTGAGGCTCCTCAGTGCCCAAATGTGAGAATCGAATCCAGACCAAGGCCAGTTCCTCTAGCGCTCCTTGCTGGCTTTTCTGAAGAAAAGGAAACAGGCTAAGCAAATTGTGTGTGCACAAAGTCATTCCCACGTATGGTAGCTTTACGCCCCCCTTGGGAGCTTGGGCATGGAAATGACCCACCTCAGTTCATCAGTGTTCAGAATCCTTGATTAGTCCCTTGGGCCAAAGCAGGCCAGTGTAGCTGAGAATGGAAAGTTCTCTATCTGGGGCTCTTTCCTTCCCTGTTCCCACATGCTCCAGAGCAGCTGACAATGGCAAAGTGACTTTCCCTCTCATCCACCTGAGTCAATGGAAAATAAGGAGCTATAGCAGGAAGCTAAAAATGAGCCTCGGTTCTGCAGGGCTCCCGGGAGAGCGTAAAATGGAAAATGGGCCAAACAAAATAATTTATATTTTTAACTCATAAATAGGCCAACAAAATTATATTCAGTCTTTGTAAATTGCTCTAGTATACATCTGGCCACTAATAGTCTGTTTTGCCTGGATGCACCTCCATTTCTTAATGCTTTTGATTTTACTATATGAGAAGTGTGTTTGAAAGCTTTGTAGAAGTAACCTCAATGATTGTTTATTGCAGTCATGTAACAATGGTCATGTGATTCTTTCAGGTTACGTTTCATGTGCCAAATCACCCTCTGCCCATCTCTCATATAATCTGGGTTAATATTTCTACTGTCCTAAACACTCTTCTGTGCAGGTAAAGCATGTCCTCTGCTTCCCCCTTAGAAATCAAAAATGAAATCTTTCCAGCATCTTGATTCTATGACATTGAATTACAAATCACAACCTTTTTTTAAGCAATTTAAAAATCAAACATATATTCATCCAGTAATTTTTAAAAGAAGTATCTACTGAGCCTAAATTATTTTCCAGACATCGTTCTATAGATACGGCAATACGGGTGACCAAAACTAAACAGCTCCTCTGTCTGGGAGCTCCTACTCTACAGGGAAAGATTTTAAAAATCACACAAATATGCTGATTAGCAACTGTACTGAATACCATTTCCATGAGATCTTAAGACTGGCGTTCTTAATCCATTTTATGAAAGAAACCATTGAACTCAAAACTGGAGAAGCAACCAGACTAAGAATGTGGAGGGAGGAGTCTAAGGAACAGAATATGCAAGGATCCTGTGGTAGGAGAGATTACCATATGAGAAAGAGGGGGAGACTAAAATTTAATTGCATGCAGCACCAACTGTACAAACAAGTGATGTTCAGCATCATAGGAGAAAATGTTTCCAGGAAAAAGATGTGGTTAGGGAACTTTTCTGAACTTGGTGTTAAAGTTTAAAGATAGAGAAGAGTTTAGAAAGTACTGAGTACTTAATACTAAATACTATATATTTCTGGCAACTGACACACACACACAAAATCAAAGGTCATGGGAGTATGAAGCAGGTCATCTTCTTATTACCTTTCTTACAATTTGTGAGCTCATGCACTTTGATGAAAAAAATCAAAGCCATATGCTGCCATATATTTTAAAACAATTTACACAGAGAGGCACCTTACATGAAAATCAACAGTACTTCTCATATAAACTTTCATTGAAAATGTGTTAGATACATAAATGTGTGTAGTTGGTAAAAGACAGAAAGACACATGGCAGGGAAGAGGATACAGACAAGACCACAAGCCATGAAGATGATCTGTGTTTTCACCAGCAGAAGATGAGCTATTAAACCATGATGACGTATCACTATACTCCTACCAGAATGGGTAAAAGAAAAAGGTGACGAGACTAAGTGCTGGCTAGGGTATGGAGAAAGAGGATCATTCTTGAAGGCTTCAAAGAATATAAAATGGTCCGGTCACTCTAGGAAAAACTTTGGCAACTTTTTAGGAAATCAAACATGACTTAATACATGATTATGATGGTTAATTTCAATTGTCAACTTGATTGGATTAAAACAACCTAAATAAAGCATTAGTGAGGTACATTTTGGATGTGTCTGTAAAGGTTTTTGAGAGAGGATTAACTAAAAAGTAAGGCATACCCTGAATGTGGGCAGCACCATTCCATCGGGGGAGGTCTTGAACTGTTGTTATAAAGGGGAAAGAAAAAAGTCACCTGAGCACCAGCACTCGTCTCCCCCTGTTTCCCGGCTGCAGATAACCGTTGAACCCACCATGCACCCCCTCCATTACGTACTGTATCCCTTCTTAAACCATGCGCTGGGAGAAACCCTTCCTTCCTTTCTTTACTTTCGTTAGGTATTTTGAAAAAGAACCAATACAATATCTTAGCAGTTGCATTTTGAGTATTTATCCCAGAGAAATAACATTTTTATGCACAAAATATTTTACATGACTGTTTATAACTACTTATACATAATAGGCAAAAACTAGAAGAAACTCAGATGTTCCTCAGTAGGGAGTGGTGGCATCTGACATCACAGAATATTGTTCCATGAACTGACAGCTAACCAACCGCTGATACACAGAACAATTTAGAGAGCTATCTAATGAATTATGTCCCGAAGGTGGGGGGAGAATCCAATCTCCAAAGCTCACCTACTGTACGATTTCATCTATGTGCTCTTTCTATAATAATATTTCAGATAAGGAAAACAGACTAGTGATTGCTACAGTTGGGGATGTGAATGGGGGAAAAGAAGTGATTATAAAAGGGCAATTAGCAGGGTCCTTTTGTCATTGAAGAGTTTTGTATCTTGACTGTTCTTATAGACTTTGTGTCACCCCAGAGCTTGTATGTTGAATGATCAAACCCTAACCCTCTATGTAGTATGTGGAGGTAAAGCTTTGGGGAAGTGATTGGTTTAGGTGAGGTACTAAGGATGGTCCATGATAAGAATAAAGCCTTATAAGAAGTAAGAGAGGCCAGTTGTTCTCCCCCCCTTCTTCCTCTCCCTCTTAGGATAGAACAGAATGTGGCCATCTACAAGCTGAAAAGGTCATAATCACCAGATACTGAATCTACTGCTACTTTGATCATGGATTTCCAAACTATAAGAAATACATCTTATTATGGCTGACGGTAGTGCTAGATGCATTTATCCATATATATTCTAAAATTGCACAGAACTAGATACACAAATGAGTGCAAGAAAAACAAGAAATCTAAACTAGATTAATGGGTTGTATCAGTGTCGCAGTAATGATTCTATTCAATGGTTTTGCAGAGTGCTCCCATTAGGAGAAACTGAGGTGTGAGCACATGATACTATATATTATTTCTTATAACTACATATGAATATGTGATTATATTAATAGAAATTTCAAATGAAAATGATAGCCTTAAGAAGTGTAACTTTCTCTTTGGCCATAAAATAGCAACAAAATGGAAAATGGTAGGGATGTAAAGTGCTTTCCTAGCTCTTGTCAGAGTGGGCTTCTAGATGTGGAAATGGAGTAAAGAATGAACAGCATGCTGTGGATAATACTGTGAGGTCAGCAAGGAACGGTGCACTGAGTAACCAGGGCTGTGGGTCTCCACTCAAAACAGAATACATCTATCAATAAATAGCAGGTATAATAGGACCTTTAGGGAGAATAATGGGCAAGAAAAAAATCAGTTTCTTATGTGACCTGCTATGATCTGAGTGCCCAGCATAAGATGTGGTCCTGTCCACAGTAGCATGAGTCTTCATGGACTCTGACATTTTTTTTCCAAATATAAACAAAAGAAATGTAAAAGAAAGAAAGAAAGAAAGAAAGAAAGAAAGAAAGAAAGAAAGAAAGAAAGAAAGAAAGAAAGAAGAAAACCATTCTCTGCTTTATTGGTACAAAGTATTTCTATTTATCTCTAGAAATATTTTGCCTTAAAATATCCTGACTTGAGCCAGTGAGACGGCTTAGTAGATGGCCACTATGCCTGAGAACCTGAGTTCTGACCCTGGGACCTACATGGTTGAAGGAGAGAATCAACTTTTCTAAGTTGTCTGACCTCCACATATGTGGCATGGCACACCCACTTCAATATATAAATAAATGAAATGTACTTTTTTTTTGGTCTTTTTGAGACAGGGTCTCCCTGTAATTTTAAAATAAAAATAACTTTTCTTGTTAAAATAAATTTTATGCTAACTTATGTTTGGCTAGTGTTTGATGTGACAGATATACATGCATGTATATGTATATATATATATATATATGTATTCTTTTATATTTTTAAAGCTTTTAATATTGAGAAGAAATAATTATTTTTCTTCTCTTTAAAGAATTTTTACAGTTAACATTGGTAAATATCGGTGGGGTTTTTAGTCTGGTATAAAGATACTCACCTGTAGTTGAAGATTTTATTCTTTTCATTATTTTATTTGACAAATAGCATGGCAGGTGCCTTTTATTTATTAGTGACTTGCAGCATGCCAGGAACTATATTAGGGGACTCATATCACCCCACAGATACCTTACAAGTTGCTGTCAGAAGCTGGGAGTTTAGACAAAAGTGCACAGCTGGCTAGTTAGTGCAGATTTCTGCCTGGTTCCAAGAACTGCAGTTAGACTCAGCACCTTGACAATGACACACATTTTACACAAGAATTTATTAGACCGGTTAACATTTGTATAGGAATGGAGAGTGTAAAACATTTTGTGAATAAGCACTTGACATAGCCCTGCACTCAGATAACACAAATCTAATTACTGGAAATGCAGCATATGTCCATGAAAACTACCGTGTGGGAATCAGGGCCTGAGAACCATAGTGTTCTATCTGTGCTCTACTAGGTTCATGTCTTTTAAAAATATATTTTATTTATTATTTTTATTTTATGTGGATGAGCATACTGCCTGCATGTATAGTTGCACCCCTGACGTGCAATGACCACAGAAGTCAGAAGAGGGCATCGGATTCCTTGGAACTGGAGTTACCGACAGTTGCTAACTGCCAGGTGGGTGCTGGGTTCTCTGTACCTCAAACCCAGGAGCTCTGTAAGACCAACCAATGCTCTTAACCCCTGAGACATCTCTCCAGTCCCTAGTTCTGTGTCTTTGTCTGTAAACTAGAACAGGGACAGGCCTTAGTCTCCTCCTTTGTAAAGTGGAATCTAACTTTGAGATCTCTGATACATTCAACTTAAGCTTTACTACATCTAACAGTTTTCTAAATAAAATTGGAAATAGGGAATAATCTCAGCTCCGCTTTGAGTTATCAACTCAATGACAATTTGTGCACTTCCTCAGGACTTTTAATAATTAATTTGTACATTAGATATAATTGTTTTAGTCCTGCCTTTCCCAATCACATATAAGTTCTTAAACATATTCTCTTAAACTATAAATCATAAAGCAGAGTAAAAAATTTGCTTATATATTTATTAAAGATTATTTTATTTTTATTTATATGTATGTTGGGGGGCAGTGGCCACAGAGGCCAGAAGAGGATGTGGGACCTTTGGAGCTGGAGTTAGGGGCAGTAGAGATCCACACAATGTGTGTGCTAGAAACTAAACTCCTTGGAAGATGCTTCTTAACTGCTGAGCCATCTTTCATGCTTCCTTTGCTTACATTTTTTACATTCATTTCTTTTAGTAAAATAATTTGTGCATGGTGGAAACATGGTTTTAAACTGCAGTATGTTGAAAAACTTTATTTTTAAATGCTGATATTAAACTATAATAAAAAATTAATAAAAATAGAGTTTTGTTTAAATTAGTTGGCTACCTGAGGTTTGTATATAATATTTTCAGCTGAAAGAGAAGGAAAACAACTAAATTTTTCCAACTATTTTATTATCATTGGCTAATAAGAAAGCAACAGAAATATGGAAATTACTATACACCCAGTGACAAAAATCAGACACTAGAGTATGAAGATTATGGTTTTGTTCTTTGTGCAGAGATTTTTCTCATTTCAGTTTATGGTCACTGGGGGTTTACTAAATTTTAATTACAAATGCAGGATGCTTAGTACTGCTTAGACTTTTATATTTAAAGAAGACAAAATTTAAAAATCACATTATATTCTGTAAAGTAGCCAGTTTTAATCTTGTAATTACTTCCTCCTGTGAAACTAAAGAACCTCCAAAATTCACATATTATCGAGATCATTTTCTCTGTGTGTGTCTGTGTGTATATGCATGTTCATGTGTGTGTGTTCGTGGGTATAGGGTACACATGTGTGCTCATGTGTGTGTGGAGACCAGAGGTCAACCTTGTGTGTTGTTCCTCATGTATTTAATATTAAATATGCCACTGCATTGTATTTTTAAATTTGCTTCCCTAGTCTATTGTGCATTCTTTGTTTTTAGAGATTATTGCTTCTTTTAAAAAAATAAATAATTTATTGAGAATTTCATACATGCATATAAGGTGTTTTGATCAAATCCAGGCCACGCTCTCCCCTCCAACTCCTCCCACATCTCCCCATCACTTTTTTCCTGATAACTTCATGTACACTTTCTTCTTCTTTAATTCATTTTATTTTTTTAATGGGACTTTTGGCTACTCTAACATTCCCCCTTCAGAAGAGGTAACCCTAAAATCTTTTAAGGATTAGATAAAAGTTCCCAAATGTTTTTGACATTTTGGGTCTTTGGAATGGAGTAAGTTGCTAAGAGGCCCAAGGACATTGTGAGTTTAAGCCAAAAAAACTGGCTACTTTTCTTTGTGGGTCTTTTTACCCTAACTGCCTAGTGAATTCCTATGTCCTATTCTTATCACACCATCCTCTGAAGAGGTTACCAAAAATTCCAACAGGGAATTGGGATGCAGACCGCTTTGGCTTCTTCCATGCTGAACAGGGCCACAAGGTAAGGCAATTGTAGTAGCCCTTCAGTGGATCTATCTAAAGGACTCCCAAATTGCATAACTCTTATCTCAAAGAAGAAAAGAAAGTCTTTGAATCCTGAATAGGAGATGTAAAGGAGAAGTAAAGGCAAGAGTAATTAGCATTACCAGTTCTAGAAGGGAACTAGAAACAAGTCAGAACAGGGCAATTTTCAAATGTTCATATGAGAGTCCATTGGAATTTCTTGACAAGGGCTTCCAAAAGTATCCCTC